>NC_139953.1:39428962-39581462 GCF_963454915.1 Gymnoscopelus microlampas
TCGACTAAATCTACAGTTGATTTAGTCGACTAAAATGTATTTTGGCGGTGCCTTGATGGCGTCTTAAAGGCTGATTTTACACTCTGAAAATAGCCGATCTACAAGCTCAGAACGCGCCGCTGCGCGGCGCGTTGTGAGCTTGTAGATCTGCTATTTTCAGAGCGCAACACCCAAGCGTCTTTTACTTCTACTCGATCTCTTCTACACTAGTCCCTCACTAACATTTTAGTCTAGTTTTTATTTGTTGACGAAATTGTCAACATATTTAGTCTTAGTTTTAGTCATCGTAGCGTAGTTTTTATTTGTTTTTATTAGGGTTAGGGCTAGGTTTCGTCAGTGAAAAAAGGTAGTCGACGAACATTTTTCGTCATAGTTTTAGTCGACGAAATCAACACTGCGGGACAGCAGGCTGAAAGGAACTGGGGAGAGATATGGGAAGGGGGATCGACATGCAACAAAGGCCGTCAGGATCGGGACTCGAACGCGTGACACGCTGTCAGGCTACACTGAGCCTATAGGTGCCTGGACCGCTAGACCAGCGGTCCAGTACTGTTCTTTTTCAATGGACGGCAGCGACATGAGGACACAAAGATACATCCGACATGTGTAGCTGCTACAAACGCTACAGCAGATACAAAGACACAAAAAAGTTGAGCTGGTTTCAAGTTCGGATACAAAGCTATACAAATATGCTGTGTATAGCTTTGTATAGTTTGTATCGGCCAGTGTGAACGACGCAGCATAAGGATTCACATGCTTAATATACGACCATTTCACCCACAATGCATCAGAGCTGTTTTTGGTGGAAGAAGTAGTCCAATGTCTTGTTTTTACTTAAAGCTGCACTATGTAACTTTCCTCTTCTTCCCCCGGATTTGAACCCGGGTTTCCTGCGCAATTGCTGACATGTTTTACCATTGAGCTAATAGAGCCTGCCTGCTTTCTCAGGGGATAAAGTGAATCTTGACCATCAGGTCAAAATTCGTGTCAGATCCTGTGTCTAGGTGAGACGTGACCTTTGACACGATCTAAATGTCTCAATAGAAGAGCAGGGAGACAAAATACAACCACCCCATGTTGTATAAGTTATATTGTATTAACATACTCTACCATACAGATTGGACACAATTACATTTTATTCATTAACAATGAAGTAAAAGTGGCAATACCACAATGTAGAAATACTCTTTTAGAAGCATGCATTCCCAACTTGCCCTTACAGGTCTTGTCTGTAACTACACTACAGAGTAATAGGGCATTGGTTCTCAAAGTGGGGTCTGGGGACCCCCAGGGGAGTTCCAGGGGGTCCCCAGCTAAATGATAGGGTCTGTAACTCTGAGAGTGTACAAATGGAACCAAATGGACCCTAACGGGTCCATTTGGTTCCATTTGTACACACTCAGAGTTAAATTGACATAGATTTTACAATATAAATTGCGGTCCAAGTGATAGAAATGCCATTAAATGGGGGTCTGTAGCCTGATGCATGTCAAACTGGGGGTCCTTGAAATTAAAATGGTTGAGAATCAATGCTAGAGCCGTAAAAAATCTTCTCTTATGGGGGTCCCTGGCATATCTTTTGAAATGGGGGTCCGCGGGCTAATAAGTGTCAATTTGGGGGTCCTTGACATGAAAAAGTTTGAGAACCACTGTAATAGGGGTCGTTAGAACAAGCTGCATTCAAGAGCCTCATACAGGTACAAGCAGCGTAATATTGGTGTGACATAGTTCCACAATAACAAGATGATATAACTGTTGCACCCATAAATGTAAAATATTATATGTCTCAAAGTCATGGTTCAAATGCAATGTTACAAGTAAGTAAAGACACACACGGCACTAGTGTGCGTGTGCGTGCGTGTGTGTGTGTGTGTGTGTGTGTGCGTGTGTACGTGCTCGCGTGTGCGTGTGTGTTTGTGACGGGTGTTTATCAGGGGAAACGTGTAAACAAAGGAGCTATTGTGTGGTGGGGGGGGGCAGCGTGGCTGTTAGGATGACCTGCCCTCAACACACTGGTGTTTTATGACATGTACTCTCTGACCCCTCTGACCCTTCCTCACACCGGTGTTTCATACTCTCTGACCCCCTCCTCCTCACACTGGCTATACTGCAGCGCTGCACAATAAAGCACTCGACCTCCAGGACTGGAGTCATACAGTACTTGATACTTGCCCTATGGGCTCTATGCACATGCAGCAGCCATAATTGGAAGGAAATTGGACCGCTTCCTTTACTTCCTTCACAGGTGTTACCAATACTAATGAGCTAGGCTCTGTTTCATTTAGTCAACGATGGTTAATTTATGAAGATAGACCATCCCAATTGGAGACACTATTTGGTACACAAATCCTACAAATGGTCTCCTAAGTGGGCGCCGGCGTCTGACGGCAAATGTCGCAAACGTCCAATGTTTACTGGTCCTAGATCCCGCGAGAGTGTGATGCTGGGACAGAGAAAGGTCGATAATTACGTTGATTTTCTCCTGATTGGTCTCTCTAAAAGAAAAACATTTTAGTGTGAAAATATTGTAAATATTGTGTGGCTTGTGACGATCGGGTCCAATATTTAGTTCAGTGACCATAAAGAATAGTTCAGAAGCTGTGTTCACGTTCAGTCTTCCATTGGAAATAATAACTGGATTCCAACCTACACTCCAACCTACGTTTCCTAAAAAGGCGTCCACCTACGTCACGCATATACGGGAAGTAAACCGGAGATGGTATGTCTTGTTATTGGGTCGTTCTCAAACTTTCTTTTAATTTCAAGGACCCCCATTGCTCTGAACCAGAGTGGTGTAGCAGTGTGTTTCCAGTGAGCCAACATGCACAACATCAGAACCCTGACTGTGTTCGACCAGAATGGAACAGAGCCTTCATTAGTATCATTGGTAACACCTGATGAAGGAAGGACCGACTCGACGCCGTGTACTGAACTCCCTCGGGTCGTCTGCGGCGTGCGTGCTCAAATGTGAAGTCGGTCCGAACAGTTCCCGAGGTACGTGAACTATAAAGGTCTTCACAGGTCCGGATTCCGTGTTTTACCCTAATCACTCGGTCGGTTCGGGTTCTATCGTCTCGGACCTCATAGGTCTGTTTATCATTATGTATACCCGAGTGGATCCGAGAAGACTCTGTGCTCAGCGCTGCTACTTTTGATGCTTTTGTGTGAAGCTGTATGATCAAGTAGGTAAAACATTCCCCACAGCGATCCAGGTATTAATTTCGCCATCTGTTTCACTTCCAGCAGTGATCTCCGCGATACGATTATTGTGAGCGTTTTTTTATCACGATAAACCCACACACACACACACACACTACAACGTACCGGACAGTACGACCTCCACCAGATCCCCCTCATGGATGTCGTCGGCGGTGGTCAGCCTCAGAAGGATGTTGTCAGAGCTCAGGTCGTGGCGGAACAGCAGGATCTTGTCGTACATGCCGAAGAAGCCGCACTCCGGGAACTGGAAAAAGACCAAAAAAGAGGAACAAGAGGGTTGATGCTTATCCCATTAAAACCTGAGGCCGATTCTACAAAATGTCTTCTAAATCCTAAACAGTTTTCTGAAAAACTTGATAATATCAGTGGTTCTCAAACCTTTTCACGTCAAAGACCCCAAAATTATTTGTATTCGGCCGCCGACCCCCATCTCGAAATATTACAAGCGGCACAAAGTGACGCACTGCAAGCTTGTAGATCTGCTATTTTTTATATATTTTTTTTAATGTTTTGATGATTTTGATTAAAACAAAAGATGTTATCTTCTCTTCTGGGGGTCTTTGCCACAAAACCATTTCAGATGGGGGTCCGTGGCCAAATAATATCATTTTGGGGGTCCTTGACATAAAAACGTTTCAGAACCACTGCTATAGAGCGGTGGTTTTCGGCCGTGACCCCCCCCAAAATAATCATAATTTGAACTGGGGAGCCCCCACCCTGACACGGGTGGGGGGGGGTTGTGAGCTTGTAGATCTGCTATTTTCACAATGTTCTTATATCATTTGACAATTTAGACAATGTTTGACCAGTATTTATAGTTTGTTGATGACATTTGATGCAGTAATGGTCTTTTTCTTTTTGAGGTATTAAAAATGGGGTTCCGACCCAGGCTATAGAGGAAGCCAGGGTTGCTGTGCAGGTTGAGAGGTCTGCATGACGGGCTCATCGGGGGCACGGTGACACGAGGAGGAAATCACACCATTCAGGCCCACAGCGGAAGGCACACAATTAGCTCATTAGGAGACCGGCAGTAAATCTGTCTTTCTCACACACACACAAACACTCACAGACAGACACACACACACACACACACACACACACACACACAGACACACACACACACACACACAGACACAGAAACACACACACACACACACACACACACACACACACACACACACACACACACACACACACACACACACACACACACACACACACACACACACACACACACACACACACACACACACACACACGCCCTCCTACACCTGAACACACAAAGCACGCATGCATACAATCAGACACATCCGGCAGGGTTTCTGCTAGGCATTGTTTTAGGGCCGGCCAACGTTATCCAATAACATTCTAATTTACCGGCTAAAGGTAACATATGTAATACAGGTGTGTGTGCAAAAATGTTGTTTAACCCTAGATTTCCCAATCTCTCCCTCTCTCCAGGCTGTGCTCCCTCCTGGCAGGCTTCAAAATGTGTCCAATATTGTGCCCACAACATCCCCAAGACATCCAAGGTGACATGTCTGTCTGACTGACTGGAGACCTGTCGCTCTCACCCCAAATAGTCAGCAAATGCTTCGAGAAGCCGGTTGAGAGAATACGTCTTCTCCACGCTATACCTGCCTCGCAGGTGTTAATTCCGTTCACTAAAACTATGACGAAAGATTTTCGGCGACTACCGTTTTTCACTGACGAAAACTAAATAAATGATGACTATGATGACTAAAACTAAGACTAGATATATTGCCAATTTTGTCAACAAATAAAAACTACACAAAAATGTTAGTGAGGGAGAAGAGATCCAGTAGAACTAACGGACAAGTCATTTTATGTTTGGTTGCACTCGGGTGTTGCGGTCTGAAAATAGACGATCTGCAAGCTCTCAACGCGTCGCGCTGCGACGTGTTGAGAGCTTGCAGATCGCGTCTATTTTCAGCATGCAACCAAGTGTAAAATCAGCAATTACGACGCCATCAAGGCACCGCCAAAATACATTTTTGTCAACAAAATCAACAGTACATATAGTTGACTAAAATCTTGTGATATTTAATCGACTAAAACTAGGCTAAAACTAAAACCTTTCAGATGACTAAAACTAAATGAAAATGTATTCAAAAGACTATGACTAAAACTAAATAAAAATGTACTGTTAAAATCAACACTGCTGCATCGCTGGACCCGTGACAGTTTGGCATAACCGTCAAAACAGATCCAACAACGACGCGATTGACCACGGCTCTTCACACCGTCCTCTCTTACACGGATGACTAGAATCTGAAGGGCAAGTCCGTTCGTATAGTTGTTGGACTACAGCTACACCATTGTCTTCAGCAACACTTTGACACACAACGCTGAGAGGCCTATAGAGCTACACCCAAGCATGTGTGACTTGGATACTAGACTTCCTGTCAAAACCGACGCCAGGTTTGCGAGAGTAATGAGCAGCATCACAGCGGACCCCCTGACCCTCAGCAGCACTGGAGCGCCCCAGGGATGTGTGACGAGCCCTCTCCTCTACTCCCTGACTGTACACTAGGCGTGTAATGATGATTCGCTCAGCTCACGTCACGATACGATTCGAATCACTATACTAGGTTCACGATACGATTTTTTAAAACACAAAATAATTTTCCAGACAAATGACTGAAAAATATATATTTATTTTCTCTCTCTCTTACACAAATCCAGTATTTCTTCTCTTTTTTCTTTTTTTTTACAATACTGTGTTTTCTCTTATCCTCTTTTCAATACAGTAGCAAATTACTGAAAACTGTTTTTTTAAATCAATTCTCTTACAAAGATCCTGTATTTTCTTTTCTTTTCTTTACGCGCCCTCATCTTTTTGCATCACGATAATTTTTGTATTAAATCGATTTAAATTGTCACCAGCTTGAATCGATTTTAATCGATTTACGATAAATCGTTACATGCCTACTGTACACGCATGACTACCCAGACACACGACAAAACAAACATCATCCTCAAGTACGCTGATGACACACACGACAGTGATAGGTCGGATTGTCAACGACGTTTAGTGTCTGCCTACAGAGATGAGATCAGTTCTCCTGGCAGTCTCTGGTGTAAAACATCTGAGTACTTCTTCCCCCAGTGGCCCACCGGGCATATGCCCGGTATGCCAAATGGCCAGTCCGCCCCTGTCTGAGAGTGTACAAATGGAACCAAATGGTTTGGTTCCATTTGTACACTCTCAGAGTTACAGACCCATAAGGGTCCATTTGGTTCCTAATCTATCTATATTTAGCTGGGGACTCCCTGGAACTCCCTCAAGGACCCCTGGGGGTCCCTGGACCCCACTTTGAGAACCAATGCCATAAGGAGAGAGAGCATGCGCCCGTCTTCATATCGATGGAGCTGCAGTGGAAAGGGTTAGCGAGTTCATGTTCCTCGGAGTACCCTTCTTTCTTTTTTTTCAACTACAAACAATGGAGCGGCCCGGACTGCTGACCTAGAGGTCCGGGCACCTTATAGGCTCCAATGTAGCCTGACAGCACGTCGCGGGTTCGAGTCCCGATCCCGACGGCCTTTTGCTGCGTGTCACTCCCCCATCTCTCTCTCTCTCTCTATCTTACTTCACTATTACTAAAGGCATAAAAAGCCCCCCAAAACATCTATAAACAAGACACGACTGTATACCAGCTTGCTTTCTGTTTTTTCTGATTCGTCTCGCAGAATCTGTCAACACTGCTAGTGGCTCCCCATTGGCTTAGACCTGTTGCTTATTTCTCTCGCAGAATCTGGCAACACTGCCAAAGTGGCGAGAGGCGTGTCTAGTGTCATAGCTTGGAAGGACGACCGCCCGTTCAGAGTGTGGGAAAGTATCCCCATTGGCTTAAAGGACAGCCAATGATGAAAACATGTAGAGAAAGTGTTGAGAAAGTGTTGACTAGACTCAGTCTCTTGCTTTGCAAGCTGGTAAAAACAAAACAAAAAACTATGGGGCTTGCACAGAAACAAATGACCCACTGTTTTACACGTGACAATAAAGAACACGTAAAGAAACACGTTTCAGGCTTTCCATCTGTTTCACCTTCACTTATTTTCTTGCTTGTTATGTTACCGTTTCATCAATGACGACGATGCCAAGGAAGGTTCAGGTGACCGCGACATGGCGTCCACATTGAGCTGGAGTGGCGCTTTTGGACATGGATATCATGACGTTCTGACATTTTGCATATCGCTGTTGTCGGGGCAGAAACCTCTTATCTCCATTCTTTCTTTTCTTCCCTTTCTTTTTTTTCCCATGGAAATAACGATACGATGGGAACTACGAATTTCACCCACTTTTTTTTACTTCTGTAAACCTGTGATGTCATGTGACAATAAATTCTGATTCATATTCTATTTCGTAAAGTAACACGTTCCCACTTGATCATACTACAGCAGGGGTCTTCAACAGGGGGTCCGGGACCCCTATGGGGTCCTCAGAGTTACTACAGGGGCGCTGCCAAATTTTTGTGTTATTATTATTATTTTTTTACATTAACCACTTGAACCCAATTATCCCTATTCTGAAGATAACTTACGCCAAAAATAGGAGATCTACAAGCTCACAACGCCTCGCGCTGCGAGGCGTTGTGAGCTTGTAGATCGGCTATTTTTGGCAAAGAGGTTTGGTGTTGGGTCTATGAAATCTATAAAAATAGAATTTTACACAGTATGTAGTGGGGGTCCCTGCTTCATCTCTCTTTCAGGAAGGGGTCCTTGGGCTGAAAATGTTGAAGACCCCTGTACTACAGTATCACACAAAAGCATGAAAAGCAACAGATCTGCAAGCTCGAAACGACGCGCTTTGAGCTTGTAGATCTGTTTCGGACATATGAGGTTTCCACCCGACAGAGGCGATAATATTATAAGGGTCAAGATGCCATGGCACAGACAGGCCTGGTATCTATTGTTTTGGGTACAGCTTGTTCCTATAATGACACAAAACAGTTTAATCTCTTTATCGTGAGTGTACTGTAACTATGGTCTGAGCCCTGCTGCTCGTGGCAGAAGTACTTTACCACCGATCCGTGCGTCTAAATGAACTTCTCCCCATGATATCATGTCAGTAGCAAGGTTATTATTGTTAACGAAATAACAAAAACTATCCCAACCCTATAAGTACATAGCCTGGTAAACCCTCCCTCCGGAAATCTCATTTCCATTTGATTTCAGGAGTGAGTCTGGCCTGATCGCCCATTCTGCAATATTGGCTGTGGGCTGGAGTTGGGTGGGAGTAATACCGTTGACTGACAACCCCTTCAGCCAATGATCGTTTTTCCCCTTCAGCCAATCAGCAGTTCACCAGACTAATGTGACGCAACGGGACTTTTGAGACGGCCATGCCCAAAATAGGTTGCCTTATTCGGATACATGTGTGTCACTGCCCGCCCCGGCCGGTTCTCTGAAATTTTATTTTTAAATAGGCTCTGTCATGATTAATTGACCACATGTATGAAGTTAAACAACTAAATTCTATCCAAACGATATCTTATAAGTACATTCCGTGCCTCAAAATAGAAGTTTGAGAGCTTTTTGAAGTAAAAAAAACAGTGGAGAAAATAGCGGACAGAAAAGATGGCTGCCGTTCGTGTTTTGTCGGCTGCATTCAGGCTGCACTCGGTGCCATTCGGGCTCACTCGAACTCGCCACCTGATTGGCCAACTGTCGCTGTCAATCATAGAACGATGTGCGACGACGCTGATAGGCTCGTCCGTTTGGTGTAAATGAGATTTCCGGAGGGAGGGTTTACCAGGCAGCAGCTAATGAGTACAACCACCACCACCTTGTAGTATTGTCTCTTGACTCCTCTCGTCTCATCAATTACTGAAAATGAAAGAAGAGTATGGCCTTGGCCTCTGCTCTATATCGTCTCTGTTGGGGGGGGAAAACTCATATTATGTCAAAAACTGTTAACTTTTCAGGATTCAAATTTAACCCACTAAGACCTGAAGCCGATTCTACAAAATGTCTTCTAAATCCCAAAAGTATTCTGAAAAACTTCTGTTTCTATATCAGTGGTCCTCAAACCTTTTCATGTCAAGGACCCCCAAAATGTATATGTATTTGGCCGCGGACCCCCATCTCAAAATATGTTGTTCCAGGGACAAAAAAAAAAAAAAGTTGAAATATGGAGATAAGAGGCTTTTGCCCGACAGCAATGATTATGTAAAGTGTCATGAGATACCTTTGGTTGACAGTTGACTGCTTGGTTTAGCTTTCTGCCCCTTCATATTCAATCACAATATTAAATAAATAAATACATATACTGTATATATTTATATATTTATTCCTGGCAAAAGATGTCCGTCAATATTTGTATTACTTACTGGCCAATTGAAATTCTAGTCGGCCAAATGCCGGTAAATGCCAGCTAACGGAAACCCTGCTATCCGGTCAGCTGCACTGGCATGACCCACACGCACGTGCACACGCATGCATGCATGCACGCTCGCTCGCGCGCACACACACACACACACACACCCACGCACACCATCATAAATTATGCCAGAGCCTGTGTTATTGACACCGTTGCTACTACATCCTGTATGTCCACGCACCACTGCAGCCTACAACAACAACACACTAACACACACACACACACACACACACACACACACACACACACACACACACACACACTAGTGTGGTTCTCGACCTTTTCAGGCCGGGACCCCCCAAATTAATCATATTTGAACCCCCCCCCCCCCCACACCATCCTGATAAGCACTTGGAATTGTAGGCATTACATTTAGTTTGACTCGGTTCCACAGATAAATATAGTGAATAGGTGATAGGTTGTGAGAATTTTTTCCTCTTCCTTATTATTTGACAATTTGGCAAATGTTTGACCAGTTTTTCAGATTCACCTTCTTGTCACTTAGTCTTAGATGAACAGTTTAGGTACATACATGTGAAAAAGGTACACTCGGAAGCTATGCTTTTCAGGATCCAAATAAACGAAACATCAAAAGTAAAGTTTCAAGCTTGTGGATCTGCTGCTTTTGATGCTTTTGAGTGACGCTGTAGTATGATCAAGTAGGCCGTAATTTACAAAAAAAAACATGTTAGAATATGGAGATAAGAGGTTTCTGGCCGACACAGCGACGATGTACTTTAACGATACCCTTGAGCAAGGCATTTACTGTGTTCTCTGATTGCTGAAGACTGTGGTTGTACTGGTCAGCTCCCAGTGACCAACAGTAGAAGACTGTGGTTGTACTGGTCAGCTCCCAGTGACCAACAGTAGAAGACTGTGGTTGTACTGGTCAGCTCCCAGTGACTGTGGTTGTTTTGTTTTTTTTAATAATTTTTATCCCGCGATTTTGTCACCCATATTTTTCACCCGGTGCCAATTTTCTAAGGGATCCTGGGCGCTACACTCCCCTCACCAGCCTAGGGAGGCCAGGGCCGAGCTCATGCCTCCTTCAATGCATGAGAGCCAACTGACCTTCTTGTCACGTGACAGGGGGGAGTTTCCCTGGTTGGACGTAGCGCGTAGAAGGAACACGTTATTCCAACCAGTTCCCTTCCCCTCCATCAGGCTCCCCGGCTGTCATGGGGGAGGCGGTATAGCGACCAGGGTTACTACATGTTTTGGTGAGGGTATTAACTACCCTGAGAGACACGGGGAGAACATGCAAACTCCACACAGAGTAGGCCCTTTCGCCAACCCCACCTAGGGTATGGGCGCTGATGACGCGGAGGAGAAGACACGCCCCCAGCGCCCACAGCGTCCCCGGCAGGAATCGAACCCGGGACCTTCTAGCTATGAGGTGACAACGCTACCGACTAAGCCACATAAAAAGAAAAAAACACCCTGTGTGAAGGAAGCGGTGCCTTTGATGAGCCCCGTATTGATGTTGTCATCAATATTTGTTTTTCGGACAGACACACACCCGGACAGACACACACCCGGACAGACACACGGACACCCGGACACACAGACAAAGTCAGATATAGAGCGGTTGGCACCGCTAAAAAGAAGACTGTTTTTAGCGGTACTGGTCAGCTCCCAGTTCCCAAAAGTTGCGAATGCATCTTAAATGTGCACCGACTACATTAACGGTGATAGTTACAACGGGGCAGTTTAACGTCATGCCCAGGACGGGAATGACAGCCACATACATATTAATTTGTCACAAGTCACATGCACGCACACACGCGCACACACCATCATTAACTTTCATTAACATCTTAGTGATTTGAAAACAGGATTGTTTTAGCTTTGAGATTCAACATACCATTAGCCTGGCTTAAATCCTGTCACGTACGCACGCACACACACACACACACACACACACACACACACACACACACACACACACACACACACACACACACACACACAGCCTGTAACCTGACTTTAAGCCTCCCATCATCATTAGCAACTACACAGGAAGTGTCTTTTTACACAAATCCATCAACTTGAGCTGCCGTCACCACATCCCTACCACACACACACACACACACACACACACACACACACACACACACACACACACACACACACACACACACACACACACACACACACACACACACACACACACACACACACACACACACACACACACACACACACACACACTCTTAATCTGCTCAGCCATCCATTACAGCAGGGATTAGACTCTATCGAGCATATAAATTATAATCCGGCTTCCGGGTTAAAAGGTTAACTGGAGAAGACCCCCCCCCACACACACACACACACACACACACACAGGATGAAAACAGAAAACATTGACAACTAGTGGTGGAAATAGTACAACAATCTTTTACTTCAGTAAAAGTATCAATACTACAATGTAGAAACACTCTGTTACAAGTAAAAGTCCGGTATTTTTTAGCTATAACCAATATTCTATACTTTCGCTCTTCAAAAATAGCAGATCTACAAGCTCATAGCGTGGCACAGAGTGCCGCGCTATGAGCTTGTATATCTGCTATTTTTGAAAAATCTGAAAGATTTGTGCAAATCTTTGAATACATATATTTTAAAGCGAACATTTGCGAACTCAAATCTTTGCTTCTGGGGGTCCCTGGAACAAAATATTTTTGAAATGGGCGTCCGCGGCCAAATACATATAATTTTGGGGGTCCTTGACATGAAAAGGTTTGAGAACCACTCATATAAGCAACATAAGTTTTAAAAAAAAACTGTTAGGATTTAGAAGACATTAAGTAGAATCGGCCTCAGGTTGTAATGGGTTAATGTTAACGGATGTTACGTGTGGGATAATAAAGGCAGCTATAAAGTTTCAGGTGACATTGGGTGGAAGAGTGTGTGCTTTTAACACAGTTCTCACAAGTACAGTTGCAAAGGTGGGTTTGTGTGTGCGTGTGTGTGTGTGTGTGTGCATGCGTGTGTGTGTGTGTGTGTGTGTGTGTGTGTGTGTGTGTGTGTGTGTGTGTGTGTGTGTGTGTTGTAGGGAAGTGGGCTGCAGCAGAGGTCTGGCTGTTCCATAACATGTGGTGTGGGGGGGGGGGTTGGGGGGGGATATGACATCACCCACCAGGAAGTGATGCGATGTTGTTTTGAGGAGCGAGCCACGCCCCTCATGTTACCGGGGGTGACCACGGCAACCTCATGACCCACCACGGGAAGTGGATGTGTCAAGCACACACACACACACACACACACACACACACACACACACACACACACACACACACACACACACACACACACACACACACACACACACACACACACACACACACACACACACACACACACACACACACACACACACACACAGAGCTACTGAAGCTGCTTCTTATAATGGTGATTTATACTTAGTTGCGCGCCAGTGTCAGGGTTTCCGCGAGGCCATTTTTGGGCAGAGGTGTCGCTTGCCAAAATAGAACTGAATAAAGTGACCGTGAGTGTACTGCTTGCTGCTTGCGCGACTCCGTCGCACAGTAGGCTATAAACAAATTAATATGTGTTTTGGGCTTTACATCTCATTCAACCGTAACGTAAACGTATGTTTCTATATCAGTCATGCTCAAACTTTTTCATGTCAAGGACCCCCAAAATGATATGTATTTGGCCGCCAACCCCCATCTCAAAATATGTTGTTCCAGGGACCCCCCAGAAGCAAAGATTTGAGTTAAAAATGTTCGCTTTAAAAATATATATATTCAAAGATTTGCACACATTTTCACAATTTAAAAAAAATAGCAGATCTACAAGCTCATAGCGCGGCACTCGGTGCCGCGCTATGAGCTTGTATATCTGCTATTTTTGAATAGCCAAAGTGTAAAATAATGCCTTTTAGCTCGAATAAAAAAATGACACAGATGCGTTCCAGGTCTTAATGGGTTAATATGCAAAACCTACAGATTTTGTTTTCTTTTGTTAATGTTAATTATGTCATCATGAATGACGGCGAAAGGTAGGTTGATTACTTGGCTGCAATGTAGGCTATGTGTGTCACCAAATCTCACACCTTTATCCATTGCAGACAGACAGTCACTATATATGCTTGCTTGAATAATAAAATAGCCTAACAACAGCATTTTTGGTTTATAATTAACGGCCAATTAACATTTTATCGGTCAATGGCCGGTAAATACCGGCTAACGGAAACCCTTGCCAGTGTCATTGCTGTGTTGTAGTGTTGATCGGCTATTCCCGGGACGCAACACTGGCACGGAACCAAGTAGGCTATATATCAGGCATGAGGTGCCCTTGAGCAAGGCAAGAGGCCGCTGGTGTAAACGTGTGTGTACAGTATCTTCACACAACACTCACTTGTTGCCCTTTGGCATTTAGTCTTATATTAGTTGACCCTGGCCTCTTGTTTTTGTTTCATTAGTCTCTTGTTTGGCGTAATATATCACGCCATATATCACGAACGCAGGATCCGATCAGCACCAAATTTGGATCGCACGATGCATGGCCTCCAACGCTATTCCTCCCAGCATTTTCTTTGGTTTCCCGACGGCAGTGGTGGAAAGTAACTAAGTACATGTACTCAAGTACCATTACATCCATTGTGTTCCATCTCTCACAAAACAAATCAAGAACATAGTAATACTATGTTCTTGATTTTCTTTGTGAGAGATGGAGCACAACGGAAATATGTCTCTGACTTTATTGTGTTTTTATCCTCGATTGTCTTTTAACCTTTTTTTTTATTACTTAATTATTTAATTACGGATAAAAGGGGTGGGAGTTTTTCACTCCTTTTCTTGTTGCTTTTTTCAATATTTAATTTGATATTCAGTTTAAGTGTTTTTCTCTGTGATTTCGATGCAATTTTTTTTTTCTGTTTTTGTTAACATAATTTGAAATTAACATGACTAAACTAAACTCTAAACTTTCAATGTGATGTTTGCTTGCAATTAAATCAATCAAACCAAACCAAACCGTAAGAGTGACTTCTTCTGGGATGCAAATGTGGGAACTGACAACTTGTGACTTCCTGCTCAGATTAGAGCCGTTTACCTGCACTGAATGAATATGAACATCTAAAGCTCTGACCTTTACTTCCCGTTTCCTCCTTCCCTAGTGCACTGTGTGGATAACATCAGTGCTGGAAGGTAACCGAGTACATTCACTCAAGTACTAAATTAAAAGGTAGGGTAAGTGATTTTCTTTGGTTAAAATCAGTGTTAAATAGCTCTATATTCTTTGTAATCTCATTGCTATAGAGTGTTTGTTCAGTAACAGGAGACTTTTTCAAGTCAAGGACCCCCAAATTGATGAATGTATTTGTAGATCAGCTTTGTTTTGCTTTTTTAAGTTAGAACTTTTGGGGAACATTTGCTTTTACTTTGGTACTGTATGTATATATTGATGCCAATACTTAGGTAATTTTACTCAACAAAGAAATAGAGTACTTCTTCCACCCCTGGATAACATCATGGCAATGGCACTGATTCCACTTCCTGGTGTGTGTGTGTGTGTGTGTGTGTGTGTGTGTGTGTGTGTGTGTGTGTGTGTGTGTGTGTGTGTGTGTGTGTGTGTGTGTGTGTGTGTGTGTGTGTGTGTGTGTGTGTGTGTGTGTGTGTGTGTGTGTGTGAGAGAGAGTGAGAGAGAGAGTGAGAGTGAGAGAGAGAGAGAGAGAGATGAGATCCAGTGATATCCGCCTTGATTGTTCAAATTAAACTATACATTTACATTAGACATACACCTCGGGTGTTAGGCTGGGCTGACAGCCAATACGATCTGTCCCCTCATTATACCAGTCACACACACACACACACACACACACACACACACACACACACACACACACACACACACACACACACACACACACACACACACACACACACACACACACACACACACACACACACACACACACACACACACGTACGTTTGCACGTATACATACAAAGTTTTCTGTATGTCTCTTCATGCCCTCCAACTACCTATCAGACAGTTAATGTGTACATATAAAACATACAGTAAATGTGCAAGCTAAGTTATCCTTACAAATAGTTACGTTAACAAACAGTTATTCTTTGTATTCTTTGTTATTCAAAACCTTTTCTTTTTTTTACGTTAAAAAATAGCAGATGTGCAAGCTTGCAGCACGGCACGATTGTAGATCTGCTATTTTTGAACAGCTAACGTACTTAATGATTAACTTGGTTTAACCCATTAAGACCTGGAACGCATATGTCACTTTAGATTTCTTTGGCTATTCAAAAATAGCAGTTATACAAACTGTTAGGATTTAGACAACATTTTTAAGAATCGCCTCAGGTCTTAATGGGTTAAATTATTGTGATGCTTTGTACTCAGAGACAAACGGAGACTTCTCCCAATCTGGGTTCCTGCTTTTGCACTGCACCCTCTCTCTCTCCTCAGATCAAATCAACACCCACTCACACACACGTGCACAAAACACTCACACGCAACAACAACCAAAACAAATCCACTTTTTAGATATGATCTAATCCCCCAAAAAGGACAGCGTTTCGCCTCCTCCTTCTACACCCTATTAACCTCCATTTCATTAAATCGTTGCTGTCGGGTGGTAAAACCTCATATGTCCCAAAAACTGTTACTTTTTAGAATAAAAACAAAACAAAAACAAATAGCAAAAATAGCAGACCTATACAATAATAAAACGCATCGCATTATTTGCAACACAAAACTTGTGAGCTTTAAGATCGGCTATTTTTCATTATGCTTTAGAAAAGTGTATAAAGGTAAAGTGTAAAGTGGTAAGTGTGTGTGTTTGTGTGTGTGTTTTTATAAATATCGAACCAAAGCATTAACAAGAGCGCTGTGTGACTAAATAACTACATTGGATCCATTAATTTTTTTACCAGCTTGTGTGAAGCGAAATTGGTCTATATTCAGTAAATGAAATTTGCTCTGAAACAGTGTGAAAAGGAATTGAATATGTTATTTAAAACTGCAGTTTTTATTAGAAAGAAGCCTAGTAGTTGTCTTTTTTTGTTGTTGTTTTTTTACAGTTAGATGTTGCATTGTTTGTGCCTGTAAGAGTGCATGAATAAATCCATAATGAGCTTTAGATGCAAAAGGCACCTTAATGTTGGTAATGTTTAGATGCAAGAGTCATGACAGTAGTTTTCAAGGGTTTCAACTTGCCACAGGCTGGTATAATATGACTGAGTCATTGTCATTTCTTGTTTTAGTTTTTTTTTCATTTCCTGAAAAGTAGCGGTTTTGGCCTTACAAGGTTTCCGCCCGGTGACAGCTATGATGATGATGATGATGCAACTTTAATGTAGGCATCTATAATCCCTCATCAGCCTTTGTTCCTGTTGAATAATCCTTGAGCAGAGACAGCCCTGTTGACAGAGAGGACATGCAACCTGCTGCATGGTTTAGCCATAACCCACGTCAACCCTTAATGGCGCACAGTAGGCCTACTGGTTCTCAAACCTTTTCATGTCAAGGACCCCCAAAATATATTTAGCTGCAGACCCCCCATCTGAAAAATATTTTGTGTCAGGGACCACCAGAAGAGAAGATTTGTCTACAACTAAAATCAAAATGATTCAATTTTTTATATAAAAAAATAATAATCAAAGAGTAGCTGACCGTGTTGGACTGAACGCGCCTGGCATACATTAATAGACTACTTTCATGACCGCGAGCGATGAAATCCTTTTAAAATCATTTAATTAAATCGTTCTGTCGTTACTTTTGGGTCAATTTGTTAATTTCTTTATTACGTAGCTGTGTAATAAACGGGATGAAGACCCACCCCGCTTTGTGTCAGGGTCAAAATCACCCTATGAGGGTTTATTTCTCAATAATGAGCGGTTCCCAGTTGATTATCCCTTGCATATTATACCTACCAACTACAGTCAACACAGCATGTAGAGCTAGAAATGTCCTCCACCTGTTATGTCATCACTGTACATTTCCATTCTGCTACCTGTACAGTCACCTTTTCAGAAATCTTTGAATATTTTTAAAGTGAACATTTTTAACTCAAATCTTTGCTTCTGGGGGTCCCTGGAACAAAATATTTTGATGGGGATCTGCGGCCAAATACATATAATTTTTGGGGGTCCTTGACATGAAAAAGTTAACGTACTCATGTGACCTCACCTATATATAGTTGCTTCTTTTTGGCTTATTTTCATAGACCTGGTTGCTTGTTTTCTGTCGCAAAATCAATCTGGCAACGCTGGTTGCTAAAGTGTGTCGGGGACACACAGCGTGCTGCGACAGAGCAGAGTCCTAACAAGGAGTCTGTTGTGTGGTGCCCACTACACTACCGCCCTGGTGCACAATAATATTATTTCAAATGAAATGGCTTCATACAGGATGTAGCCCAACTGTTTACTGCCCTTATCTCTGCTGTTATAGAAAGGGACAGTGATAGGAGAGATCGTCTGCTACTGCCATTATTTGAGCACTTATAGCAGATCCTGTTTACCTTTACAGTAATACAGGTGCGTTATGGTCCTGTACTGTGTCTCCTGTCTCACTGTGGCATTGAGATGTTGCTCCCCACATTATACATTAACCTTTGGAGCCACGTGTACCTTTAGATGTTCTGGGTTCAGTCTCTGCTGCGGGCCTTTGTCCACCAAGAACATGAACTATAAATACAGTATGTTGATTTGATTTAATGCATGTTTTGTAATAATAGTCACAATCTACAAAGTAACTAACTAACTAGCAACTGAAGTTTCCAAATAATTGTAGTGGAGTACAATATTTGCCTCTGAGATGTAGTGGAGTAGAAGTAAAAGTACTGAAAACTGAAAATACTCCAGTTAAGTAAAAACACCTAAATTGTACTTAAGTACAGTACTTGAGTAAATGTACTCAGTTACTTTACACCACTGTCTGTATATGGAGCACCAGAGTAACGAGACACTCTAAGGTCATAATTATGTATTGCAGCACAGGATGGGGTGAGTGGGGTCACGGGCAGTGTTGCCATTTAGTGTTGCCTCAGGTGTTGCCTCAGGTCTTAATGGGTTAAAACAACATTTTGGAAACAAGCCCAAAAAACTGCAACCCGCAAGACACTTTTACAGAAAAAAACAAACTTGTAATAATAAGCAGACATGGCAACACTGGTCAGGACAGCACACACACACATGGGACGTGGGGGGGTGAGTGGGGTCATGGGGCTGGGCAGGTCAGGACAGCACCCCCCCGCCCGGCCCAGCAGGGTGGGAGGAGGACTTCCCTCCTATAGGCTTCCTGGACACCACCTCGTTAGCAGGGAGGCCAGAGGGTCTAACAGTTAAACCCCACCACCCCATGTATAGGGCTGTCACCACCATGACATCATACTGCAGTGGGTGATTTGTGGGGTCCAGATGATTTGTTTTAACCCATTAAGACCTGAGGCTGATTCTACAAAATTGTCTTCTAAAATCAACAGTTTTCTGAAATACTTATGTTGCTGTGATATCAGTGGTTTCCAAACTTTTTCATGTCAAGGACCCCCAAAATGATATGCATTTGACTGCGGACCCCCACCCCCCCCATCTCAAAATATTTAGTTCTAGGGACCCCCAGTAGCAAAGATTTGAGTTACAAATGTTCGCTTTAAAAATATATATATTCAAAGATTTGAACAATTTTTCATGATTTATTCAAAAATAGCAGATCTACAAGCTCATAGCGTGGCACTCGGTGCCATGCTATGAGCTTGTATATCTGCTATTTATATATATTCATCTGTGGAACCGAGTCAAACTAAATTGAATGCCTCAACTCCTGCAATTCCAAGTGCTTGTCAGTTCAAATATGATTATTTTGGTGGGTCGCGGCCTGGAAAAGGTTGAGAACCACGGGTATACTAGACCAAAATATTTGTCATACACAGGGGTTTAGAGAAGAGAGAGAAGGCAGCACTCAGCAATGTCCTTTCACTGTATTATTTGCTTCACCAGGACACAACCATGGTTGTCTGACCAGGTGAAGCAACTAAAACTGTAACAAGAGTAACAGCGTTCCATAACCACTTAAACCCGGCTATACTGTATAATGTCATTAACAACTTTTTTTTTTTAATCCTCACCTAATCCTCACCAAATCTCTTTGCCGACAATAGCCAATCCACAAGCTCACAAGCTCACTGTTGCAACCTGATGCGTTGTGAGCTTGTAGATAGGCTATTTTCACCAAATGTTTTGGCTATTATGGCTTGCCCAGAATAGGGATGCTAGGGTTGAAGTGTTAACCCATTAAAACCGGGAAAGCATCTGTCATTTTAGATTTTAACCACTTTAACCATTATCTTACACTTTGGCTATTCAAAAATAGCAGATATACAAGCTGCTATGAGCTTGTAGATCACATTTTTTCTTGAAAAATCATGAACATTTGTGCAAATCTTTGAATATACATCTTTTAAAGCGAACATTTGTAACTGAAATCTTTGCTTCTGGGGATTCTACAAATGTCTTCTAAATCCTAACAGATTTTTGAAAACAACGTATGTTGCCATAATCAGTGGTTCTCAAACTTTTTCATGTCAAGGGCCCCCAAAATGACATGTATTTGGGCCGCGGACCGCCATCTCAAAATATGTTGTTCCAGGGACCCCCCAGAAGCAAATATTTAAAGAGTTAAAAATGTTTACTTTAAAAATATATGTAAATTATATTCAAGATTTGCAAAAAAAATCAGCAGATCTACAAGCTCATAACACGGCAATGAGCCAAAGTACAAAATAATGGTTAAAGTGGTTAAACATGATGCTTTCCCGGTTTTAATGGGTTAAAGTAATGGTTTGAATCATGGAAGAAGTATGGCCACATCACACAATGCGTCGTCGATGATGATGACTCTCATTCATAGGAGAAATCCAGCATACAGTACATGTTGCAACATGGTGGAGTCTGGTGACTGCTGCTACTATACGACAACAACACAACACCCCTTTTAAAGCCCTACTCCACCTAAACAATTATGCTTAACCACTTACAGTAACCACTTTCACAAGTTTTCGCAAATAGCAAAAATAACAAAAATCTACAGCGTGATGCCGATGCGACAGGCTGTGAGTTTGTAGATCAGCTATTTTGCTTATTTTTTTTAATTACATTTTTTATAAATGTATTTTTGGGCTTTTATGCCTTATATTTTGTTTATATATATTTTATGCCGCGATATTTGATGGGGAGTGACACGCAGCAAAGGTCGTCGGGATAGGCATTCGAACCAGTGTTGATTTTGACAGCAAATTTTGATTTAGTTTTAGTCATAGTCTTTTGAATAAAATTCCATTTAGTTTTAGTCATATTTGAGTCATCCGAAATGTATTACTTTTTGTCTAGTTTTAGTCGACTAAATATCATAAGATTTTAGTCGACCAAATCTATCTACAGTAGATTTAGTCGACTAAAATGTATTTTGTTGGCGCCTTGATGGCGTCTAAAAGGCTGATTTTACACTTGGTTGCATGCTGAAAATAGCCGATCTACAAGCTCACAACCCGTCGCAGCGCGACGGGTTGTGAGCTTGTAGATCTGCTATTTTCAGAGCGCAACACCCAAGTGTCTTTTAGTTCTACTGGATCTCTTCTCCACTAGTCCCTCACTAACATTTTAGTCTAGTTTTTATTTGTTGACAAAATTGTCAACATATTTAGTCTTAGTTTTAGTCATCATAGCTTAGTTTTTTTTTTTTTTAATTAAGTTTTTGTCATTGAAAAAAAGGTAGTCGACTAACATTTTTCGTCATAGTTTTAGTCGACAAAATCAACACTGATTCGAACCCACGACATGCTGTCAGGCTGCATTGCAGCCAAGTGCCCAGACCGCCACACCAGCGGCCCAGGCCTACATCAGCTATTTTTGCAACGTTTGTGTGACACTGTAGTATGATGAACCTTCATTTAAAGTTGAAATAAGGTTCCTGGTCTGACAACGACGATATTAAAGCTTTTTTAGAGATAATATGCTAGAGTGCAAGAAACCACCAAGGGTTTTCATGGTTAAGCTTCAAAACCACCACAACACATTTTTTTTTCGGTGGAGTCTTTAAGTTAAAGCTTCCAAGGCTCCGACAGTCAGTGCTTTCATTGTTCCCGTTTTTACTGTAGCGACACAAGGACAGCGAGGCTGAAAGGGAGGAAGTGAAAAGAGCTGACAGAAGCACCGCGGCCCTGTGCTGCCAGGCGGACAAAACAATGTCAAATATCACGTTTTTCTCTATGTAGTAAGTAAGTAAGTAAGTAAGTAAGTAAGTAAGTAGCCTTGGGATCCAATGGTTGTCAAGCCATGTGGCTCACATAGGGCAAGGAGCCTATCTCCTGTTTCTGTAGCTTGAGGTGGCCTGATGTACAAGTACACCCCCCCCGGCCATGATTATTTATTGTTGTTATAGAACAGGGGTGGGCAACTTTGATGATGGAGAGGGCCATCATTTCCACATTCACTCCAGAGGGACAAATTGCATATACTGTCGGGCAGAAACCTCTTTTCTCCGTATTTCAACTTTTTTTGTAAATGAATGCCGCACTTCGCCATTCTTCGCCATTCTATTAACCTGCGGGCCGCATTAATTGAAGGTGGGGGGAGCATGTGGCCCCCTGGGCCGCCAGTTGCCCATGTATGTTATAGAATATTCCCCATATTTTCATCGACACCTTATTTCCTAAGCTAGGAAGGCCACCTGACAAGCCATTTTTTTGTTGGCCTTTCCGGCACATCATGTTTTGATTTTGTAGTTTTATTAACTGAAACCTCTGGGAGTGGGAGTACCAGTGACAACCAGGAACAGACTGGGTAACTGACGACCAAGAAGAGTGTGGTGACATCTTGAGAGACTACTCTAGCACTTTAACTTGAGTAAAGATTCGACTGAGCAACTTTCACTTGTAGTCGAGTAATATTTGACCAAGAGTGTCTATACTTGCATGAATTGGCTGCTGCAGGGGTCTTATTATACGACCTTTGACCCCGCAGCTAAAGGACAGAGTCTATGTAAACATTAGATAACCATCAGTCTCCCTAGCAACCGCCCTATTCAATGCATTCCTACCGCAAAGACACTGCAACGCATGCGCACAAACACACACACACACACACACACACACACACACACACACACACACACACACACACACACACACACACAGTATTACTATTACTGTAAAACAGCTGAAAAATAGTGGATCTACAAGCTCACACCGTATCGCGTTAGTGACATCGCTGCACAACTAAGTATGAAATAACTTTAATCCCAACCACTTAAAGTCTAATCCAAACCTGAATAACCTGAATCTATTACTCATTGCAAACCTAACGATAAAAACTGTCCTCACAGTGTTTATTTCTCAATGCTTTGCACACACACGCACACGCACACACACACACACACACACACCAGGGACGGCGCCAGGGGGGGTCTTGGGTTGGCACAAGCACCCCCTGGCAAAGGCCTAGCCCCCCTCTTTTAAGATATTTTTTAATGGAATAAATAAATAAAAAATATATAAATGTGTGAAAAATAATTGACTGACTTCTATGTTACCGAATGATGGGATAACTCTAAATAACGTAACCCTAACCTAACCCTAACCCTAAAACCGAAATAAAGTAAAGGAAAAAAAGTACCAAAACCCACCCAAACCCGCACATTTTTCGACCCGAAACTGCAAAAAAAACGCGCGTGCATGCGTCAAGCCCCCGCTGGAAAAAAGTCAGCCCCCACATAGCCCCCCCTGTCCGAATTCTCTGGAGTGTCACTGACACACACACACACACACACACACACACACACACACACACACACACACACACACACACACACACACACACACACACACACACACACACACACACACACACACACACACACACACACACACACACACACACACACACACACACACACACACACACACAATGAGCATTATCAGTCTGTCCCTCCTAGATAACCTCCAAGATATCTAAATACTTTGTTGACCGGTGGGGTCCCCCAGGGGTCTGTCCTTGGGGCCCCCCCCTCTGTACCAAATCTCTTCCATCTCTCCAGAATCTACAGGCTCACTCAACAACGCGTTGCAACGGGACACACTGTGAGAGCTTGTAAATTGTTCAATGCTCATCAACAACACCTTTGGTTTCTGTATCTGCATCTCCACGCTCTGCAAAGACGTTGCAACAACGTGCATGGAACTGCCTGCATGGGACAAAGCACATGGTGTGCAGTGTTGCCATGTTCGCATGCTTATAAGCGACTTTGGGCTTGTTTTTTCTGTAAAGTCGCCAATTTTTTTTGGCCTCGTTTCCAAAGTGTAGTTGCTTATCCCATTGAGACCTGAAGCCGATTCTACATGTCTCCTAAATCCCAACAGTTTTCTGAAAAACGTATGTTTCTATATCAGTGGTTCTCAAACTTTTTCATGTCAAGGACCCCCAAAATGATATGTATTTGGCCGCGGACCCCCATCAATATATTTTGTTCCAGGGACCCCCCAGAAGCAAAGGTTTGAGTTAAAAATGTTCGCTTTAAAAATATATATATTCAAAGATTTGCACACATTTTCACGATTTTCAAAAATAGCAGATCTACAAGCTCATAGCGCGGTATATCTGCTATTTTTGAATAGCCAAAGTGTAAAATAATGCTTTTTAGCTCAAATCTAAAAATGACACAGTTCCAGGTCTTAATGGGTTAAAGTGTAGTTGCTTATTTGGGCTTGCTTCCTAATTTCCTATTTATACGTTTGTTTGGGAGGGTCAGCACATATTGATGAACACCACACATGCAATGCAATGTAAATACGCCGGATTTAGCAAGAATGCTAATTTCCATCCGTAGTCCAGAAAACTACGACATTACAAAAAGAGAGAATATAAACACTACTAAAAGGGTACAAACAGAAGAGAAAAAAGCAACAGTAAAGAAGGCCTAGTTTTGACCTAAAATAACAGAGTCATGTTGTTTAAACCAGTGGTTCTCAAACATGTAATTGTCCGCATATCTATCTGAAAACATGTTGTGCCAGGGACCCCCTGTACCAGATTTGTGTTGTTAAAATGTTTCAAACATCACTTTTTTCCCAAGATTTTTTTGGGGAATTTAGATCTACAAGCTTTTCAAATATCCGATGTCCAATATATAATTAGGTTAAAAGTGCTCATGTGTTATAGTCGCTTCTTTTGGGCTTGTTTTCATAGACCTGGTTGCTTATTTCCCTCGCAAAATTCCTGGCAACACTGATGGAGTGCACAACAACGCACAGGTGCCAAAGAACTGTACATGCACAGAAAAACAGGAGGCGATGCGCAAGATAACGCACGTTTAAAAACAACCACAACTGGTACAGAACACACGCCTTCTGTCTTTGGGAATCAAACCCACACCCTGCTCTGCTGCTCTCACTTTTAGATTTCACACCAAACGCCTTCTTGTCATCATCTCATGACAATGAGATATATGATTATTAATAACGCAAATACCATTGCCATGAAATTACTGGTTTGTTCCAAAATTTTGAACAATATTTACAAGTATATATATTATTTTATTCTGATTTTTTTTACTACCTGCAATACTTTGAAAACTGTATTTAGTCTTTCTATAATTCAACATGTCGTAGCTATTTGGGGCATTATAAGTGAAACTTAACTTACATACTTACTAACATAAGAAATGCTCCAAAATAGCCAATCTACACGCTCACACACGCTTGTTGTGAGCTTATAGATTGCCTATTATCACCATTTGTTGTACGATTTAGGATATAGAACTCAGGTGCCTAAATAGGCAGGTGTAGGCATGTGTCTCTTCATCTATCGATAAGTCTGTGTGTGTGTGTGTGTGTGTGAGTGAGTGAGTGAGTGAGTGAGTGAGTGAGTGAGTGAGTGAGTGAGTGAGTGAGTGAGTGAGTGAGTGAGTGAGTGTGTGTGTGCGTGCGTAGTTCTGTCCTTCACATATCTCCAAACAATCGCCTTCACATTTGACCTATGTGTATTGTTGACGCCATATCACATATATGCCAATCCCAGATGATCTAGTCTCTGTTTGGGTGGAGAGCTCATATGCGCCAAAACTGTTACTTTTCACATCAAAAGTAGCAGACAAGCTCTAAACTTGGGCTTGTACATCTGCTACTTTTTAGGCTTTGTAAATAATGTATTTATTATGTTCCCAATGTTCAGTGCCAAAAACACAATGCAATCGTTTACCCATTAAGACCTGGAACGCATCTGTGTCACTTTAGATTTCTTTGGCTATTAAAAAATAGCAGATATACAAGCTCATAGCGCAGCACCGAGTGCCGCGCTATGAGCTTGTAGATCTGCTATTTTTGAAAAATCGTGAAAGATTTTTTTTTTTTTAGATTAAAAAAAAAAAACTGTTACGTTTAGAAAACATTTTTAGAATCGGCCTCAGGTCTTAATGGGTTAAATCGCAATTACTTTTGGAAAAATGCCATACGTTAATTGTAACATCCCTCCCGACGCAATATTTCACAATATTCCATTCAGTGAATAGCATCACTGTCCACAGTAATTGAGCCTGAGACTCGGCATCCAGGCACAAACACACAAAAAAATGTGAGAACTTCTTCCACCACTGCACACACACGCGCACACACACACACACACACACACAAAAGACAACTCTTGCGAAAACGTTTTCTTTTTCTTTTTTACCTTCTGATCCACGATGGAACAAACGAGCTCTTTCACCGCCGACAGGGAGAGGTCACTGGGCTCCAGGCTCACCGCCTCCCGGGTCAGGCCGATCTGCAGCAAGAAGGAGACCCCGTGGAAGGACCCCCGGGACGAGCTGGTGGGGCTGGGCACCACGGCGCTGTGGCTGCCGTTGGACAGCCGGCTGTAGAGCGCCACGGCGCCGGCGGAGGCGGCTGTGGAGGGGGGGCTGGGCGACGGCGAGGGGGTGGGCGGGGCGACGGGGGCGGGGTTCTGCGGCACGAGGAAAGGCCGAGGCAGCGGCGTGGGAGGAGGCAAACTGTTGCAGGCCGCCATTGTTTTTGGCTCGATCGCCGCTAACTGTCCTCTGTGTTACTAGCGGAGTGGCTCAGGCTAGAGCCTCTGCCTGAAGACAACAAAAAAAGAGTCTAATATCTACCTCCACTTTGGCCACAAAGGGAGATTCCCCTTTGAGGCTAGCGGATACGATCTTTGGCTTTAGTGTCCCCTTTACTCGCAGGAGACCCGGTGTTCGAATCCCGGGCGTTACATTTGGTGCCGTGACCCGGATCATCAGGTTTTTACCCGGTTGGGGTGGATGGAGGTCAAAGGGTGGAGGTGAGTGTAGGAGCAGAGAGCCTTTGCCTGAAGAAGACCCTAAAAGACCTTAATATCCCCCCTTGGCCCAAAGGGGGATTCCACTGTAGGCTAGTGGTTTAAGATGTATGGCTTTAGTGTCCCTTCCCGCGAAAGGGTCCAACGTGTATAACATCCAAAAAAACGTCCGATTATTCCCAACAGGCGACTATCAAAGGTTCAGCATTGTTCGGGACGTGCTGTTAAACCGTGACGGTTTCGGGACATCCTTTTTTATTGCCGTGTTCATCTGTTAATAACAAGTCACTGGGCTTCTTCTGTGGTCGTGCATCTTGAATGGTGAACAGTCAATTCACCTTAATGTGACCTCAATGTTAAGGAGCTTTGACTATTTTCAGTTTATCGTGTATTGTACTCCGCCTCAGTCTTGGCTGATCAGAAACGCTGCTTGGAATCCAAAAGCTGTCTATCCTGCTCTGTCTTTGAACGTCAGAATAGTAAACAGTGATGAGTGGCCCATCAGCAGTTAGTCCTTAATGTTTTCACCGACAGCATCTGTTGAGGAGAAACAACGAACCGGAGTTGAAGACATTATCAAAATGCTCATGGGCTGTGTGTACACACGCACGCACGCACGCACGCACGCACGCACGCACGCACACACACACACACACACACACACACACACACACACACACACACACACACACACACACACACACACACACACACACACACACACACACACACACACACACACACACACACACACACACACACACACACACACACACACACACACACACACACACACACACGCAAATGTCCCCATAAGTATGGTAGAATTCGGGAAATAGACATCTTGTGTGGACCAATTTTCGTGGTCCACACAAGATAAATTGTTGTCGTACGCCGGTTAAAAAACATTTTTTTAGATGTATGCTTACAATTTGGATAAGATTCAGGTTGGGGTTGTAGTTAGTATTAAGCGTTTAAAGTTTTGGTTTAGCAGTTAGGGTAGGAGTTATGCTTGATTTATACTTAGTTGCACCTGTGTCGTGCACCGAAAATAGCCGATGAGCTTGTAGATTGGCTATTTTCGGCGTTAGGTTTAAAACTGTAAAAGTGTTGAGGTTCTCACAAGTATGGTAATGCAAACGTGTGTGTCTTCATATTGTGTACGAGTGCAATCGTTTTATCTCTAAAGGATATGCAGTGACCTACTATTCTTTCAAACCCTCTTTGTACTTTGTTTTCATGTTGCTACAGCAATTATTTGAATGAGAACTTTTTACCATTTTTCACAATAAACAAAACCCTTCAGTTACCCAATTTGTTCAGTTTAATTATGAAAGACAGCAACAACAGGCTGCCTATTCAGCATTGTGGGATATATGTGAGCATTGATTGGTCCATAGCCCCCAGCATGTTCTAACCCAATGCACTGACATTAACCTTTATTTACTACGTTTCATTTGTTTGTTTGTTTGATATAGGACTATCAAAGCACCTTAATGAACTAGGGGTGCAACGGTTTGTCAAAATAATTGATTTAACCCATTAAGACCTGAGGCGATTCTTAAACATGTTTTCTAAATCCTAACAGTTTTTTGAAAAAAATCCAAAAAAAAAATGTTTTAAGATTTAAAAGAAATAGCAGATATACAAGCTCATAGTTCAAAAAGTAATCGATAGATTAATCGGTAAGAAAATGATCACATTAATGAACATCGATATAAGAATAATATGTAGACAATTAGCAAAGATGCCAATTTACATCCATATGGTCCCTAAAGCAGGGGTCTTCAACAAGGGGTCCGGGACCACTACAAGTTGGGGTCGCCAAATCTCTGTGTGATTGGATATATCTTTTTTTACATTAACCACTTGAACCCTAGCATCCCTACTCTGAGGAGAACTTTAGGCAAAAATAGCAGATCTACAAGCTCACAACGCCTCGCGCTAGCTCGTGGATCGGCTATTTTCGGCAAAGATGTTTGGTGTAGAGGGGCAGACCAAAAAAGAGCAGACCAAGTACAGAGCCAAAGTTCAAGTTTAGCAAGTATTGACGGGTTAAGTGGTTAAATGTCTGAAAATACACATTAACACGAATCCAACACTGATGACAGTGCTGTCAAACAAGTCTAGGAAGCTATATATGAAAAAGGTTTAAACTGCAACACAATTTTATCCAATATGTAGTGGGGGTCCCTTCCTGCTTCATCTCTCTCTCAGCCAAGGGGGTCCTTGGCCTGAAAAACCTTGAAGACCCCTGCCCTGAAGGCAGGTATTACAAAAACTAGATCACATTACAAATTATACTTTACTCGAAGACCAACAAAGTAGGTAGGCTACTGAATGATGCTCAGTGGTGTAAAGTAACATCTACTCATGTACTGTACTTAAGTATAATGATGAGGTATTTTTACTTTACTGGAGTATTTCCAGTTTTCAGTACTTTTACGTCTACTCCACTACAATTATTTGAAAACTTTAGTTACTAGTTACTTTGTAGATTTGTATTATTATTTCAAAACATACATTAACCACTTCAACCCTTGATACATTTCGGCCATTTGAAATAGCCGATCTACAAGCTCACAATGCGTCGCATCTGCTATTTTCGAAAGATTCTTATACAATTTATACTTTTGAAAAATTGTGAAATGGGACATTCTGCATAATGAGCAGAATGTCTTTCTACTTTTTGTACTTTAAGTACATTTTGATACCAAATACTTTTGTACTGTAAATTTTGAATTCCGGACTGTTACTTGTCAATTTCTACATTGCAATATTGATACTTTTATACTTTTAATTACATCTTTTTTCCACCACTGCTGATGCTGGTGGATTTACACATAATTCCATGTAATTATTATGTAGGGTATAAATCATGATTAGCCTTCATTTGTTCCTCTTTCATTACATATATTATGTTTTCTGCATACATATATATTTCTTTTCTATTTGCAATTGTATCTCTTTTATATGCAGCAACTATTTTATGTAAATGACCAGCCTGACCCGTGATTTAAATCAGCCCAAATACTTGTTTTCGTTTTTTAACTTTAAAATGTTTTAAAATTATTAAAAAATAGTGACACTAGTGGTGTTAGGGTCCGAAATGACCCGTATACCATAGAAGGTAAAAAGTCATTTATTTTTCATAAACTCAAACTTTATTTGACTCCTGATAGCAAATGCTAATTGAGGATAAGTCTCTCTCACTCTCAAACATGTAAACATTGAATATTGACAATTGGGGGGGAAATGAGGCACAACACTACTACCAATACTAATAAGAATAAGATTTTTTTGCGCACTTTCAGCCTTCACATCTGGAGCCAATCCCCGCCAGCAGTGTGGTGTCGTGAACATCTGGATGTTCGCTTTATTGGGGAAAGATGAGAGATAACGGATAACAACGCGATAACCTGCGACGAAGGCAGCGTGTTCTTTGGTTGGTGAACAAACCTCCAAGTTTAAAAACATTCTTGAGCTTATTATTCACAGCAGAGAAAGTGAGAAGCAAGTCAACATTACATTACCTCTCGTTACTTCCACACACAGGGGCGTTTTTCCTCCTCCTCCCGTGTGTAGTTCCTACTGATGAGAAAAGGAAGGAAAATGTGTGTTAATTCCGATCCAAACCGACAACTTCGGTTTCCGTGCTGCTGAGTTTTTCGCATTGATTAAAGTTTTTTTTTTAAAGAAGAGAAAAACACACTATTCTCCTGGTTTAGAGGATGAAGACGGCTCAGTTATTATTGTTGTTAAGTTGTCTTCTTTCATAAACTTTCCTCCCCTTCTCACCTACCACTACTTTCTTCCCATGAAGCGTTCAGTTCATGCGTATCCTATTATCACTGCTGCTGAGAATGCCTCTCTCTCTCTCTCTCTCTCTCTCTCTCTCTCTCTCTCTCTCTCTCTCTCTCTCTCTCTCTCTCTCTCTCTCTCTCTCTCTCTCTCTCTCTCTCTCTCTCTCTCTCTCTCTCTCTCTCTCTCTCCGTTACACACAAGACGGTGGACCATCGAATTATGTGACTCTAGAGGTCGCTGTTTTGTGTCCCAAATGGAACCAAATGAAATGGACCAAAGCAGGTCCATTTGTACACTCTCAGAGTTACAGAACCATAGGGTCTAAAGTATTTAATGTATTGCCAGTTTGGTCTATTCTAACTGTTCAACAATATTTTGTCTACAATGTATTGAATTTTTTTTCAGCTGACTTCTAGGCTCTATTCACAGCAGCCATATTATGAAGACATTCACAAGTGTTACCAATGATACTAATGAAGGCTCTGTTCCATTCTGGTCAAACAGAGTCAGGGTGCTGATATTGTGCATGTTGGCTCACTGGAAACACTGTTACACCACCAGTGGGTCTAGTTGGGGTCCAGGGACCCATGGGCTTCCAAATGGCCCCTTACAGCCAGGTGTGTAACTCTGAGAGTGTACAAAACCCTTACGGGTCCATTTGGTTCCATTTGTACACTGTCAGAGCGTTATGAGGGTCGTGGAAACCACTGTGCTAGACTAAATGGAACAGAGCCTTCATTAGTATCATTGGTAACACCTGTGAAGGAAGTGATAATATGGCTGCTGTGCATAGAGCTTGAAGTAGAAAAGAATGTAAACAGCTACACCTGGGGGTGTCCGAATTCGTTAGGTCACAAATGTCAGTGTCCGTGCACGTAGGATACAACTGTGCCTAAGGGCCTTCTGGGAATTGCAGTTCGGAATGTTCTGTCCCTTTTGCCGATATCCGTCGTAGACCGTGTATCGGCCTACAGCCAGAAAAACTACAATAACCAGCGTACAGCCAACTCCACATCACGCATGCGTGTTTTTTTTTATTACAGGGCATTATTCTGAGCAATATTCTGTCCCGTTATTTTAATTATTTATTTATTTAGACTTGCAATTAAAAAAGAAAAAAAAACGTTATGATGACGGTAGAATCTGCGAGCCCTAACGGTGAAAATTGTCAACAAGACGACAAGAAGAAGAAAGGATGGTTGTCCAAACGAACCCAGTTCACTCACCGTTGGAAACCTGCGTGGTTTCAGTTGAAAGACACTCAACTGGTGTACGGTGCACACGAAGAGGTGAGAATAATAATAATACACTAACTATGGGAGAGAGAAATACAACATATAGGTTAATAGGAACAACAACCACCACCACAGGAGTGACATTGTAACTTTTAGCTGACTGACTGTCCCCTCCCCCCCGACATTTGTTGTTGTGTGGTTACCACGGTAACCAGAGAGAGCCCTGCAGCAGGTTGAAGTTAGGTCACACCAAAGCTGCAGACTGTAGCTGTTACTGTGTGAAGTTTGGACTATAAAAACAAAGTACTCAGCTCCTTTGCTTGCATGAGTCAAAGGATAGATGGCCTACTCCTGGTCAAATATTACTCCACTACAACTACAAGTGAAATAAAAATTAAGTCAAATTTGTAATTGACTTAAAGTACTGGAGAGTAGGCCCAGAAGAATTTGTTGATCACAATCATTTTAAACGCTTTATCCATATGTTTTACGTTGGCTATTCAAAAACAGCAGATCACAAAACATTTTCAGATGGGGGGTCCGCATCAAAATACATATCAATTTGGGGGTCCTTGACACGAAAACGTTTGAGAACCACTGCTCTAAGGCCGTCAAACTAGAGGCTCTTGAAATAAAAAGAAGTTGAGAATCACTGGTCTTCTTGACAATACACAAACAATAAATATAGACTCATTTATGGATGCAAAGTTTTTTTTTGTTTGTTTGTTTGTTTAACCTCTCTGCTATGCTTTGTAATATAGAAGCCCCAGAAGGCTATAGAGCTGGTGGGGGCGTTGGTGGAGACATTGGAAGGTGCTGCTGCTGCTGATGGGACGTTCGGCTGGAGCATCACCCCCAAAGACAGCACCAGGACCTTCTACCTGAGGGCCTGCAGCGAGTCTGAACAGACCAGCTGGATGGTGGCCATCTGCCAGGCCCAGATTTGCAGCAACAACGCAGCACATGGTGGCCCCAACGCATGTGTGCTGCAGTAGAGAATGTTATAGGTAACCAGAAGAGTCTGGGCACCTCAGTTAAATTGGCAAAAAAAACGCAAAAAAAAGAATATAATGTATGCTTTGAAAAATGGACTGAAATAAGTTAAAGAGGCACTATGTAACTTTTTTTTTTAATGAATAAAATACATAAAAGATCGTGTCAAAGGTCATGTCTCACCTAGACACAGGGTCTGACACAAATTTTGAGCCGATGGTCAAGATTTGTTAATCTGGCCTGGACCGCTTTGGGCATCTATAGGCTCCAATGCAGCCTGACAGCGTGTCACGGGTTCGAATCCTGATCCCGATGACCTTTGCTGCGTGTCGCTCCCCATTTCCTGTGTATACTATCAAAAAAGCATTTTTTCTTTTTTTTTTTAAGATTCAATTTATCCCCTGAGCAAGCAGGCAGACTCTATTGGCTCAATGGTGAAAATGTCAGCACTTTTTCAACCGGGTTCAAATCCAGGGTAGAAGAGGAAAGTTACATAGTGCAGCTTTAACATGCTTGAACATTTGACATTGAAGGCCTTAATATTTCAACAATTGCTATAAAATGGCAACAAAACCTGTAGATATTCAGTCATTATGGACATAAGCAATACGTTGAATGGTAAATTTAGGTCTGACAATAATGATGTACCGTGCTCATGTTCAAATACTTTACATTATTTCAGACCATTTTCTAAAGCTTTTATTCTTTTCTTTCTCAAAGCCAATTTCACACTGAGGTATACCCAGACTTTCTCAGGTGCCCACTCTTCCTGTATCCAAATGTTACATAGGCCAGTGGTTCTCAAGCTCTTATAATTTCCAAAGACTCTCTTAACTCTGAGAGCTTACAAATGGAACCAAATCATTTGGTTCCATTTGTACGCTCTCAGAGTTACAGACCCGTAAGGGTCCATTTGGACTCTGAGGGTCCCTGGAGCGCACTTTGAGAACCACTGATATATACAGGTAGATGTTGTATTTATTTATTAGTTGAGCCGTGAAGTGACTGTCTGAAACCATTGTAATGAGGCTGTGTGTGTGCACGTGTGCGTTCGTGTGCGTGCGTGCGTGTGTGTGTGTTTGTCACCCTCTACAATAAATAACACATTGTATCATCGTCAAATCATCACAACACAAAGCTACGATGAACCTTCATTTTAGATCTCATAATCCATATCTGACATTCAACTCATTTGGTCAAAATTGTAAAAGTCAAGAAGGCAAATTATTAATTTATAAGCTACAATCCTCACATTCTATGTCTGTTGTCTCCCTCTCCTGGCGGCGAGAGGTAATCGCAACAATGTCCAAAGCTCCAGTAAAGATGTCCATGCATCTCTGTACTGTCCAATCCTGTCCCCCGTCTGCTTCAAATAACTTTACTGACACTGTCAACCTAAATGTCTCAATGGAGGAGACATTTGCATATATACTAGTCATGTTGTGTTTACATACTCTACCATACAAATGTACTATTTATATTGTGTTTACATACTCTACCACATTGGTTCTCAAAGTGGGGTCCGGGGACCCCCAGGGGTCCTTGAGGGAGTTCCAGGGGGTCCCCATCTAAATGATAGATAGTTAGGAACCAAATGGACCATTATGGGTCTGTAACTCAGAGAGTGTACAAATGGAACCAAATGGACCCTAACGGGTCCATTTGGTTCCATTTGTACACTCTCTGAGTTAGATTAACATTGATTTCAAAATTAAAATTGGGGTCCCAGAGGTAGAAATGTCATTAAATGGGGGTCCGTAGCCTAATGCATGTCAAACTGGGGGTCCTTGAAATTAAAATGGTTGAGAACCACTGTTAGAGCCGTAAAAATCTTCTCTCATGGGAGTCCCTGGCTTATGTTTTCAAATGGGGGTCCGCGGGCTAATAAGTGTCAATTTGGGGGTCCTTGACATGAAAAAGTTTGAGAACCACTGCTCTACCATACATATGTACTAGTTATATTGTTTTAACATTTGGTCAACATAACCTTTTATTAATTACATTTTAGTTAAGTCCCCGATTGTGACGTTTACACATTGTTATAACTTCTGAACTATTCAACGTGAGGATGAGACTGCATGCATTTGAAAGCTTGTCTGACTGAAGCCATTATATTCCCTGTGTTACCTTACCGCTGATATCATGTATAAACTGATGTCAACGTTTGACATTTCAAGGCTCAACTATGTATACCTCAAGGTTGCCTTTTTTATTTTGTAGATGTATTTATATTTGTAGATAATGTTTTTTATTACTTTTTATACTTGAAGATATTAGGTTTACTGGTTAAGTGTACGATGTATTGTCAAAAGAGAAAGCAATAAACTTTTTCTACATTCAGATCTGTAAATAAAGACTCCTCATTAAAAGAAATTTAAAAATAAATAAATCCATAAGCTGTAGATTGGCTATTTTAGGCATAGAGATTTGGTGTAGAGGGGAAAAAGTTGAGAACCAAGTATAGAGCCCTATTAATACTTAGTCAACTAAGTATTATAGGGTTTAAGTGGTTATGTTCATTCTTCTTTCTACACTGTAGAATCTACAGGAACCATTTCCTCTACTGCTGCAGTTTGTAGAAATTATTGTTCTAAGGCTTTATCTGCATCTACTGTATTGTGCAGTAGAGCTGCTGAACGTTTCAGAGTAAATATTGACCATGGGTTGCTATGGTGTTGTAATGCAACCCAAGTTTAAGTATATTTTGATGCCGATACCTTTACTCAAGTACATTTTGAATGCGGGACTTCTGCTTGTACCAGAGTACATCTATATTGCAGTATTGTATTGCAGTATATAAGTTAAAAGGTGAGTACACTTTACACCACTTGATCCTAATATCACATTTTACCATACAAAAGCCTTTTATGTCTAAGTATATCCACATTGTGGTATTGCTTTACTTTTACTTAACCCATTAAGACCGGGAACGCATCTATGTCACTTCAGATTTCTTTGGCTATTCAAAAATACTAGCAGATATACAAGCTCATAGCGCGGCACCGAGTGCCGCGCTATGAGCTTGCAGATCTGCTATTTTTGAAAAATCTTGATTTCTTTTGTTTTGTTTTTCCAAAAAAACGTTTTTTTTAAAAGAATCGCCTCAGGTCTTAAAGGGTTAAGTGAAACATGGGAGTACTGTACTTGCGTGTACTTCATGGGTTCTAATGTTTTCATAGTGTTGATGAAACAGTGGCAGGCAGTGACTGAGCAGCACAATGGAGAGCTTGCAGATGAAAGATTAGATCTGAGACAGAGAGAGGAAAGTGAAACAGAAGTGCAACCACTAGAATGAACTGAGAATACATTTTGAAATTACACTAGGGGTCAGCAGCACCAGAAACTGCTGGGATTTATTGGCTTTGAGTGACCAGAAGGTTGCTGGTTTGAATCCCTTATGGGTAAAATGAATGAGGAGTTCTCTCACATTGAAACCTGCAGCATCCCTATTCTGGGGGAACAGTCGCCAAAACATTGCGGATCTACAAGCTCATGTGAGCTTGTAGATTGTCTATTTTTGGCACAGAGATTTGGTGTAGATAGAAAGCAAGAGAGTAACAAGTACAGTGCAACTCCGGTCCATTTTACTTATAGAGGGTCTAAAGTGGTTGAAAACTTTAACCCTAGCTTCTCTATAGTGCATTGGTTCTCAAAGTGGGGTCCGGAGACCCCCAGGGGTACTTGAGGGGGTTCCAGGGGGTCCCCAGCTAAATGATGGACAGGAACCAAATGGACCCTTATGGGTCTGTAACTCTGAGAGTGTACAAATGGAACCAAATGGACCGTTAAATGATGGACGTTAAATGATGGACAGGAACCAAATGGACCCTTATGGGTCTGTAACTCTGAGAGTGTACAAATGGAACCAAATGGACCGTTAGGGTCCATTTGGTTCCATTTTGTACACTCTCAGAGTTAAATTAACATTGGTTTTACAATGTGAATTGGGGTCCCAGAGGTATAAATGCCATTAAATGGGGGTCCGTAGCCTAATGCATGTCAAACTGGGGGTCCTTGAAATTAAAATGGTTGAGAATCACTGCTAGAGAGCCGTAAAACCTTCCCTTATTAGGGTCCCTGGCTTATCTTTTCAAATGGGGGTCCGCGGGGTAATAAGTGTCAATTAGGGGGTCCTTGACGTGAAAAAGTTTGAGAACCACTGCTATAGTGGGCATGTCATTGCTAATGCCTGAAGGTCTATTGACCGAAACGTTGCCTAAATAAAGTTGTCCTCGTTGTGCAAATGTCATTGCAGGAGAAATCTCTCATAAATGTTCAGAAATATCTAAAATAGCACATCTACAAGCTCACAATGCGAGAGAGAGAGAGAGAGAGAGAGAGAGAGAGAGAGAGAGAGAGAGAGAGAGAGAGAGAGAGAGAGAGAGAGAGACCGACCGACCACAGGGAGATGTGTTGAAGACACAAGCCTGTTATGTCTGAAAACAATATTTAATTAACACAACAGACTTCGCCCTGGCTGCCATTAATGAGTTGTAGCTTTTAATTAGTAGCACTGCAGCAGTGAGAACAGAGCTGCTTCACTCTTCTAGTACATGACACTGAATTACTGATAAACATGTGTCTGAAACCATGTGGCTGGTTCTACTGGTTTACAGCTATTGGTTTACTGGTACAGGCCTGGATGACACCATCCTAGAACGTGCACACCATTGAAAGTAATAGGGCGACAGAAAAGAACATGGTGACCACATACTGTCCATTGAATTCAAAGGAGAAGTGGCGCCATGTCATATTCGGTTCCTCAAGCAAGCTATTATAGCTTATCAGTACGGTCACGATTATTAGTCTCCGATGTTGAGATGAATGTCTACGTCTTGTACTATGTAATTGTATGTCAGAGGTGATGTTTCCATACTACAGTGTCAAACCTTTGTGCAATTTCAACATTATTAAAACAAAACCCCCTACACACCTCTCACCTTGCAGAGGAACACTGACAAAATGTCAACTATTAAATAAATGAAACTGATCAAATGCATTCAGATATTTTCCTGATGTCCCTTGGGTGATGAGGTAATACTTAAGACTGCCACAGGCCTGAGTCAGACTATCCTAAATGCTCTCATCTCTTTTCTCAAAATTGTCTAATCCGTTTCCTCGGATGATATCTATTTCTTAAAGTGTCTCTTTTTTCCCCTCTTTCTTTTCTGCCTGAAAACCAGCAATTTGGCTGAGCAGGGCTCAAACATATTGACCTTTTATGGTGTTTATAGTGTCTCTGTTGGGAGGAAACCTCATATATCAAAAATAGCTAAAGTAGATCTACAAGCTCAAAACACGCCACTTCGCGCCACGTTTCAAGCTTGTGGATCTGCTACTTTTGATGCTTTTGTGTGACGCTGTAGTATGATCAAGTAGGGCGTATATGGAGATAAGAGGTTTCTGCCCGACAGTAACAATATACTTTTTTCTTGTTAAATAAATAAACTGAAAATGAAACTGTTCACAGCAACCCTTTGACAGAAGAACGCTATATTGTTTTACCCACTCTTGCTGGGGGTAGAGGACCGCTCGAGTTTGTTACCTCAACAACAAAGCAGGCGTGGCGCCGACAGCGCTGGCGTGAGGCTGGCGAGTGGCCCGCGGGAGCAGCTGATTGGCTGCGCGCATTGACGAACACGCCATCCGAGCTGGTAAGCCACGTTTTTTTTTTCAACGTTTGAGAACCACTGCCCTACAAGTCCTGGCATCATCATAAGTTCAGTTCGGTGAAGCCGGCCACAGGGAGCGGTGCTGGGTTCTTCTTCTCCATCTTCAGTCCCTGTGCTGGTGGTTGTGGTTGAAGCAGCCTGCTGGGAGCCAGCATGCTGAAGAACTGGAAGCGTTCTCCCATCCTGCTGGGGTTGGTCAGCATGTCGTAGCTCTGGATCAGCTGCTGCCTGGTGGACGGGTCGGTGCAGTTCCTCAACAGAACCTGGCCGGGTGAGAGGTAAACAACAGGGTTAATGGAGTCTTGGATTTTGATATAAAATAATTCACAGAAATGTAATATGGTTTTGTATTTTATTTTTGGCATATATTCTTCAAGACGTGCACAATATAACCGGGCATGTGATCTTTTTTAAAAAGGTACAGTAAGTTCTTTGGTTCCATATTATAATGAGCATTAGTGAGGACCAATTATATGAAGCCAGGTTGAAAATGGGTGAAGTCGTCCTTTAACCCATTAAAACCGCAAAGCATCAGTGTAATTTTAGATTTTAACCACTTCAACCATTACTGTGTACTTTGGCTATTCAAAAATAGCAGATATAGAAGTTCATATGGGCTTGTAGATCTGCCATCTTTGAAAAATCTAGAACATTTGTGCAAATCTTTGAATATATACATTCTTTACTCAAATCTTTGCTTCTGGGGGTCCCTGGAACCAAATATTTTGAGATGGGGGTCTGCGGCCAAATACATATCATTTGCGGGTCCTTTACATGAAAAAGTTTGACAACCACTGATATAGTAACATACGTTTTTCAGAAAACTGTTAGGAGTTAGAAGACATTCTTAGAATCGGCCTCAGGTTAAGTGGTTGATCGAGTCGTTGATATATAGACTTTTTTTTATGTATAAAAAACCTGCACTTCTTCATTATTCAATTGATCGAAAAAGTAATGGGATAGAATAATCACTAAGGAAATAATCAATAGTTGCAGCCCTAATACAAAGCATCCCACTCACTCACCTGCATCCGGGTGTCGATGCCCATGTTCTTCAGGAAGTGCCTCTGTGCGACGGGTCCCAGACAGGCCACGCCCTCCCCGGCCAGGCTCCTCAGGTAGCTGAAATCCACGTCGGCCGTGAGGTCAGCACAGCCCGGAGACGCCAACACGTCATGCAGCTGGTGACCTTTGAACCCCTGACGGAGAGAGAGAGCACAGCACAGTTCTCAACTTGTAGGGTCGGGGGGGTTCCCACATGGTTTCAGGGGGGACCCCGATGACACTAAAGTGACAATTTAAGAACTTTTAACACCTTTTTAATACCTAAAAAATAAATAAAAGAAGGAAAAGAAAAAGACCATTACTACATCAAAAGTAATCAACGAACTATGCTGTAAAAACTGGTCAAACATTGTCCAAATTGTCAAGAAAGAAGCAAATATTGTGTAAATAGCCGTTCTACAAGCTTGTAGATCTGCTATTTTCACAATATTTATCTGCGGAACCATATATAGCGCACATTTGTTTTCAAAGTGGGGTCCGGGGACATACACTGTACATATAATTTTGGGGGTCCTTGACATGAAAAAGTTTGAGCACCGCTGACATAGCAACATTACTTTTTCAGAAAACTGTTTTTTAGAATCGGCCTCAGGTCTTGATGTCACACACGCAGAAACACATACTCACACACGCACGTACACGCACACGCACGCACGCACACACACACGCACGCACACAAACACGGAGTGCGTAACTTCTCCACCGTACTCTAAAGGTGTCCATCTTGGTTCCATCATGGCCATAGTCTGCGATGAGAGCCGCGCCCCCGTCTTCTGCAATGCGATTAGCCAATTTCTGGACGATAACCCCGCCTTCTGGACACACCTCCACATGTCGTCTCTTCTCATCTGCCTGGGGGGGGGGGGGGGGGGCAAACACACACACGCGCGCACGCACGCACGCACGCACGCACGCGCACACACACACACACACACACACACACACACACACACACACACACACACACACACACACACACACACACACACACACACACACACACACACACACACACACACACACACACACACACACACACACACACACACACACACACACACACACACACACACACACACACACACACACACACACACACACTCTCCAATACAACCACAGTCTTCTACTGTTGGTCACTGGGAGTTGACCAGTACAGCCACGGTGCTGTACTGGTGACCAGTGAACAGCTGTATTGTAGTAGTTGGGGTCTACTACTGGGGTGTCTGGAAAATGTTTGAAAATGTACAAGCATTTTTCTACGATTAAACGATTTTGACGATTTAGAAAAAATATCGATTATCTCAAATAATTGCGATTAGGTGGTTATATAATAACTGCGACAGGCCTAACTTGGGGTGAGCCAGTCCAGTGGTTGTGAGGAGTGTGTGTGTGCGTGTGCGTGTGCGTGTGCGTGTGTGTGTGCGTGCGTGCGTGCGTGCGTGCGCAGTGGCGTGCACAGACATTTTGAGGGGCAGGTGCTCAAGTAAATTATACTTTTTTTTGTTTACTTGGTCTGCTCTTTTTTCCCTCTACACCTATACCTCTTTGCCAAAAATAGCCGATCTAGATCTAGATCTGCTATTTTTGGCTAAAGTTCTCCTCAGAAAAGGGATGCTAGGTTTCGAGTGGTTATGGTAAAAAGAAAAATCATATCACATAAAGATTTGGCGGACCCCCTGTAGTAGCTCTGAGGACCCCCTAGGGGTCCCGGACCCCCTAGGGGTCCCGGACCCCCTGTTGAAGACCCCTGCTGTGCCCTTTTTTCAAAAGGGCACTTCTGGTCAAGAGGGCAAAGGGCAGGTGCTCTAGCACCACCTAGAGTCTATCTGTGCACGTCCCTGTGCGTGCGTGTGTGTGAGGAGCTACAGTACAGACTGAGTGCATTAAGCAGGATTTAAAAGAGCAGTAGGGTACTTTAAACTGAGTGATGATGTAAGCCTCTGGCTCTATGCTTTGGGTGTGTGCTTTGGGCGTGTGTACGTGTGTTTCATGTGCTGTGTGTATGTTACAGTGTGTTAACGTATACAGGAGTACAGTACAGTATGTGCTGCTGTGTGTGTATACGCGTGCAATGTGTGCAGTGTGAATGTGTGTGTATGTGTGTATACAGGTGTTATGTGCTTGTTTGAATGTGTTGTGTGTGTGTGCCAAACAACAGTGTGTTAATATATAGATGACATAAAACTCAGGATAATAAAAGGCCATGTTGAACACGGCTGTGTGAGAGAACCTACAGTGTTACATTACCTACACTTAACTTATCACAATGATATACTGTATGTGTACAGTATAGCGCACTAGTTCTCAACCTGTATGTGGGCCGTGAGGAAATTGCTAGTGGGCCCCCAAATTGTTGGTATTTTTTTTCTTTAATACCTTAAAAGTTAAACCGTTTCTGGGGGGTCCCTGGCTCAAACTCTTTTCAAATGGGGGGTACGCGGCCAAATACATATCAATTTGGGGGGGGGGGGGGTCCTTGACTTGAAAAGGTTTGAGAAGCACGTCTGGCGTAGGTCATCAGAAGCTGGTTCTTTCTTCTCACCTGTATGAGGGTGCAGGCCAGGGTGGGGTTGGGGACGATGACGAACCTCAGCTGGCCAGGTTTCTCCGGGTCTATGTCCACCATCACTTCCCTCCAGCCTCGCTCTGTCCTCTGCACACAAACCAAACCCACACACACACCCACGAGGGCCGTCACCATTATGACAGTTTACTTGACGATTAATTGTCACTTAAATGATTGCGATTAATGATGTAATTGCGTCTCTGTCGTTGAACATTGGAACATTATGAATAAAACAATAACATTTCTGCCCGACAACAAGTCAAAAACGATATGTGAACAACTAACTAACTTTAAAAAAACGCATCTATGAAAAAAAATTGGAAACAGAAGGGATACTAACTGTACAAGGAGTGCTAGGGGGTGAGGTGGAGTCTGAAGAGCTTTGGATCAAGATGTGCTTTTTTCTAACTCTCTAAAATGATTCAAATGATAAACGTGTGTACTGTGAGTCAACTAAACAGAACTAAACATGATCACAATAGGGATGTGAAAGGAAAACCTAGGATATCCGTTGTACGGTTATATGATAATGTGTTGTTGTCAACAGACCTGGAACTTGTGGATTGGCAGAGCGTCAAAGAACTCGTGAGCCAGGTAGATGCTGAATCCTGGAAGACAAAGAACAAAGAACTTGTGAGCCAGATAGATGCTGAATGCTGGAAGACAAAGAACCCCAAACTCACTCACACCTGAACATGATCAATACACATACTGCATGTCGTTGCAGTCGGGCAGAAACCACATATCTCCGTATTTCTACTTTTTACGTTTTTGTTTGTTTTGTAAATCAAGGCCCTACTACATGAGTACACGAGTGTCGCAAAAAAGTTGTGAAAATACACAAACACGTCACATTGCGAGCGTTAAAATGCTTTTAAAAATAATAATTAAAAAAGGAACCGCTTTGGACATGGTTTGTCATGATTTCCACCCGACAGCGACGAAATGTAATAGTGCAGGGGTCTTCAACAGGGGGTCCGGGACCCCTAGGGGGTCCTCAGAGTTACAACAGGGGGTTTGCCAAATATTTGCGTGATAGGAACTTATTTTTTACATGAACAACTTGAACCCTAGAATCCCTGTTCTGAGGGGAACATTGGCCGAAAATAGCAGATCTTACAAGCTCACAACGCCTCGCAGCGCGAGGCGTTGTGAGCTTGTAGATCGGCTATTTTCGGCCAAGAGGTTTGGTGTAGAGGGGGGAAAAGAGCAGACCAAGTATAGAGCCAAAGGTCAAGTTTACTAAGTATTGACGGTTTAAGTGGTTAAATGTCTGAAAATACAGTATATGAAGCTATCTATGAAATCTATGAAGAATTTTAATCTGCAACACAATTTCATACAATATGTAGTGGGGGTCCCTGCTTCATTTCTCTCTCAGCTAAGGGGTCCTTGGCCTGAAAACGTTGAAGACCCCTGTAATAGTGAATGACTACTGTACCTCTGGGTACATGGTCCAGGCTTCGGTACCAGGAGCAGGGCAGGCCGGTGGTGGTGGTGCCGTGTCGGTAGCATGGGTCATCTTCACTGGCAGACGCCTGGTTCTGCTCCCCGGTCAGACAGGTGGCCTGGATCTGGCTCAGAACCGGGCTGACCTCCACCAGGTGGACCGACACAGACGTCTGACCCAGAACCGGGTGCAGCTGACCGAACACCTGCACACACACACACACACACACCACAACCAAACCATGTCAGACCACACACACACACACACATATATACTGCAACAACAAGCATTGTTGCACAGTGTTGATAGGGCTGTCACGATTAATTGTCACGCATATAATTGCGATTAACGTTTTTTGGCATGGCGCAGCCAAAACGCTAGTATAGGCTGGGCCTGAGCAGAAGCGGGTGGGCGCGCATGCTGTCCCCGACCCGTGCGCACGCGGTTATTGGCCGGATATTGGCCGTTTGTTTTTTTTGTTACTTTATTTCGGTTTTAGGGTTAGGGTTAAGTTATTTAATTCTTATTTTTGCCTGATCTTACCAATTTTTTTTTATCAAAAAATGAATTATAATATATATATATATATATATATTTTTTTTTTTTTTTAAACATTTTTTCTTTGCAAAATCGATTGGGTGGGCCAGCTCTCTATGTGGGTGGGCCACGGCCCACCCCAGCCCACCCATGGCTGCGCCCCTGGGCTTCGTATAAAAAAAAGGTGCAGATATGACAAATAACTTAAATATACAAAGAAATTACTGACTTCATCATTTTATACTTAAACTCAGAAATAGCTGATCAACAAGCTTACAACATGTCACAAAGTGACGCGTTGTAAGCTTGTAGATCAGATGTATCTGCTTTTTTCTTTATACATTTGAAAATACATAAACGTTTTTTAACATAGAAACGATGATGACGATTATGCAAAATAATTGCGATTATCTCAAATAATTGCGATGAGATGATTTTATGTAATAATTCTGACAGGCCTAACTGTTGATTATTTCTTCAGTTATGAAACCACACAAATCTCAGGAAGGAAATACCTCCCTCTACTGGCCATAGATTAATGTAACCACACAGGGCTGAAGGTGATAAGTAAAGTCAGTGTAATGATATTTTGTTAAAGAAGTTTCCTCAAAATGGATCATGTCTTGAAATGAATGTCTCACAGATTCTAATCACATTGGACAGTATTGGGTCTGAGACAAGACATTCCAGTTTTGAACATTTAAGCTGAATTTATACCAGGGTCATTATAGTTGGGCTAACTAAAACTAAAGAAATAACAAAAACTAGAATCAAAAATATGTGTGTTGACTGAAAGAAAAATTTAAACTAGGCTTTACAAAAAAAGATGAATTACTGAAACTTTGTGTTTGCTGTCCTTACTTAATGTCTTTAGTTTCTGTCAATATTTCATACTGAAATCAATATTTCATTGAAATATTGCCTAGTATTTTGGGTGGATATGAAATCATTGTCTTCCAATATTTTTTAGCTGTGCCAGTTTTAAGCCCCAACAAAATCTAAAATAAATAACAAAACTATCCATTCTACATGCTCACAACGTGTCACAATGTGATGCGTTGTGAGCTTTTAGATATGAACATTTGCTTGTTAATTGATTCCATCATCATATTACGGATACACTGTAAAAGAGGCTTTATTTATATCTTCTAGAGCAGGGGTCTTCAACAGGGGGTCCGGGGCCCCTAGGGGGTCCTCGGAGCTACTATAGGGGGTCCGCCAAATCTTTGTGTGATAGGATTTCTTTTTTTTTTTTTACATTAACGACTTGAACCCTAGCATCCCTATTCTGAGGGGAACATTAGCCAAAAATAGCAGATCTACAAGCTCACAACGCCTCGCGCTGCGAGGCGTTGTGAGCTTGTAGATCTGCTATTTTCGGCAAAGAGGTATAGGTGTAGAGGGAAAAAAAGAGGGAAAAAAAGTTTAATCTGAAACACACTTTCATACAATATAGAGGGGGTCCCTGCTTCATTTCTCTCTCAGCTAGGGGGTCCTTGGCCTGAAAACGTTGAAGACCCCTGTTCTAGAGTCTTCTCCAAAGAGTTCTTCCATGGTGTGTGTGTGTGACAAAAGGCTACGTACTCGGAGGACGTCACTGGCCAAGGAGCCTCGTCCTGGGCCAAACTCCACCAGCTGCAGCTGCTTGGGGCTCCCTGCTCCCATCCACTCACTCACACACCAAACACCTAGCAGCTGCCAGCCAAAAGAACAACACAGTTTATGAAACACTGTAAAATCTGTGTAAAATCATCTGGGTGATGTTACAAAAGTACTAGCAACAAATGGAGAAGTGTGTGATATGCTGAAGATTGCAGAAGACCTTCAAACGATTGTGATATCATATGAGCGATCGTTTGAGTATGAATTCTAAATAAAATGACGTCTCTGTCGGGTGAAAACCTCATTATGTCCAAAACTGTTACCTTTCAGGATTCAAATTCAAAATGTGCAAAAACAGCAGATCGACAAGCTCAAAAGATCTGCTATGTTTGATACTTTTGTGTGACGCTGTAGTGTGATCAAGTACAGTAGGGCATTGATTTACGAAAAAAATAAAACGTTAAAATATGGATACGAGGTTTCTGCCTGACAGCAATGATAACTATAACTAGATTGTTCACCGTCATACTTGTTAAAGTTGTGGTGTGTGAACTCTGCCATCTACTTGACTTTTACATGTTTTAAACTATAACTCAGTAGCTACAGTGCTTAATGTGAACGGCCTTTAATCATGGAATCATAAAGGAGAAACTAACCTCTCCAAAGATCTGACTGATTTCTGGTGATGTGATGAAGTCTCCCTCTGGACCCAGCATGTCGTTGCGCACATAATAACCCTGATGATCACATGACAATATACACATAATAACCCTGATGATCACATGACAATATACAATCAGATCAAATGTATTTTCTGTTTACTAAAGAGCTGGAGAGATGGGGACACAAAAAAAAAAACCTCCATAGCAATGATTTGTTAGATCAGTTAGATAGGTAGATTGGTTCTCAAAGTTGGGTCCTTGGGGCGGTTCCGGGGGGTCCCCAGCAAAAGTAGTTAATGTAGCCTCACAATAATTTTAACAACTTTATCCAGCAGATCTACAGGCTCACTTGCTGTGAGCTTGTACTGTACATCTGCTATTTTTTTTAATTTCTGAAAAAATATTGAAAATGTTAGAATAATTTGAATAATTTTGACTGTTTTGTGTCTCTGGCACAAAACATTTTCAGATGGGGGTCCGCGGGCCAAATACATATATCAATTTGGGGGTCCTTGACTTAAGAAAACATTTGAGAACCATTGCAATTAGATTAACTGTTGCACCCATATACAGTTTAAAGTTACAGTACCGTCACTGGGTTGGTGAGCACTTCTTTCATGTACTCGGCCACTGAAATGGGACCGGTGGCTTTTATTTTGGTGGTCAGGTGTCTAAGCATGGAGGGAGCTGGTCTCTGCTGCTCCTGGGAGCTGGAGTTGGAGGAACAACATCTGCTGCCTGCCACTCTCCATCTCACTGAAACATATATTACAGGTCATTATTTCAGTGATTCTCAACCTTTTGAGTCGACTCCCAGTTTGTTATGCATTACGAGCCACAAGCAACTCAGATGCAATACCAACCCTTGACAGCCCATTCATCCAAACAGAAAAGTCCTATCTGATTGTATTAAACTACGTTACACTGCAGCTGTACGGAAAAGCTTCGATTATCCTCTTTGCAACTGCCAAGGACCTCCTAAAATGTGCAATTTCGAAACAGGTGGTACGCAGGACTAGCCAGACGAATCTGCCATTGCAAAAAAATAAATGCCCTCTGCAGATTTGGTCTGGCACCCCTCAGTTAACTTGTGATTGGATCTCACTCCCTCTGAAGTAGTGAGGGACCAATCAGGGCCCAGTATGAAAATGTAGGGCGGGTTCATCACCAGAGGCGTTTTTTTAATTCGCCCCTTGGAAATGCAGGTTCCACCCAGAGATTCCAGACTAATATTTACACAGTGATATTAGTCTGGCCATGCCAGGCTAACGCAGGACCGCTGAGTGCTTCCAAACTCGAACACTAACTAAATCACCTGCATGGAATTTATTGACAGAAAGTAGCTCATAACAAGATAACATGTCTACGGTGGATTTGCATGAAACAAGAACTTGACAGATACAAAGAGGATAATCCAAGCTTTCTGTACGGCTGCAGTCTAGTGAGTGAGTTTAACGTTGTTTAATAACATCAGATAGAACTTTTCTGTTTGGATGAATGGGCTGTCAAGGGTTGGTATTGCAACTCAGATGCCAGATTATAGGCATTATAGGCGCATCTGAGTTGGACAGGTGCTCCCCCCCCAGCACAATGTGTTGATATAGCATTAACAATCAGTTCAACCACTTCCCTAGTTTATGCTTTTTTGTTATTTAGAAAATATTAAACACAAATTTACATTTTTACAAAATATTTAGTGTACACACACACACACACACACACACACACACACACACACACACACACAGCTCCGTTCCGTCAGCAGAAATTGGACTTCCGGTTTTCGAGCTAGCAGAAATAAGGGTTCCGGTTGCCTTCAAAATAAGAGCGTACATTTTTTATGTTTTTTAAAAGACACAAATCTAATTTAAAAATACATTTATGATGTATGCCTTTTAAATGGCTCATACTAAAACACTTCTAAGTGGCAAGTTTAAAAAAGAAAGACACAATTGTATTTAAAAAATACATTTATGATGTACATTATGTCTTTTTAAATGGCTTATACTAGATCACTTCTAAGTGCCAGGTTGTTCCAGTTTGAAATTGGCTATTGACCCCCATTAAATGTGCACTTAGCACTGTTTTGCACTTTAACTGGATATTGATTTGTGTGTGTTACATATATGTATTGTTTTTGTATTGTTTGTCCATTGTTGTAATAATGATGACTCTAGGCCAGGTCACTCTTGGAAAATGATGATGATATAATATTGTTTATTGCAGAAGCAAATAAACAATGATAAAAGAGACCACAAAATATGCTACAAATAATAATAGTAGATAGTGCAAGCGAGATAAAAAAAAAGAGAAGAATTTGGGGTTTATAAAGTTGATCTCACGTATTTAAAAACTAAAATACAATACAAATACAAAAGTAATCAGAAAAAAAATATTACAAATTTATATTATTTAACAACATATATACAACATGGAAACACAGCATAAAAAAAGATAGAGAAATATTAGTAAATTTTTAGTGTGTGTGTGTGTGTGTGTGTGTGTGTGTGTGTGTGTGTGTGTGTGTGTGTGTGTGTGTGTGTGTGTGTGTGTGTGTGTGTACTTCTCCATAACTGAGCGCCCCTAAACTTGATAGAAAATGGATACAGACCAGTAGAGAATATTGGTGAACATTTGAGAGATAATTTGTAAAAAAAAAAAGAAAGTGGCAGGCCGCCCAGTGCGGCCTGACGTAAGAAAAGTGCCAATTTCAGACAATACTGGACACTGGACAGGAGACGGCTGTTGGCGCCAGCACTTTTGACATACGCACACGTTCAGGGAGACCCCCTCTACAACGCCACACTCTCCGCTAAGCCAGACAGGTGTATTTGGAAAAATGGCGGGCCGTCCAGTGAGGTCAGGGGGCAGAAAACAGCCATTTTTAGTGCATAGACTTCACAAATTGGGCGCTGGACACGAGACAGCTATTTGTGGCGGCACTTGTGACATACGCACGCGTTCAGGGAGACCCCCTCTACAACGCCACACTCTCCGCTAAGCCAGACAGGTGTATTTGGAAAAGTGGCGGGCCGTCCAGTGAGGTCAGGGGGCAGAAAACAGCCATTTTTAGTGCATAGACTTCACAAATTGGGCGCTGGACACGAGACAGCTATTTGTGGCGGCACTTGTGACATACGCACGCGTTCAGGGAGACCCCCTCTACAACGCCACACTCTCCGCTAAGCCAGACAGGTGTATTTGGAAAAGTGGCGGGCCGTCCAGTGAGGTCAGGGGGCAGAAAACAGCCATTTTTAGTGCATAGACATCACAAATTGGGCGCTGGACACGAGACAGCTATTTGTGGCGGCACTTGTGACATACGCACGCGTTCAGGGAGACCCCCTCTACAACGCCACACTCTCCGCTAAGCCAGACAGGTGTATTTGGAAAAATGGCGGGCCGTCCAGTGAGGTCAGGGGTCAGAAAACAGCCATTTTTAGTGCATAGACTTCACAAATTGGGTGCTGGACACGAGACAGCTATTTGTGGCGGCACTTGTGACATACGCACGCGTTCAGGGAGACCCCCTCTACAACGCCACACTCTCCGCTAAGCCAGACAGGTGTATTTGGAAAAATGGCGGGCCGTCCAGTGAGGTCAGGGGTCAGAAAACAGCCATTTTTAGTGCATAGACTTCACAAATTGGGCGCTGGACACGAGACAGCTATTTGTGGCGGCACTTGTGACATACGCACGCGTTCAGGGAGACCCCCTCTACAACGCCACACTCTCCGCTAAGCCAGACAGGTGTATTTGGAAAAATGGCGGGCCGTCCAGTGAGGTCAGGGGTCAGAAAACAGCCATTTTTAGTGCATAGACTTCACAAATTGGGCGCTGGACACGAGACAGCTATTTGTGGCGGCACTTGTGACATACGCACGCGTTCAGGGAGACCCCCTCTACAACGCCACACTCTCCGCTAAGCCAGACAGGTGTATTTGGAAAAATGGCGGGCCGTCCAGTGAGGTCAGGGGTCAGAAAACAGCCATTTTTAGTGCATAGACTTCACAAATTGGGCGCTGGACACGAGACAGCTATTTGCGGCGGCACGTGTGACATACGCACGCGTTCAGGGAGACCCCCTCTACAACGCCACACTCTCCGCTAAGCCAGACAGATATCAATATCTTTTTAGAATTATAGATAACAGAAATAAAATGAAAGTACAGATGGAATGGCATGTATGATAAACCTCTTAAAACATGTATGATAATCTGTAGCAGCAGTGGCAAATGTGCAAAAATACAAGATAGCAACGCATTGCAGGCTTGCAGGCTTATGCAAAGGCTAAAATGTAATTAGATACCATGTTATGTAGACAGATGCCAGGCCATTGTTGAACTGGCATCCTATAGTTTGAATAGTTTCAATGTAGAGATTATAGATTTTTTGGGGGGATAGGGAGCTGTTAGACTGATGATTCTTGGTTTACATACAGTATGATCCTAGATTACTATTTCTATGCATTTGATGTATTACCTTGCTTACTGTAAATCGCTCTGGATTAAGAGCGTCTGCTAAATGCCTAAATGCCTAAATTGTAAATCACATTGTGAGCTTGTACAGTATATCGCCTATTTTAACTATTTTAAAATAGTCCCAGTCCCACACGTACAGTCCCAGTCGGCAAAGTGTCACCTGGTACTACCAGGTGACCAATTGACACTTATTTGCACAATGTTATTTGCACAATGCACTGACAGACACATCTAAGAACTCTCAAACCCATAGAATCACTTTACAAACAGACATTAAAAACCCAACCGTTACCACCATTGCCGTATAGTTCAAAAGCATAATTTATTTAATTTTGATAGCTTTATACATTTTGCAGATGCCTGTCTCATTTTTAAGGTTTTAAATGGGCTTGCACCTCCACCACTAAAACAGTTCATAGAGCGAAGGGAGAGTGGTGACAGATCAACAAGGGCAACTACCAGAGGAGACTGTGAGGTACCATTCAGACGGAGTGTGTTGGTAAAACAGTCTTCTCTGTTAGAGCCCCCCATCACTGGAACAGTCTTCCTACCGAAGTAAGAGAGACCAACAACTTTCTAACCTTCAAATTCAACCTTAAAAGATGGCTAAAAGCTAACCAAATTTGTAATCGTGAGTAAATTTCGCCTCCATTAATCACTGATGTGTCTCCTCCTATTTTACTGTATTGTACTATGTCTACTTGTTTTGTATAGTTGACAATGTCTCTTTTTGTATGGATAACTATACCACTTTTTTAACAGCCTGCCCAGGGACTACAGATGAAAATTAGCCAACTCTGGCTCATTTACATGGACGTGAATAACTGACATGTTGATCATGTCACAAGTGCCGCCACAAATTCCTGTCTCGTGTCCAGCGCCCAATTTGTGAAGTCTATGCACTAAAAATGGCTGTTTTCTGACCCCTGACCTCACTGGACGGCCCGCCACTTTTCCAAATACACCTGTCTGGCTTAGCGGAGAGTGTGGCATTGTAGAGGGGGTCTCCCTGAACGCGTGCGTATGTCACAAGTGCCGCCACAAATTCCTGTCTCGTGTCCAGCGCCCAATTTGTGAAGTCTATGCACTAAAAATGGCTGTTTTCTGACCCCTGACCTCACTGGACGGCCCGCCACTTTTCCAAATACACCTGTCTGGCTTAGCGGAGAGTGTGGCGTTGTAGAGGGGGTCTCCCTGAACGCGTGCGTATGTCACAAGTGCCGCCACAAATTCCTGTCTCGTGTCCAGCGCCCAATTTGTGAAGTCTATGCACTAAAAGTGGCTGTTTTCTGACCCCTGACCTCACTGGACGGCCCGCCACTTTTCCAAATACACCTGTCTGGCTTAGCGGAGAGTGTGGCGTTGTAGAGGGGGTCTCCCTGAACGCGTGCGTATGTCACAAGTGCCGCCACAAATTCCTGTCTCGTGTCCAGCGCCCAATTTGTGAAGTCTATGCACTAAAAGTGGCTGTTTTCTGACCCCTGACCTCACTGGACGGCCCGCCACTTTTCCAAATACACCTGTCTGGCTTAGCGGAGAGTGTGGCGTTGTAGAGGGGGTCTCCCTGAACGCGTGCGTATGTCACAAGTGCCGCCACAAATTCCTGTCTCGTGTCCAGCGCCCAATTTGTGAAGTCTATGCCCTAAAAATGGCTGTTTTCTGACCCCTGACCTCACTGGACGGCCCGCCACTTTTCCAAATACACCTGTCTGGCTTAGCGGAGAGTGTGGCGTTGTAGAGGGGGTCTCCCTGAACGCGTGCGTATGTCACAAGTGCCGCCACAAATACCTGTCTCGTGTCCAGCGCCCAATTTGTGAAGTCTATGCACTAAAAATGGCTGTTTTCTGACCCCTGACCTCACTGGACGGCCCGCCACTTTTCCAAATACACCTGTCTGGCTTAGCGGAGAGTGTGGCGTTGTAGAGGGGGTCTCCCTGAACGTGTGCGTATGTCACAAGTGCCGCCACAAATTCCTGTCTCGTGTCCAGCGCCCAATTTGTGAAGTCTATGCACTAAAAATGGCTGTTTTCTGACCCCTGACCTCACTGGACGGCCCGCCACTTTTCCAAATACACCTGTCTGGCTTAGCGGAGAGTGTGGCGTTGTAGAGGGGGTCTCCCTGAACGCGTGCGTATGTCACAAGTGCCGCCACAAATTCCTGTCTCGTGTCCAGCGCCCAATTTGTGAAGTCTATGCACTAAAAATGGCTGTTTTCTGACCCCTGACCTCACTGGACGGCCCGCCACTTTTCCAAATACACCTGTCTGGCTTAGCGGAGAGTGTGGCGTTGTAGAGGGGGTCTCCCTGAACGCGTGCGTATGTCACAAGTGCCGCCACAAATTCCTGTCTCGTGTCCAGCGCCCAATTTGTGAAGTCTATGCACTAAAAATTGCTGTTTTCTGACCCCTGACCTCACTGGACGGCCCGCCACTTTTCCAAATACACCTGTCTGGCTTAGCGGAGAGTGTGGCGTTGTAGAGGGGGTCTCCCTGAACGCGTGCGTATGTCACAAGTGCCGCCACAAATTCCTGTCTCGTGTCCAGCGCCCAATTTGTGAAGTCTATGCACTAAAAATGGCTGTTTTCTGACCCCTGACCTCACTGGACGGCCCGCCACTTTTCCAAATACACCTGTCTGGCTTAGCGGAGAGTGTGGCGTTGTAGAGGGGGTCTCCCTGAACGCGTGCGTATGTCACAAGTGCCGCCACAAATTCCTGTCTCGTGTCCAGCGCCCAATTTGTGAAGTCTATGCACTAAAAATGGCTGTTTTCTGACCCCTGACCTCACTGGACGGCCCGCCACTTTTCCAAATACACCTGTCTGGCTTAGCGGAGAGTGTGGCGTTGTAGAGGGGGTCTCCCTGAACGCGTGCGTATGTCACAAGTGCCGCCACAAATTCCTGTCTCGTGTCCAGCGCCCAATTTGTGAAGTCTATGCACTAAAAATTGCTGTTTTCTGACCCCTGACCTCACTGGACGGCCCGCCACTTTTCCAAATACACCTGTCTGGCTTAGCGGAGAGTGTGGCGTTGTAGAGGGGGTCTCCCTGAACGCGTGCGTATGTCACAAGTGCCGCCACAAATTCCTGTCTCGTGTCCAGCGCCCAATTTGTGAAGTCTATGCACTAAAAATGGCTGTTTTCTGACCCCTGACCTCACTGGACGGCCCGCCACTTTTCCAAATACACCTGTCTGGCTTAGCGGAGAGTGTGGCGTTGTAGAGGGGGTCTCCCTGAACGCGTGCGTATGTCACAAGTGCCGCCACAAATTCCTGTCTCGTGTCCAGCGCCCAATTTGTGAAGTCTATGCCCTAAAAATGGCTGTTTTCTGACCCCTGACCTCACTGGACGGCCCGCCACTTTTCCAAATACACCTGTCTGGCTTAGCGGAGAGTGTGGCGTTGTAGAGGGGGTCTCCCTGAACGCGTGCGTATGTCACAAGTGCCGCCACAAATTCCTGTCTCGTGTCCAGCGCCCAATTTGTGAAGTCTATGCACTAAAAATGGCTGTTTTCTGACCCCTGACCTCACTGGACGGCCCGCCACTTTTCCAAATACACCTGTCTGGCTTAGCGGAGAGTGTGGCGTTGTAGAGGGGGTCTCCCTGAACGCGTGCGTATGTCACAAGTGCCGCCACAAATTCCTGTCTCGTGTCCAGCGCCCAATTTGTGAAGTCTATGCACTAAAAATGGCTGTTTTCTGACCCCTGACCTCACTGGACGGCCCGCCACTTTTCCAAATACACCTGTCTGGCTTAGCGGAGAGTGTGGCGTTGTAGAGGGGGTCTCCCTGAACGCGTGCGTATGTCACAAGTGCCGCCACAAATTCCTGTCTCGTGTCCAGCGCCCAATTTGTGAAGTCTATGCACTCCAGTGAACAGCATTTATCCATTTAGATACATTTTTTATGTTATTAAAACAGTTATACACTTTTTTTATTACAAATATACATAATATGTGTTTTCTAGCTTCGTTTAAATGCTTAATTTATAGTTTTAATGTGCAAATGAACCGTTTTTCAATGGTTTTCAATGGTTTCTTTTTACTCTAGAGGGTACTCTTATTCTGAAGAGATCGTCAACCGGAAGTCTTATTTCTGCTCCGTTATTTCTGCTGACGGAACACAGCTCACACACACACACTCTCATTTGTTTTGGACACAGTGTGTTTATGACAAAAAACAACGAATCAGAAGAACATGCACTTTGCAGACAAACAGTGTTTTTTTTGTTTCTATAGCTCTACATTGGTGAGAAAATGTCCCTCATTTGTGTAAAATATAAAGTACATAAAGACTATGTCGCATCCAATGCCATGATGTATCATTGACTGAACACATGTAACCTTCCTTACCTGATGCCAGGGGAAGAAAATGGTTAACAGCTACTCTGTTTAGAATGCGCAGAGTTCTCATCCTACTCTGTGGTTTACATATAATAATACTATTAATATTAATATAACTTGACAAACAAACAAACAGTCAAAATCTGCTGTAGAAATCAGTCTGACAAGGTTTCCTTCATGTCATTTCCATGTAACCCCTAGGAGGAAGTGACGTAACAGCACAACAAACTTCCCGATTGGCTAAAAGGGTGGTGACGTTACCGGAAATGGATTCCGTTGGCCAAAAATAACAGTGAAAATTATAGCAATTATTTAAGAAATATATATTATGAAATTCACGTACAATAAGAATTAAACGAACCTGAGTTATAACTTTTTTCTTTTTAAAAATAAATAAATATCCGTTTATTTTGTTATAGTGCTGGCCTGGTGCTGTTCAGCGTTGCCATGTCCGCTTATTATAAGCGACTTAGGGCTTATTTTTCTGTAAAGTTGCTTGTAAATATTGGTAGTTGCGGCTTGTTTCTAAAGTGTAGTTCCTTATTTTGTCTCGTTTGTAAAGTGTAGTTGCTTATTTTTGCTTGTTTCTAAAGTGCTTATTTTTGCTTGTTTCACAAAAAAATTAAATAAAATAACCAGTGGTTCTCAGATATCTTCATGTCATGGACCCCCAAATTAATATGTATTCGTCCCTAACCCCCATCTGAAAATGTTTTGTGCGTACGGTTTAAAGTGCTCATGTTCCTTCTTTTGGGCTTGTTTTCCTAGACCTGGTTGCTTATTTCTCTCACAAAACCGGGCAACACTGGTGCTGGTGGTGGTGTTCCACTTCCGGGTCGTTCGTCCACAGTAATCCATGCTGCTTTTCTTTCCAGCATGGCTCCCAAAAACAAGAAGCAGAAGAAAAGAAATAATAACAAAATGACTAAATTTAACGAACTTGAAGTCAAGCCTCAAGAGGAACATGACGAAGAGGAGGATGAGGCTGGTGGTGGAGAAGAAGAGCCAAAGCAGAAAGAAGACAACGACGAGCTGAAGATAGAGGATGTGTTGAGATGGGGGGGAACTCAAGTAAATATACCTTTAAAACACACACAACACATTAATATCACAATATCATGCTTATTACATTGTAATTATGCAAAGGTTAAAATGTAAATTGATGATGTTATGTAGACAGATGCCTCCTATAGTTTGTATAGTTTCAATGTACAGATTATTTAGACTGATGATAGGTTTGTTCTTTACATATTATGTATTATCTCATGTTTACCTTGCTTACTGTAAATAACCCTGGATTAAGAGCATCTGCTAAATGCCTAAATTGTCATGACACTATTATTATGGCTAATGGCATCAGTGGAATGTGTTCTGTTTGGTGTTTACTGTACAGAGATGATGACCTTGCACCACTTATTATTATTGTTATTATTATACTCAGGTTTTATGGATGTAATATTTCACACACATGAACACAACAGTATTGTGAATACTGTCACAACAGTATTAATTATATGTTCAGGGCACTTTCACTGCAGCCTTTAGTTAGACTTGACCTGAGTTTTATGTGAATGTAATGTCATTAGGGAATTGATGAATTATGCATCGAAACTGACTACTGTAGCCAGCTACTGTTATAATTGGCAAAACACTCAAGATTACATTAACCCAGTTAGACCTGAGGCTGATTCTAAAAAAAACTTCTAAATCCTGACCTAAGTTTTTTGAAAAACTTCAAATATTTATTTAAAGAATGTATGTCGCTATATACTGTACATGGCAACAATAACCCCAAAAGGGGTTCCCTGATTAAAAAGGTATAGTTACGTATAGGGGTTCCCGGTCTAAATGGGTTAAATAACATATATTTAATGTTCCACATCTGACCATTTAACACGGCAGCCGAATGCATAGAATAAAGTTCTCAGTCTCCACGACTGATGTCAGTCATTTGGATGCTGACTTCTATGGAAGCGTGTAACGATATATTACATGATATAATACATGTTCAATCTTCCATAAAACCCTAATTGCATATGTCATAAAAGCAAAGGTTAAAAAGCCTCAATATGCAATTTCTCCAAATGGCTGGCTGTATGGCTACCAAAACATTCTAATTATTTTACATATTTTGCTTGTTTATGAAACCCAGCGCAGTGTGTGTGTGAGGGGGCTCCTATTCACGCTCTTTCACAAATCACAGATTAGGACTTGGCCTAACAAAACGTTTCAGTCGTGAAATTTGTTTCTGCTTTAATCCATGCGAATGGCTGCCGTGTTAACCCATTAAAACCAGGAAAGGATCTGTGTTATTTTAGATATACTGTAGCACACTTTGGCTTATAGCATCCTTTTGCTATTCAAAAATCGTGAAAATATTGTTGAACATTTTTAACCCAAATCTTTGCTTCTGGGGGGTCCCTGGCACCAAATATGTTGAGATTGTGGGGATCCTTGACACGAAAAAGTTTGAGCACCACTGATGTAGCAACATAAGCTTTTTCAGAAAACTGTTAGTATTTAGAAGACATTTTTTTGAATCATCCTCAGATCTTACTAGGTTAAGATGGGTGGGTCAAGATTTCCAAGTGGGCCCTGATGATCCAGAAAAGGTTGGGAACTGTTGATGTGTGAAACATGATGACTGAAGCTTTTTCCACACTTGCGTCTTGCAGGCCGACTACGTGATGCTCGCCAGCATGACCGACGACAACGAGGACAACGAGCTCATGGACGGAGGAAAGAAAGGAGCCATAGACGACCTGGAGGACGGCGAGCTGGAGAAGTTTATCGCCCAGATCGGCATCCGCTCGTTCGCCGCGCAGCAGATCGTACCCGACCAACCAGAAGAACCGGAAGAACCGGGGGGTGGAGCTTCCCAGGTTAGAGCCGTCGTCGTGAGCGTGACATTTTGAGTCTGCAAGAATAGCCGATCTATAAGAACACAGTGTGTCACGATGTGCCTCGTTATATGCCCCAAAAAGGGAGGCCAGTTTAAAAGTGGACAACATTGTTTTATACAGATGAATGGAGACGACGCTAAGGATTATGCAAAATAATTGCGATTAGCTCAAATAACAGGTGATTATGTACTAACTGTGACAGTCCTTCTGTACTCCCCAGGACACTGCTCAGACAGAAGGCCAATCATCCGAGGACGCCAGCCAGAAGGAAAGCAAGAAGGCCAAAGCCAAGAAAGATCCAGAGGCCAGCAAAGACACGCAAGAAGTGAAGGAAAAAAAGACAAAGAAGAACGCCAGGAAGAACGCCAAGCAGAGCGCCACTGTGTTCGAGTTCCAGCCCAGACAGGTGAGGAAGAATTGTGGCACAATTGTACCGTATATATTGTTATTATGTAGTTAAGCTTTTGCCTTAATAAGTTCTGACATTTTGCATATTATAAGAGTCATGATGCCATGGCACAGGCCCGGTATTTATTGTTTTGTGTACAGCTTGGACCTGGTTGTGACACAAGCAAGTTCTTATCTTTGTATAGAACTACTCTCTCTATCTGCTTTCCCTAAAGAACTATTGTACCACCACCCTGAATGTTTAACCCATTCAGACCGGGAAAGAATCTGTGTCATTTTTAGATTTCTTTGGCTCCTCAAAAATAGCAGATATACAAGCTCATAGCGTGGCACTAAATGCCGACTCCGTTCGTCTCAACAATTGCTAAACGATACCTTTGACAAATTCCCTGACACAGTTCCTGTTGGTGAAGCCCGGCGGTAAATGGTACGATTTGGAGTACTCGGCGGAGACCCCAGACTCTTCGGGACCACCTCAGGACACGTCTGTGGTCAACCAGTACAAGGCTCTGGCCCAGCAGCTGTTTGAGGCCGAGGCCGAGCTGTACAAGACCCGCAAGAGCATGCAGAAGGGCGCCAACACGGCCTGGATGAAGAACGTGGTCTCCACGGGAACGCTGCCCGATCGCATGGCGGCCATGACGGTGCTGATCCAGGACGCCCCCGTGCACACGCTGGAGCACGTGGACAACCTCGTCAACATGGTGACCAAGAAGGCCAGCCGGCGCCAAGGTAGGATTTTTTGGGGATGGGTAATCGTTTGGGATTTTATCGATTTCAGATTCTGCCTATCTGATTCCGGTTCTTCTGATCTTTTCCCCGTTTCGGTTCCATAATGGTAAAAAAAAAATAGGTCAAATGTTGACCTATTTTTGTTAAACGTTAACTGAAGTAAATTGTATTTGCTATTACTAGCTGTGTATATCAGTAGTATCTGAAATAGAGCCCAATGCTGAAACATTTTTGTTCTAAAAAATATATTTTTTTAATTAACCAAAAACAATTGTCCCTGTCAAATAATTTTACATCAATGATTTTCAGTAGAAGAAATGTAATGGATAGATAGTAACCTCTGATACAGAAAGCAGTTGCTTTATGCTTCATTTATAGGAAACTTACTGGACCCTTAAATGATTATCCATAACGAATCCTTCATTTTTATAGATCTGCTATTTCTGAATAGCCAACGTATAAATGGATAAAGTGGTTCAAATGATTATGATACTACAGTATATTAACTACTTTTGCTGGGATTGTCGTTGTCTATTTTCGGAAAGCAACACCTGGGCGCAGCCGAGCGTTATGTTACTTATCTTAGTTCTACTGGATCTCTTCTCCACTTGTCCCTCCCTAACATTTTAGTCTAGTTTTTAATTTGTTGACAAAATTGTCAATATATTAAGTCATAGTTTTAGTCATCATGGCGTAGTTTTTATTTAGTTTTTGTCAGTGGAAAAAGGTAGTCGGCGAACATTTTTCGTCATAGTTTTAGTCAACGAAATGATCACTGTATGCCTGGTAGCCGGCGGTTCCTACTCGGACCCTAACTCTGACACTCGTCCCTACCATAGGTATGATGGCCCTGGACACGCTGGCGGAGCTGCTGCTGTCCGACCTGCTGCCGGAGGGCCGCAAGCTGCGGCACTTCGCCCAGCGGCCCTTCGACCGGCTGGAGGAGATGGCCAGCGGGAACCGGGACTCCCGCGACCGCCGGCTCGTCCTCTGGTACTTCGAGGACCGCCTGAAGCGCCACGTGGCCGAGTTCGTGACGGCGCTGGACGGGGTGGCACACGACACCGTGGCGGCCAACAAGGCCAAGGCCCTGGCCACCGCTCACCGGCTGCTGTGCGGCCGACCCGAACAGGAGAAGGCGCTGCTCATACAGGTGAACAACATTGTGTTGATTTTGTCGACTAAAACTATGACGATTGGTTGTTCTCGGGTGTTGCGCTCTGAAAAGAGCAGATCTACAAGCTCACAACACGCTGCGACGCGTTGTGAGCTTGTAGATCGGCTATTTTCAGCATGCAACCAAGTGTAAAATCAACCATTACGACGCCATCAAGGCACCACCAAAATACATTTTTGTCGACTAAATCTATTGTCGATTTAGTCGACTACAACTAGACAAAAACTAAAACATTTCATATGGCTGAAATATGACTAAAATTAAATGGAATTGTATTCAAAAGACTATGGCTAAAACTAAATAAAGATTTGCTGTCAAAATAATCAACACTGGTGAACATAGATCATGGATTCCCCCAAGCAGTGGGAAGCAAACAACCGGTCTTATTTTTCTGTTGTTTCTAATTGTTTTAACACATTAAAGGGACAGTTCACCCCCAAAATGACTTTTTTTCTATCGATTAGTCACCCCATGGAGACTTGAATTCATGGATATTTTTTTTGTTTTTGTCCCATTCCTATAAGCCAATAATTTGATGACCGGCAGCGGTGCCGGTAGGAGACACAAAGAGTCTCCTTTGTGTCTCCTACCGGAACCTCTGCCTACCGGTCCGCTGGTCATCAAATTATTGGCTTAGGAATGCGACAAAAACTAAAACATATCCATAAATTCAAGTCTCCATGGGGTGACTAATCGATAGAAGGCCGATTCTATAAAATCTCTCTCTCTTGAAAGGTGGTCAACAAAGTGGGGGACCCCGAGTCTCAGACGGCGGCCAAGGCGTCGTACCTCCTGGAGACCCTGCTCCACGAGCACCCCAACATGAAGGGCGTGGTGTGCAGTGAGGTGGAGCGCCTCATGTTCAGGCCCAACATCAGCCCCAAGGCCCAGTACTACGCCGTCTGCTTCCTCAACCAGGTACCTGCTCACTTCTTTACTTTTCTTTGTTTATGTAAAAAACAAAGAAAATTTGGTTCCAAAATTTGGTTCCAAATAAAAAAAAATTAGCAAAAGTAGCCGATCGACAAGCTCGAAACGCGTCGCGAAGCGACGCGTTTCGAGCTTGTAGATCTGCTACTTTTGATGCTTTTTGTGTGACGCTGTAGTACGGGGGTCAGCTACCCCGCGGCTCTTTAGTAAAAGATATGAAAATTAACAATATTTATTTTCTTCATATTGTAATGTCATGAGAGGTATGGAGCGGGCTAGTGCGAGGCAGTGCAGAATCAAACAGGCAAAATCCCACCTGATTCGGATGCTATCAATGCATTGAATGGGACATTATCACCTTTTATTAGACCATTGAATGGGCGAAGTAGGCGACCTACTTACCTACCCGCGATTTATCAGACCATTCATTGGGTGTTATCAAGACATACTGACCTACCAACGGAGATGACTTAAATAGTTCAGTTTCGGTTTTGGTTTTGGTTGTTTTGGTTTCGGACCATGACGGAGGCGTGCAGTCTCAGGCGAGCTGGAGCCCCGTGAAGGACCACCGAGGGAGCTAAAGCGACCGAGTTGCCGTCCTGAGCGGTGCAACGTTCGCCTGAGCCTACTCAGCGCCGTTGGAGTTATGTACCGATAGGCACAGAATCGTAAATATTGTTGTGGGGACTGCTCCGCCTCCAAAGTAGGTCAGTAGCTCCTGATTACGCCCAATGAATGGTCTGACAAATCGCGGGTAGGTCTATGTATCGCCTACTCGTCACCTACTCGCCCATTCAATGGACTGATAAAACGTGATAATCTCCCATTCAATGCATTGGTAGCATTCGAAGCCGGTGCAAAATCCAGGGTGAAAACTAAATTAGTTTTATTTTCCCACAGGTAAATAACTCAGGTAGGCCAACATAAGGCAATTTTCAAAGGAAACATAAATGTCCGCAAAGGGAGAATAATGTTCTTAAGTCCAAACAAAGTCCACACGGTTACTTAACACAAGCCTTCCCTTTCTGTCCTGGGGTCCAGCTCCATCCAGTCCTCTGTGTGTCTCTGTCCTGTTTGTTTGCTCTCCCAGTTCTGCCTCAATTAGGTGCCTCAAACACCCACACTTGTTTGTGTGCTGAGGCACCCTGGGAGTTGCAGTTCTTTCTACAACGGCCATTTTGGGTGTAGGAATATAGCACCCATCTACCACCTGTCCCCTCGTGATGCCACAATATATACATTTTTATTTATCGTTGCTGTGGTCTGCCAAACATGGCACATACATTCTTATGTTCTACAATATTGTAAAAATGTGTAGAATAAATACAAAGTTTCAACATGTCTGTCAATATGTCATAATTTGCGTCATAACCCTGCGACGCATGTATCGGCGAGGTGCCAGACGGGTGCAAACAAACCGGTGTGAGTCCAAATCATAGACTGTATAAATGAGATGGACAAAGCCACTCCCATGCTTTCTACAGACCGAAAATGAAGCCGATTGTTCCAAGACTGTAGGTCCGCCATCTTTCAATATCGCGTCCTGCAGAATGAGACCAGACCATTATTGGTTGGGTAGCTTGTCAATCAAGAGCGGGGGCGGGGAATGAATGCTATTGGTTGTGTAGCTTGTCAATCAAATCATCCTGCCCCTCCTAGAGAATAGCCTACTTTATCGTCGAAAAACACAAAAAGTTCAAATGCAACGATATATCATTGTTTTTGGTCTGCTTCCTCTCTCTCCACCAGGTGCTGCTCAGCCACGAGGAGGCGGAGCTGGCCACCAAGCTCATCTCCATGTACTTCTCCTTCTTCCGCGCCTGCGTCAAGAACAAGGACGTCAACTCCAAGATGCTGGGAGCGCTGCTGACCGGCGTCAACCGCGCCTATCCCTACACCAAGGCAGGGGACGACAAGGTAAACCTCCAGACTAATTATGTATTTGGCCGCAGACTGAATCAGCTGATCCACAAGCTCACAAGGCGCTCACAAGGCGTTGCATTAATTTACGAGAAAAAAACACAAAAAGTTAAAATATGGAGATAAGAGGTTTCTGCCCTACAGCAACGATTTATAATGGATCAGTTGGATTAACTGTTGCACTCCTGTTGTTGTTGTTGTTGTTGTTTAGGTGAAGGAGCAGTTGGACACGCTGTTCAAGGTGGTTCACATGGTCAGGTTCAACACGGCAGTGCAGGCTCTCATGCTGCTGTTCCAGGCCATGGACTGTCAGCAGACCATCTCAGATCGCTACTACGTGGCACTCTACAAGTACTGTTGTCTAACTTTGTTGTTGTTTTTCAATGGAGCTATCGGCCAGACCGATGTTTCGGTCATTATTTTACTGTTTTTGACAACATCGGTATCTGAAAATACGCTGCCCCTATTTTTAACCACTTAAATCCTGGCATCCCTATTTCAAGCGTGTTATATCCATTATAGGTGATCATTCATTAATTTTAAAGATAGATGATTGTGAGCTCGTAAGTCGACATGGATAATTGGTGGGTTAGGAGTCAAGATCAGCATCGGACCGGAAAATCTGGCATCGGTCGGGCCCTAGTTTAAAGTTCTTCCACCATGAAGTCAAAGGCAGTTCACACCTAATGGCTCCGTCTCAGTTGCAAGGAAGCTTCCTAGGTAGCATTTTTTTTAGGAAATAATGGCTGTCTCGTTACAGCATCAATCATATGAGGCAGGTACCGGTACGTACCGGTAACGGTTATTGTTAGAAATGGTTGCGCAGTTGATATCGGCAGAGCCTTAAATCACATAGCACTGCAGGATGAGAGAGATAGAGAGACCATCACATAATGCACACAATTGCGTGTGAGAGAGACCGACAGAAAGAGAGAGAGAAAGCGACCGACCGACCATGACATAATGTTTATGGTCGCATCTAATCTAATGCGGTTGTGTATGTGTCTGTGGTCGTCAGGAAGCTTCTGGACCCGGGCCTGTGCGTGAGCTCCAGACAGAGCATGTTCCTCAACCTGCTCTACAAGTCCATGAAGGCAGACATCGTGCTGAGGAGGGTCAAGGCCTTCGTCAAGAGGCTGCTGCAGGTCAGCCAGGAGCAGAACGCCACCTTCGCCTGCGGCGCCCTCTTCCTGGTGTCAGAGGTCATGAAGAACAAGCCGGGCCTCTGCCTCCTGCTGCAGGATAACAACCAGGTGAGGAGAGACGCCACGACACCGTTGACGTCACGTTGACGCGCTGAATTTACCCTTTTGTCGAGTTCTGCTGCCCGTGGGTTAGTTGATGTTGCTAGTTTGGACGAAAATGCTCTCTCTCGATCCATTACCATTAGAAAATATATATTTTTAAGTTGCCTCGTATTGATATTTAATGTATTCAATTCTTATTTAAAACCGTGAAAGCATCCGTGTCATTTTAGATTTTTGTGTTGGCTATTCAAAATAATTGCAGATGTACAAGCTCACAGCGCGTCACGCGCTGTGAGCTTGTACATCTGCTATTTTTGAACATTTTTAGAAAATCTTGAAAGTGTGAGAACTACTGATTTGTGAGAACTTCGATTCGGAGAATCGGCCTCAGGTCTTAATGGGTTAAAAACCTCTATCAGGAGACCAAAAAAGGAGATAAACATATTTTTCCCCATCTCTTTTGTACATATAGTGTTTGTATTTGTTGACGATACTGTATGTATTTTTGTGTTCATTTTGTATGTTTTGTTGATGAATTGAATACATAGGAACACAGTGGAGACAAGTCCCCAGGACCTTTTTGTGTTATCCTTTTAGCTTTAACGTCTTACTGTACCTCGTGCTGTTTTACATTTCTGACTAATAAAGTATTCAAACAATACATTTTTAACCCGGCATCACTAAAAAGGAACATCTCGGTTTCTGTTATTGTCTCATCATTGTCTGTTATTATTATAATTGTATTCGTGTTGTAGGACGGCGAGGAGGAGGTGTTCAAAGACGCCGCTGACGACGAAGACGAAGAGGAGCGATTTGTGGACGCCGACAAAGTCGAGGAAGGACAGAGTGCAGAACTGACCGCCGAACCGCCCAGACCCGCGGCATCATGGGTACATCACCAGAACCTGGAGGGTAGGTGTGATGTTAAGATCATATCCGCGGGATCTGGTGTCAGTGGTTCCTCAACCTGTTGGTCGGGACCCCCAGGGGGCTCCCCAGATGATTTTTTTGGGGGGTCCCCAGATGATTAGCTTAATATGCTAAATGTTTTCCTCACTCGACAGCAAACACACCAACATACAGTATAAGTGTATACAGGGTATCTGCACATTTCTAAAGTGACAATTTAAAGAAGCACTCATTTGGGGCATCAGTGGCCACTTTGGACACAAATAACATGGCAGCCCCAACGTCTTTGACTTCATTACCCAAGAGTCTCTAAAAGCATGTCCGGCGAGGACGCGATGTGATTGGCCACTCTTCGCTTTGACTGACAGTTCTGCCTTGGAGCCTTGGCAAATGCCAGGATGAAACTCATTATCTCCCCTGTACATAGTAATAAAGTCACGCCCCCTAGCAGGGACCCCCCTGAGTCTATACATTTATGGAAGGATGATTGTTATTGCTTAAATATGTAATTTTATCATTTTGTGGGACATAATATGCTATATAGTTGTTAAAAGGTTACATAGTGCTGCTTTAAGGACTTTTAAGACCTTTTTAACACATTCGGTGCCAGAGTTTTATTTAAAAAAAGTGACGTTGAGTGCCAGAGATCTCACCGTTTGTAAAGCTACGCTGTTTACAGCTGCAGACTCCACGACGAGCACCCGATTGTAAACAATATATGCGTGCAGGATGGTGGATGGCAGAGCATGTGAGCGGAGCGGAGCGCGAGCGGAGCGACGTGATTTTGACGTGAGCGCGGAGCTGGTTATAAAAAGGTTGGAGCGCTACTCAGAGCGAGGACCGCCTCCCGCTCCAGGCCGCCCTCGCGGGGGCCGCGCACCGAATGTTTGAGCATGCCCGGTCGCACGGACTCAGAGACACACAGACATCCGCAGTGCACAGCGCACCGAGATTTCATTAGAATTTCTACTTTCTTTTTCCTTTCTTTTTTTTTTACTGTTGAGCGACCCGGTTTGAGCGGAGCGTGGAGCGAGATTTGCGCAAATCAACGTGAGCGAGGAGCGACGGGGAGCGGAGCGCGGGGGGAGTTGACGTGAGCGAATAGCGAGCGTGAAACCGGCCCCCTGGAGCGCCGAGCGGCATTTCCACCCGCTCCGCTCACGTGCTCTGGTGGATGGTCCTGGCTAACGCCTGGAACAATAACATCTCTCACGTGAGTCACCATGGAGGAGTGATCTCGGATCGAACGGGACTCGTTTTCCCCACTGTAAAAAGTTAAGGAGTTTTTTTGCAAGGAGATAATGAGAATGGGAGCGGACGGGAGCCATTTTTATTTGGCACGGTGATCCATCTGTCCCTTCCTTCTCAGAGTCACCGTGGGTGATTCCAGAGCTGCGCTAGCTCTTTGATAACACGGTAAATCACGGTTTTGGCACCCAATGTGTTAATACCTCTAAAATAATACTGCGTCAAAAGGAATCAACAAACTATACTATAAAAATGGTCAAACATTTGTGAGCTTGTAGATCTGCTATTTTCACAATATGTATCTGTTACCGAGTCAAACATAATGTAATGCCTCAACTCCTACAATTCCAAGTGCTTGGAGGTGAGGGTCCCCCGTTAAAATATGATTATTTTGGGGGTGAAATATGAATTATGTCTTCTCATATTGTCAACTGTGTCCATTGTTTCTTACCAGGGAAGAACATGGAGACGTACGACCCTCTGCACAGAAACCCTCTATACTGTGGTGCTGACCGCTCCACACTGTGGGAGTTACAGCGGGTACGTACTTTTACATACTGGTTAGCGGTTACGCCTTTTTCAACAATCAGGAATCAACTTTCCTACGATGCGAGAGTGCGGACTGGCCGACACCGACCGATCGCTGCCCGCAGCAGTGTTTTTTTTTAGCTCGGCTGTCACGCCGCAGTGTGTCTACGTAGGTAGTGCACCATGCTCGCTACCAGTTCCGGGTGCCTGACACAATGTCCTGCCAGTCTCATCCTTTTCTCTCTGACCTTCTGATGCGGTCTGACCATTTGACGTCAAGTGCCATTCGTAACATTCTTGTGTATCCGCATCTTTTGTATTTGTTGATAAAAACTAATTTGGGAGAAGGGGTGAAAAGTGGTTTGCAGATGAGGTTGACATAAATTGTTTTTATTGTTATTTTATCATCACAATATATCTACTAGTGTGATGTTCTAGCTTGTTCTTCACATGTAACTGTAAATTAATCGTTTCTCTCATGTGCTGTGTGTGTGTGTGTGTGTGTGTGTGTGTGTGTGTGTGTGTGTGTGTGTGTGTGTGTGTGTGTGTGTGTGTGTGTGTGTGTGTGTGTGTGTGTGTGTGTGTGTGTGTGTGTGTGTGTGTGTGTGTGTGTGTGTGTGTGTCTTCCAGCTCTCAGAACATTACCACCCCTCAGTGTCTCTGTTTGCCAAGACCATCATACAGGTATGGCACTACAGCATCTAGTTTGCGGGTGGCAGGTGCTAAACTAACACTCTTGGACAATAGAAAAGACCCAGTGCATTGTTTTTCCCAGAGTTCCATGCTTCTCCTGTCAGTGACGCGTTATTATGGATTCCACCAACCTTATGGGATAGACCCGCCTCACCTGTGTCTGATTGGCTCCCTGGCAGGCATAGTTTTACTGAGGTTAGGGTTGGGTTTAGGCATAATTGCAAAAACGAGAACTGTCAATCACAGTGACTACTGGCCAATCACAGTGGGTCTCCCTAGAAAAGCGGTGGTATACATAAGCACGCGTCAGTGACAATGGCCCATCTCTTGTAGATCGGCTATTTTCCTGCCAAATGTTCACCCCCAGAATAGGGACGCTATGGTTCTTGTGGTTAAGGAATGTGATCGTCGGTGACCTGGATGTGTGTGTGTGTTGTATCGTCCAGGGACAACTGATCCAGTACACCGGAGATCCACTGCAGGATTTCACTCTGATCCGCTTCCTGGACCGCTTCGTCTTCAGGAACCCCAAACAAGTCAAAGGAAAACGTAATTATACTTCTAACTTCTTTTTATTAGTTGTGCATAAGGGGGGCTCGTGCCATTGTTTGAAATTGTATTCATTTCATTGTTTTAAATTTGTATCTCTTTTCTTGACTTTGTATGTCATGAAGCACTTTAAGATTTGTAAATGTAAAGTGCGTTACAAATAAAATGTATTATTATTATTATAACAGTTTTGCCTACAGTATAATGACAAAACAGTGACACCAGGTTGAGAGTGGTTTTGATAATGCACTTTGTTGCACTTTCCTCCTCAGAAAACACAGACACCACAGTGATGCAACCCAAACAGAAGATATACCTGAACAACCACGTCCGCTCTCTGGCAGGTCAGTTCATTTCTTCTGCTTTGTGTCACATCATGGACGCAGAGCCAGTGTTGCCAGATTCTGTGAGAGAAACAAGCAACCAGGTCAAGGAAAACCAGCATTTGAAACCAGCATTTGAAAATAGCAGATCTACAAGCTCACAACGCGTCGCGATGTGACGCGTTGTGCGCTTGTAGATCGGCTATTTGAAAATAGAATATTGCGGGGAAATTGTAATAAGCAGATCTGGCAACCATGCGCAGAGCCGGGCATCAGACGAACCCGTGCGTTGGTCGTGTGATATCGTCTCTGTGGGGTTTTTTTTCTTCTAGTTGTATGAGCATTTATGAGGAAATCAGTTCAAGTGTAGTCTGGCTGTATTTAAATAACCAGAGATCACACACGTTTTTTTGGATAGAAAGATTGTAATTTTAGTGTAATTTTAGAATTACGTTCAAAAAGTGGTTTAGCATTTTGTTTGAGATATAACCACTTAAACCCAGATACTTTGTTGATCGGAGTCCCCCAGGGCTCTGTACTCAGTCCCCTTCTCTTTTTCTCCTTCTATACCAAATCTCTTTACCGAAAATCGGCCATCTGCAAGCTCACGATGTGACGCGTTGTGAGCTTGTAGATGGACAATTTGCGCCAGAATAGGGATACTAGGGTTTTCATGTGGTTGAAGGATGTCTGTCTGTTTTCCAGTGAACTGTGAGGCGTTTCTGTCGAAAGACGAGAGTCAGATCCCTGTGGACGAGATCTTCTTCCACCGGTGAGACCACACACACACACACACACACTCTGACACTTCACACTAGAGAGCACACACACCCTACTCTTCCATCCCATTCGGATGCTATCAATGCATTGAATGGGACATTATCACGTTTTATCAGACCATTGAATGGGCGAAGTATAGGCGACATACTGACCTACCCACAAATTATCAGACCATTCATTGGGTGTTATCAGGACATACTGACCTACCAAAGGAGATGACTTGTATAAGTTAAGTTTCGGTTTTGACCATGGCGGAGGCGCGCAGCTCAAGCGAACTGGAGCCACGTGAAGCACCACCGAGCGAGCTGAAGCGAGTGAGTTGCCGTGCTGATCGTTGCAACGTTCGCTTGAGCCTACTCACCGCCGTCCGAGTTATGTACCGATAGGCACAGAATCGTAAATCATGTTGTGGGTACTGTTGTGGGACGGGTAGGTCAGAATCTCGATTACTTCGCCCATTCAATGGTGGTGTGATAAATCGTGGGTAGGTCAGTATGTCGCCTACTCGCCCATTCAATGGGGTGATAAAATGTCCCATTCAAATGCATTGATAGCATTCGAAGCCGGGTGGACTCTTCCATTGAGACATAAGACCCGGGTGTCGGGTAGGACACTTTTACTGGTTGACGTCTATGGCAGGGTTCTTCAACGTTTTCAGGCCAAGGACCCCCTAGCTGAGAGAGAGATGAAGCAGGGACCCCCTCTGTATTATTGTATAAAATTGAGTTTCAGATTAAAGTTTTTTTTTTTCAACTTAGTCTGCTCTTTTTTTCCCTCTACACCTATAGCCTCTTTGCCAAAAATAGCCGATCTCCAAGCTCTCAACGCCTCGCAGCGCGAGGCGTTGAGAGCTTGTAGATCTGCTATTTTCGGCCAACGTTTCCCTCAGAAAAGGAATTGCAGGGTTCAAGTGGTTACTGTAAAAAAACTAAATCCTATCACACAAAAATTTGGCGGACCCCCTATAGTAGCTCTGAGGACCCCCAAGGGGTCCCGGACCCCCTGTTGAAGACACCTGGTCTATGTCATTAAAGTTATTTGAAGCAGACTAGATGGGTCACTTTCTTTATTGTACTTTTGTGACCTCTGGGCAGGTTCTTCAAGAAGCAGGAGAAGGAGAAGCAGAAGAAGCGTCGACTTAAGAGAGAGGACGACCAGGAGAGCGTGGAAGAGGTGGACGATGACGAGTTCGAGAGAATACTGGGTGGGTTACGCGTAAAGGCATAGTACGTAACTTTGCCCTGTGTTTTATGTAACACAACAGATAAACAAATGTCTTTTGTGTTTGCACTCTTAGACTCTGCTGAGGGAGACGATTTGTTCATTGATCTACCTGAAGATGACCTGGACTTTGCTGGGTAAGAACTGATTCACTTACAACTTTGACACTTACAGTTAACCCATTCAATCCGGGAACACATCTCTCGTCATTTTAGATTTCTTTTGGCTATTCAAAAATAGCAGATATACAAGCTCAAATCTTTGAATATATATATATATTTTTTAAAGCGAACATTTGTAACTGTCAAATGTCTCAACAAATGTTGCTATTTCAGTGCTGCTCAAACGTTTTCATGTCAAGGACCATCCAAACATCCCCATCAAAACATGTTGTTCCAGGGCAGGGTAGCCTGGTAAACCCACATTTACTCATCTAAATGCAAATGAGATTTCCGGAAGGGGAATGGTTTACCAGGCTAGTGCCAGGGACCCCCCAAGAAGCAAAGATTTGAGTTAAAAATGTTGTTTCAAAAACAATATATGTACCAGTATTCATAAATGTGCACAAATGTCCAAGATGTTTAAAAAATAGCAGATCTACAAGCTCATTGCGCGATTTTGAATAGCCAAAGTCTAAAAAGAATGGTTATTGCTAAAAATCTAAAATGACACAGATGCGTTCCCGGATTGAAACGAATTAACCAAAACTAGAATTGGAAAAGAAAATTTAGTTAACTGAAATCATGTTATTTTGTTATGTTATATTATTGTTATTGTTATGTTATTATGAAGTTAACATTGTTAACGTGATGTTCTGGTCAGTGACGTGAAGAGCGGTAAAGGGAAGAAGAAGCAGGGATCGGAGGCGGACTCCGAGGACTCTGACGCGGACATGGATGACCTGGACGACGAGGAGGTGTCTCTGGGCAGCATGGACGAGGAGGACTTTGGAGACGAGCTGGAGGAGGAGGGAGGAACCTTCATGGGCCCCGAGGGAGACGGTGACGACGATGATGATGATGAGAGTATGGATCAACAAAATACTCTTCTCTGATACTATTACTAATATTTTTGTTAGTGGTGATGTTAAGATCAGTGGTTCTCAAACTTTTTGGGGGAATTTCAAGGACCCCCATAACTCTGAGAGTATAGAGATGGAACCAAATGGACCCGTAAGGGGTCCATTTGGTTCCATTTCTATACTCTCCGAGTTACAGACCTGTAAAGGTCTTTAACTTCAAGGACCAGAATAACTGAGATTTCCATTTGTACGCTCTCAGAGTTACAGACCTTTTTTAAGGGTCCATTTGGTTCCATTTGTACGCTCTCATAGTTACAGACCTGTATGGGTCCTTTTGGAGCCCCCTCAAGGAACCCGAGGGCCCCTGGACCCCACCTTGAGAACCACTGTATTAGATGACTCGGGTGGTTGAATTGACAACAATTCACGTTCAAGCAAAGCTAGCAAAAATGGTCGCCATGTTAACCAAATTAACCCTGGCTTCCCTAGTTCGGGCTAATAGGCTCTATGCACAGCAGCCATATTGGGAATGAATTGGGCCCTTCCTTACTTCCTTCACAGGTGTTACCAATGATACTAATTAAGGCTCTGTTCCATTTAGTGTGGCACAGTGGTTGCCTTATTTTCAAGGACCCCCATAACTCTGAGAGTGTACAAATGGAACCAAATGGACCCTTACGGGTCCATTTGGTTCCATTTGTACACTCTCAGAGTTACACACCCCCCATAAGGGGCCATTTGGGAACCAAAATGGAGTGTTTCTAGTGAGCCAACATGCACTATATCAGCACCCTGACCAGAATGGAACAGAGCCTTCATTAGTATCATTGGTAACACCTGTGAAGGAAGTAAAAAGAGGCCCAATTTATTTCCAATATGGCTGCTGTGCATAGAGCCTATTGGCAAGTGAGGAAGTGAGAAGGCAATCTCCATTATTTTGGTATCATTCATCAATACATCCAAATAGTTGTGTATGTGTGTGTGTGTGTGTGTAAGCCACATATTAATAACTGATAATGTGAAATCTGTGTACTGATTGGTTTGCTAACGTGTGTGTTCTCTCCGCAGTACCAGAGCTTGATGAAGAGGAAGATGATGATGATGGTGAGTAGTTGTTGTACATAATACACTTGGTTTATCAAATGTAAATGTCATGTAATTTACCATTTTCACAAGGGGGACATTTTGCTCGCGCATCACACCCAGCCAGTGGTGGAAAGTAACCTATCACATTTACTCGAGTACAATTTTTAGGTACTTTTGCTGACAAGCTGTGAGCTTGTAGATATATTTTTCGGAGTGTGGCACCCACGCATATAAAATGACTTGTCTTAGTTCTATTGGATCTCTTCTCCACTAGTCCCCCCCCTAACATGTTAGTCTAGTTTTTATTTGTTGACGAAATTGTCAGTATATTTAGTCATAGTTTTAGTCATCATAGCTTAGTTTATTTGGTTTTTATTTTGTTATATATATATAATATGTTGTCATGTATGCCTCATTCTTCAGACTCTGACGTAGAGGAGGAACCGGAGCTGCCGTCCCGCTCTAAGAAGACCAAGAGGAAGATCACAGAAGATCTGGACTTCTCCGAATCCATAGGTTTGTTCAGTGATGCTCAACCGTTTTGTTTCATTTCAAGGACCCCTGGTTTGATATTGGGTCCATTTGGTTCAATTTGTACACTCTCAGAGTAACAAAGGTCCGCTTGGACCCCTCGTGGTCCCCCGGACGCGATGTCAAGAACCAGTTGTTAGAACTTTATTAACCCATTACAACTGGGAACGCATCTGTCATTTTAAGATTTCTTTGGCTATTCAAAAATAGCAGATATACAAGCTCATAGCGCGGCACCGAGTGCCACGCTATGAGCTTGTAGACCTATTTTTTAAAGAAATCGTGAAAATGTGTGCAAATCTTCGAATACATATATTTTTTAATGCAAACATTTGTAACTCGAATATTTGCCTCTGGGGATGCTACAAATGTCTTCTAAATCCTAACAGTTTTTTTTTTTTAAATGTATTTGGCCGTGGACTTTGTAACTCAGTTGTAACAGAGTTAAAAATGTTCGCTTTAAAAAATATACATTTTCACTATTTAAAAAGAAATTAGCAGATCTACAAGCTCATAGCGCGGCACTCGGGTGCCGTGCTATGAGCTTGTATATCTGCTATTTTTGAATAACCCAAAGAAATCTTGAAATGCCACAAATGCGTTCCGGTCTTAATGGGTTAAATAAATACACATTTATGGCTATATTAACTGACATTTATGTATTGAGCACTTTGTAATGTGTTATAAGTAATGTTTTTTTTGCCACGGTGGATGAGTAACACTCCCTCCTACACCTTAGGTTCTAAACCAGAGAAGAAAAATAAATTAAAGAAAGCAAAGAAGGCGGACTTCTCTATGTTTGCGTCTGCTGAGGAGGTAAGATCATTATTATCTATTTATATATATTATACATTATATATATTCACACTGTCAGTACAAATTTGATTTTTGGCCTATCCAGAATCCGATTTGGTTTTATCAAGTCTGAACAGCAAACCAACATGGAAACAGATGTGTGCTGATCAGATGTGAACCACATTCCTATACAGTGTAGGTGGTTTGAAAAGTGATTCAAATCTGATTTCTCAGTGTCTCAGTCAGGATACGACATCGTACAACGCGCTATGGTGTCGCTTGCCAAGAATAGCCGTTCCACAAGCTCACAACAGGGTTCCCGCACATTTTTAACAATGAATTTTCAAAACCTTTTCATAACTTTTCTGAAGTATATAATATGCAAGGGATAATGCATGGGGAGGCAGTCATTATTGAAATAATGACTGTGGCGATTAACCACCGAGGCGGTTAATCGCCCTGAAGGGCTTTAAATTTCAATAATGACTGCCTCCCCATGCATTATCCCGCTTATTACACGGCTACTTAATAAATACATAAAGTAACAACAAAACGAAGTATTTCCTTGCTTACGGCAATGAAAGTATTCCATAAGTAGCCTATTGGGCTGGGCGGAGTTTGCCTCGGAAAACAAATGACAAAATAGAAAAAAACTCGCCCCCCATTCTATATACTGCCGATTTGCCTGTAATACCGCCGGATTTGCCCCGGGGCGACTGTGTTTTGGGGCGAGCGTTTTGGTATTTCCCCCGTAGCCACGATAAACAAGGAAGTGCAGTGGATCAAATAGAATCACTTTTCGGTCATTGCATCGTCTATTTCTCACTTCAAATGTTTTCAAAAACATTCTTGAGAGCAACGTTTAGTTGTAAATGACATTGGTTGTTTGTTTACATGGCTGTCATGTTGGATAAAGCATAAAACAAAGCAGCGGAGGTTGATATGAGCAGGTGTTCTGAGTCTCTGATTACACAGCGGTCCGTTATTGAGCTCAGCGGTCATTATCGAGAAATAATGACCGATGACTGACCAATCAGAATCGAGCATTCAACCAAGCCGTGTAATAAAAAGCAATAATGAGGCTATATACACCAGTGTTCTATCAATGCACCAAGACAGGCTCGAGCGAAGGACAAAGGTGTCATGTGAAAAACGGAACAGATCTACAAGCTAACAACGAATCACGGTGCAACATACACATGTATGTTGTAGATCTATTATTTTTAACACGTGACGTCCTGTATTCATTATACAGGACGTCGTAATGCTAGACTTGTTTTGGGACATGTTTTTTTATGAACAAAATGATATCAAAATATTTTGCAAAATATTTCCAGGAATTTCATGACCGTGGGAACCCAGTCACAAGCTTGCAGAATGGCTATTTGTGGCGCCGTCTGAATACACAAATCCAATCTGATCACTTTCTAAAACTCTTTTTTTTGTGTGTGACTCTCTTGTATGAGGAAATAGGGCATTAAATGTACGACAAAACATAAACATGTGAAACATGGAGATGCAAGGTTTCTGTCCGACAGCAACGAGAACATAAGTATGGGCAGTCAGTCTTAACCCATTAAGACCTGAGGCCGCTTCTAAACATTTTCTAAATCCTAACAGTTTTTTGGAAAAAAATATTTTAAAAAAAAACACGATTTTTCAAAAATAACAGATCTACAAGCTCATAGCGCGGCACTCGGTGCCGCGCTATGAGCTTGTAGATCTGCTATTTTTGAATAGCCAAAGAAATCTAAAATGACACAGACGCGTCCCCGGTCTTAATGGGTTAAAGATCTGATGTGAGGAACAAATCAGGTTTGCCTGCAGTCTGAGCAAACTCAGCCTTGCTGGTGTCGGGATGTGATTTTGAACAATTCAGGCACTTAGCAGACGCTCTTATCTAGAGCAACTTGCAATAAGCAAGGTAAACACATACATCAAATGCAGAGAGACGTGTAAGTGCCTCAGTAATCTAGGATCACAGGTAAACCAAGAACCTAGCGTCAGTCTGAACAATATACTATCAAAACCATAATCTGTACATTGAAACCTGGGTGTAAATGTTTGTTCCAGTTTGGTTCCATGTTGGATGAGAACGCCGGGTCCATGTTTGACAGCACCGGTATGAACGCCATGGCCAACACAGACAAAGCAGGTAAGACCCCAACACTTTGAACCAGTCTCTCTGCCAGTGTTTGTTGGTTTTGTCACTGGCGGACTGTTAATACATTGACCTTTATAAAATGGCCGTAAAGATTTGGATTGGATTAAAAGTTCTCAGTCATTTACATAAGATTAAAGATTATTAGAATGGGTCAAACTAGCAATAAATATTTATTGATTATATGATTAAATTGAATAAAGCATCGATAGAATGAAGAGTGACAGCTCTAGTGAATATCTCAAATTGTTTTGCTATGTGGGACTAGATAGATGGACGACTGATCACTAGACTGAAAGAAAATAAATAAAAAAAGAAATAACAAAATCGTCTGTAATATGTTTATTCAGTGAGCTAGATGCTAGCCAAAGTACATAATCTTCTCAACAGAGAGAACGCCCTTTTGGGTGATGAACCCATTCTGTTGGGTCCAGCCTTCCTCTTGTTAAAGCATTGGTTCTCAAACTTTTTATTTATTTATCGCAAGGACCCCCTGTCTGTCTGTCTGTGAGTGTGCAAATGGAACCAGGTCCATTTGCACACTCAGAGTTACAGCCCTTAAAAGGTCCATTTGGGTTCCTAGCTATCAATCACTTAGCTGGGGGACCCCCTTGAATCCTCTCAAAGACCCCCTGGTGGGGGTTGGCTTTAAGTCTTGGTTCTCAAAGTGTGGTCTGGGGACCCCCAGCAAAATGAGTTAATATAGTGTCACAATCATTTTAACCACTTTAACCATATTTTATAGTTTGGCTATATAAAAAATAGCAGTCTTGTAGATCTGCTATGTTTTAACTTTTGAACAATTGTGAACATTTGTGCAAATCTTTGAATATACATACTGTATTTTAAAGCGAACATTTGTAACTCAAATCTTTGCTTCTGGGGGGTCCCTGGAACAAAATATTTTGATGGGGGTCCTCGGCCAAATACATATAATTTTGGGGGTCCTTGACATGAAAAAGATTGAGCACCACTGATATAGAAACATACGTTTTTCAGAATACTGTTGAGATTTAGGAGACATGTAGAATCGGCTTCAGGTCTCAATGGCTCAAAGCGTCCGCTTGACCTCAACTCTCCCTCGTCTTGTGTCGTCGTGTCTTCTTCCCGCAGGGGTGAAGCAGCTCAAGTGGGAGGCTCAGAGGGACGACTGGATGCGCGGCAGAGACGCCAAGACCCTGCGACGCAAGAAAAGCTCCTTCAACAACAAGAGGAAGATGACCACCATGTTTGGCCAGGTCAAGGCCAAAGGAAGGACTTTCAAGAAGAAAAAATAAAACACGGGGAGATTTTCACACGTTTTTTTTTTTTGTTGTGTTTTGTTGTCGTCGTCGACGGTTGTCTTCAGTCCGTTTTGGCGGCCCCCCACGTCTCGCGGTCTCTCTCCCGGACTCCGAAGACCCCTGCCCACTCGTTGGACTTGTAGTACACTGGAGGAGAGACGGTCGACTGTTAGGGGACATTTTCTGTGACACAAGAGGGTGATCACACAAAAAAAGAATTGGCATCCCTATTTTGTGCATGTTTATAGCCATCTTTTTCTATTTTTTCTTTTGAAAATTGCAGATCTACAAGCTCACAACGCGTCGCATGGCGACGCGTTGTTAGCTTGTAGATTTGCAATTTTCCCTATTCATTGTACAACAAATTGTATAGGGTTAAAATAGTTAAGCTAACAGTACATTGATACGAGTGTGTATTAAAAGTGTATGTTCCGTTTTCCAGATGTCATTAATAATGGATACTTAAAAACTGTACTTAAAGCTACACCCTTTTGTCTGAATAAAATGTTATTTTGATCAATCTGTATGGTAGAGTATGTTAATTCAATATAACGAACACCACTGCTGTGATTGTGTTTGGTCTCGCTGATCTTCTATTGAGAAAAGATCCTGCAAGTCTGGTGGGACCTCTACTGGTTGACAGGTGGTACTGCCGGGAGGTCAACATCCAATTTCTCCCCAGAGTAAAACGGATGTGCTCTATTGGCTCAGTGGTACAAATGTCAGCAGTTAAGCAGTGGGACCACGGTTTGAATCCCCTTGTAGGAACGTTAAGTACAGAGTGCAGGTTCTAAGTAAAAAGGAAATGTTCTATTATTTGCCCTCAAAACGTAAATATTTTATTTTCACTATTTCTGAACTTTTCTTCTGGTAATTTCTTTTAAAGGGTAGTTCACCCCAAAAAAATAAAAAAAATCCAATCGATTAGTCACCCCATGGAGACTAGAAGGATATTTATTTTTCTTTGTCGCATTCCTAAGCCAATAAAAAAGTCCCTTTGGGGGTGAACTATCCCTTTAAGCTTTTTGCTCTTTCATAATCGATTAAACTGATTAGTTGTTGCACCTCTACATAACACAAAGACAATAGGGGGAGAACCGCATGCATGTTTCATACCTTCTAGAATGGATGGGAACCTTCTGTTCATGGTGCTTCTGAAATCTGTGGCAGAGGAGACAGTGGGAGCTCTCAGTGTACAGTATATGTTGTCAATTGAGGTCTATCAAAAATAACGATTCCGGTTCCTTAAAGGGATAGTTCACCCCCAAAATTACTTTTTTTCCCCCGATCGATTAGTGGAGACTTGAATTCATGGATATTTTTTAGTTTTTGTCGCATTCCTAAGCCAATAATTGGATGATCGGCGGCGGTTCTCCTGTGTGTCTCCTACCGGAACCGCTGCCTACCGGTCCGCTGGTCATCAAATTATTGGCTTAGGAACACCCAGTGTGAAGTGAGCGGTGCTATTTATGAGTTATTCATTTCATCATGCATCTCGGTAGCCAATCACAGCACGTCCTGCGAAGTGACGTGCTTACATTTTTTATATTATTATCAATTTCATCATGCGTCTCGCTAGCCAATCACAGCGCGTCTGCGAAGTTTGAAGTTAATTTCATCATGTGTCTCGCTAGCCAATCACAGCACGTCCTGCAAAGCTTAGCCCATGGGAGTGTTTTCCACACCATGGCGTCACAGCGAAAGACACATTTCGCCGACGGAAAGAAAAACTTTCACCACGGATGGGTCCTAAAACCTCTTATAGGAGCGGTTGCACCGCTCAAAAATATCCAAGTATTCAAGTCTCCATGGAGTGGATCTCAAAGTGTCCTTGAGGGTTTCAAATGGCCCCTTATGGGTCTGTAACTCTGAGAGTGTACAAATGGAACCCGTAAGGGTCCATTGGGTTCTGTTGGTACACTCTTGAGTTATGGTGGTCCATGAAATTAAAACGTTTGAGAACCACTGTGCCACAATAAATGGAACAGAGCCTTCATTGGTAATACATGTGAACAGGGACGTCACGGGCTCTCAGAAGATGGGGGGGATGGACTTTCGGTGGACTATACCCCTTATTTTACACTTTGGCTATTCAAAAATAGCAGATATACAAGCTCATAGCGTGGCACCGAGTGCCGCGCTATGAGCTTGTGGATCTGCTATTTTTGAAAAATCGTGAAAAACATTTGTAACTGTCAAATGTAAACACATTTTGTATTTTCAACATTTTGCGTTTTTTTGGGCGGATTTTGTTAGTTTTTTTTTCGTGTTTTGGTTACTTTATTTCGGTTTTAGGGTTAGGTTATTTAATTCTTATTTAGGGTTAGGGTTTCTTTCCAATACATAGCCTATTTTTCTACCTTGACTGGTGTTCATCATGTGGAACAGACCGTACGCTCCAAACACCCCCAGCAGCTCCACAACGATCACTCCTTTAAACAGCTTCTTGGCCAAGGGCTCCAGTGGTTTGGGAGGCATCTCTGTCTGGAGCACACAAACACATGTCAAATGTGTGTATAAAGCATTGGTTCTCAAAGTAGGGTCCGGGGGTCGTTGGGAGGGGTGACCTGGGGGTTCCCAGCTAAATGAGTTAATTGTGCATTAAATTCAGTTTAACCGCTTTGAGCCCGATATACATTATACAAGCTTGTGAGCTTTTAGATCTGCTATTTTCAAAATTAATCTCGTAAAAATGTTTAACATTTCGAATATATTTGAAACATTTTAACACAAATATTGTATGGGGGGTCCCTAGCTGGCACAAAATATTTTCAGATGGGGTTCTGCGGCCAAATGCATATCAATTTGGGGGTCCTTGACATCAAAGTTTGAGAACCACTGGTATAAAAGAGCTGTGTACATCATAATAAAACAGCATGTAAAATGTGTAACAGACAGTAAACAACATTAACACAAGAGAATTAAAACAACATTAGAAAACACCAATAAACAAGAAAGAAGGTAAAAAAAAAAAAAAACGAGGGGCATCATGGAAAGCAGTCTAAACCAGTGGTTCCCAAACTGGGTGTTGGGACCCCCAGGGGGTCCCCAAATTATTGTTTGGAGGGGGGGGGGGGTCCCAGATGATGATAAACTTAACCCTTCCATTGTGTTAGGGTCATTTTTTACCCGTTTTCAAGTTTAAATAGGTAAAAAGTACCCTTTACATTTCTTTATTGGAAGGCTTCATGATATCCTCAGAAATAGCCATTTTAACGCAACAAAATGATTTATCATCATTTTAATTAATTCTGATGTTCTGAAAAAAGTGACACTTGTGGTGTTAGGGTCCGAAATGACCCGGCAGAGAAGTGTGGCTCAATTCCCCCCAAATTGTCAATAGTCAATGTTTACAGGGGTCTTCAACGTTTTCAGGCCAAGGACCCCCTAGCTGAGAGAGAGATGAAGCAGGGACCCCCTACTCTATATTGTATAAAATAGTGTTTCAGATTAAACCTTTTTTGTTTACTTGGTCTGCTCTTTTTCCCCCTCTATACCTATTATTTTCTATTTTTATTTGCTAAAGTTCTCCTCAGAAAAGGGATGTTGGGTTCAAGTGGTTAAGGTAAAAAAAATATCACAAAGATTTGGCGGACCCCCTGTAGTAACTCTGAGGACCCCCTAGGGGACCCCCTGTTGAAGACCCCTGGTTTACATGTTTTAGAGTCAGAGAGACTTGTCCTCAATTAGCATTTTCTATCAGGAGTAAAATAAAGTTTGAGTTCATGAAAAATAAATGACTTTTTACCTTGTATACAGTTCGTATTATTATCATTATTGTTATTATCATATAATCATAATTATTATTATTATAATGATTGCAGATTGCAAATTAAAACCACTAAAGATAATGTCAGAATGCTTCTATAATACAAGGTCACTATGTGAGCTTACAAGAACAAACACACGTAAACAACGTGTCCTTTAAACGTTTAAAGTGTAAAAACAAACACACAAGCCTACCTTCCGTTCAGTTCACAACAAACACAACAAAACAACGAACAAATATATTTTTAAAGAGAAACGTTCTGTTGTTTGGAACCTAACAGCGCCTGCAACTATGCGCCTGCATCATTGGTGTGTTTTACAGTGAACAGTAGTACTTCCGCAGTACGGATGCTCGGCAGGGTCACACCATAGACTGTAAAAAAATATGGACAAAGGGAGCTATTTGGTGCTGGCCACAGGGAAATTCGGGAAAATTCCAGAACGGCCGCGCCATTTACGGGCCGCCAAACGGCCGGTGGGCCACCCAAACAAAATAAATATATATATTATTATTATTATTTATTTATTTTTAATTTTTTTTTTTTTAGGATTATTACGGAAATGTCCGGGTCGCACGGCCCAATTATTAATTACGTTACTGTTTGGCTGGAACGTTTTTCAGCAGTGGTGTAACTGTAATTTACATAGGGTTGCTGGGTTATATATATATATATATATATATATATATATATATATATATATATATATATATATATATATATATATATATATACATATACAGACAGTCAGATAGATATAGATATAGATATAGATAGATATAGGCATGTATTTGGCCGCGGACCCCCATCTGAAAAGGTATAGTGCCAGGCGACCTCCATAAGAGATTTATTGTCTAAAAAAGTTAAAAATTATTCAAAATCTTCCAAACATTTTCAAAATACTTCATATCAGATGTACAAGCTCACAGCGCAACACGAAGTGACGCGCTGTGAGCTTGTACATCTGCAATTGTTTTTATATCCAACGTATAAATGGATAAAGTGGTTAAAATGATTGTGATGCTACATCATCTTTGCTGGGGACCCCCATCATTTAGTGTGCCTGCTACGTGGGCATGCCCTAAATCAGGGGTTCTCAGCCTTGTGTAACTCAAGGGCCCACCACCTGGGTATGAAGATCAAGAAGATGCCGGCTCACATACCAAAATAATTCTATACTTATATGGTATATAAAATAAGTTCTGCTATTCAAAAGGCTTATATAGCCTGTTAATATTTTTTTTGTGTGTTTATAGTGCATTGGCACATTGCAAATAGGTGTGGCAAGTCTGCAAATCACTGTTCAACTTGTTAATACTACTTATATTTGGGCTTGTTAAAAACAACATTTGTCTGCAAAAGAGAAATGAGTACAACGAAACGTGAAAGTCTCAATGAAGAATTCGATCTATATATGTTTTATAGTTTAAACTATTTGGGCAGTTGAGAAAGCACATTAGACTATAACACAATAACACTGAGATTTTTGCCAGGATGTGTGGGAGGCTCTCAATCACTTCCAAGTTAATCTCTCAAGACATATTCAGCACTCAAAGGAAAAGGGGAAAAAATCTGGGAACCCAGATTGCTTCCAAGTAGACATGGAAACATAGTCCTTCTAGATAACAGTTACGGTTTAGACATACTGGCAATGTACAGGGTTTCACATACACGCACAAATCCTCAATGTGAATCTTTTGAATCCGAGAGTCTCTCAACTCTTGAGAAAATATTTTTACAGCATACTAACACATGTCTGTTATCAAGCAGACGTACGTACACACACCTGCCTTTCTCGAGGCAGGGTAGTGTCACAGAACGAGGTGTTATGCGGGACCCAAAGGCCGGAACTCAAAACTCAAAATCATACACGACAACGTCATAAGCAAGCACAACACTAGACTAACAATGCCACACTTGACCCCAAGCTAATGCAAACATAACTCAAAGACACACACTGACGAATCAACATATGAACCAGCAAAAGCCTCGGAGTCGATCGAGCCCATTGGTCGAAGCCCTTTTCACTCGTTCATGTCTTGGGCCCAAACTTGCAGTAGCAGAGCAGGACACGACACTTGTCCTCTGTCCTGTGAGCTTGATATGGATTGGCTGACTCATCATGACATCATCGGGGATAACATGACACCCTCGGCAGACTGTATATAAAGACCCGCCGTCTCGGTCTCAGAGAAGCCAGAGAGAAGCCAAAATCGGACTTTACACTTTGAGGATTTTTATAGCGTTTTCCCCTTACCATACAAGACTTATTCAGATCCATACCTCAGCTTAGGCTGCTAGACGTGAAGCCACATCTCTTTGAGGTTCACGGGCAGATAATCTCTCACCAGCGTGACTGCAGTGCAAGTACAGACGCCATGCAGTGGAAGGGGCGCCACTACTGTAAGCACATCGCTGCACTTCTGTGTCTCCTCTTGTTCTTAGTCTTTCTGTCTGTTCTGGTCTTTCGGGTCCATGAGGGCTGGCAGAGAGGTAATGACAAGCCAAATGAAGAGGGTGACCACCCAGGGGACCATCCAGCTGACCATCGTCCAGCTCACCACCCAGGTGACCATCCAGCTGACCATGGTCAGCCAACTCCCCGGCCGTTCCCCGACATCATTAACGAGTCAAACAAATGTCCAGAGGGAGAGGCACCACCATTCCTAGTGTTTCTGATACTCACCGAGGCTCATCAAGTAGAGGAACGGAATGTCATACGGCAGACGTGGGGCAATGAGGGCCTCGCTCCAGGCCTTGGGGTCATCCGGCTGTTCCTGTTGGGGGTGAAGGAAGGCGAGCTGGGACGCCTACAGCAGAAGACCCTGGAGTCTGAGAGCCAGAGGCACCACGATATCCTTCAGCAGGATTTTTTGGATACGTACCACAACCTGACTATCAAGGTACTGATGGGGATGAATTGGGTGGCCACGCATTGCCCACGGGCCAGCTATGTTATGAAAGTTGACAGTGACGTGCTTGTCAACACCGATTACCTCATCCACAAGCTGCTGAGACCTGAACTGAAGCCCAAGACAAACTACATTACGGGCTTCATCTGGAGGGGCACTAGGCCATCCCGAGACAAAAGGAACAACAAGTATTACATGCCCCCAGAAGAGTACCCAAGCAACATGTACCCTACCTACTGCGACGGGCCGGGTTATGTGTTCTCCGGAGACATGGCGACGAAAATGTACCGAGCTTCTCTGAGCATTCCCCTCCTGCGTTTTGAGGATGTGTACGTGGGAGTCTGCCTGGCCAAGCTAGGGATCAAGCCCACACCTTCGCCCAACGGGCTGTTCAACCGATTGCCCTACTCCAGATTCAAGTACAACAACATGGTCACAGTCCACAAGTTTAATCCCAGTGAGGTGCTGCAGTACTGGAACAAAATGCAGGGCGACAAGCTCGTGCCAACGCCTAGGGTTGGACTACCTCTGGTCCATAGCGGAAGAACTCCTTCTAACGCTATGGACCAGAGCTAGGGTTGGACAATAACCGCTTCCCATATGGTTATGTGATGCATACCGTGGGGTTGAGCTCATAATAGCGAAAAAAAAAAGTTGTATTTTTATATAAATAATGGACCTTGATATGAAAAGGGTTGAAAACCACTGCTCTGGAAAGTTCTTGATCCAGATTGCCGTTTTCCTATTTGCTACCATGAATTTATATTTCTCAGAGCATCCCAGAAACATGCATCTTTTTATATATTGTTTCTTTATATTTATATATTTATTTTTTTTCTAAAATTTTTATCCCATGATTTTTGTAACCCATAGCCCACCAATGGTGGGCTATGGACCAAATGGACCCTTATGGGTCTGTAACTCAGAGAGTGTACAAATGGAACCAAATGGACCCGTTCCATTTGTACACTGTCAGAGTTAAATTAACATTGATTTTACAATATAAATTCGGGTCCCAGAGATAGAAATGCCATTAAATGGGGATCCGTAGCCGTAAACTGGGGGTCCTTGATATCAAAATGGTTGAGAATCACTATAGAGCCGCACACATCTTCTCTTATGGGACCCCCCATAAGAGAAGGCACTTTTCAGATGGGGGTCTAATAAGGCTAATACGTGTCAATTTGGGGGTCAATTTGGGGGTTGAAATGAAAAGGTTTGAGAACCACTGTTCTATCTGATAAAGTAGTTGATGGTCATGGTATCAAGGGTATCATTAGTATGTGCTTACACAGATGAGAGAAATTCAACACAGTAAACTAAGTACATTTACTCAAGTACTGTACTTCAGTACACTTTTGAGGAATTTTTACTTGTTTACTGGAGTATTTCCCATTTTCAATACTTTTACTTCTACTCCACTACATCTCAGAGGCAAAAAATTTACTTTTACTCCACTACAATTATTTGACAGCTTTAGTTACTAGTTATACTTTGCAGATTTAGATTATTATCACAAAACATACATTAACCACTTCAACCCTATATAACTTTCAGCCATTTGAAAATGGCTGATCTAAGCTCACAATGCATTGGTTGACCACGGTTGATAACCACTTGATCCCCAGCATCCATTCTGGGGAATTAGCCAAAAATAGCCGTTCTACAAGCTCACAACGTGTAGATAAGATCGGCTATTTTTGGTGAAGAGGTTTGGTGTATGTAGATGGAAAAAAAACGGTCCAAGAACAGAGACAACTCACGTCCAGTTATACTTAACTTAAAGGTAGGGTAATAGGTTTAGGTTAACACTAAAAGTTTTCTGTTAAAAGGTTAAAGCACTATATTCTGATTGTAATCATTGTTATAAAGTTTTTGTTCAGTTCAGTCACAGGGTTCTCCTTGTCTCTCCATAGGCTTTCTTAGGTTTAAAAGCCTCTTAGTAGAACTTGTATTTTATTGAACTGTATACTTTCCTGTGCTTTTTTTTTTGCAAACTGCTAATAAAGTATTCAATCAATCAATCAATCCAGATATTTAATAAACAGAAAATACATGTTCAGGTATAGGTGGCAACATGTCAACCAATCAGGAGAGAGTTCCCATTTATCAGCTTCAGTTTTTATAACGTTCTAGTTCCAATGTTGTCTGCTGATGTCTTTGTGTCATCATCACTTCTACAGTCATTTCACTTGTTCAATCTGTATCCTGACTGAGTTCTCTATCCCAGTGGTTCTCAAACTTTTTCATGTCAAGGACCCCCAAATTGAGACTTATTAGCCCACGGACCCCCATTTCAAAAGATATGCCAGGGACCCCCATAAGAGAATATTTTTTACGGCTCTAGCAATGATTATCAGCCATTTTAATTTCAAGGACCCCCAGTTTGACATGCATTAGGGCTACAGACCCAGATTTAATGGCATTTCTATCACTTGGACCGCAATTTATATTGTAAAATCTACGTCAATTTAACTCTGAGAGTGTACAAATGGAACCAAATGGACCCGTTAGGGTCCATTTGGTTCCATTTGTACACTCTCAGAGTTACAGACCCGTAGGGTCCGTTTGGTGCCTAATCTATCATTTAGCTGGGGACCCCCTGGAACTCCCTCAAGGACCCCTGGGGGTCCCCGGACCCCACTTTGAGAACCAATGCTCTATCCTGATTGGATAGAATTGCTATCTGATTCCTGACCCTGAAAATGCATTGTCTGTTTATTAAAGAGCTGGAGAGACATGGCGACTCCTGTTACTGAACACAAACACACAATGAGTGCTATCAGAATATAGAGCTATTTAACACCTATTTTAGCCAAAGACAATTCACTTACCCTACCTTACGTCTAGTGGGTTTAAGTGGTTAAAGTGTCAGTGCCACCTGCCCCCCCTTAAATACCCAGTCCATGGTACGTGTTACTAGGACCACCTACACTCCCTGACCCCCCGACAATAAAGATCCATTCACTTCAAGGACCTTACAAGTCTAACTAATACGTGACAGTATTTGCTCACCTTAGACACACACAGCTGGGGTGACCAAGCTTTGTGTGCGTGTGTGTGTGTGTGTGTGTGTGTGTGTGTGTGTGTGTGTGTGTGTGTGTGTGTGTGTGTGTGTGTGTGTGTGTGTGTGTGTGTGTGTGTGTGTGTGTGTGTGTGTGTGTGTGTGTGTGTGTGTGTGTGTGTGTGTGTGTGCGTGTGTGTGTGTGTATTCGCACAATAAAGACAGTATATAAGGTAACAATTATTAAAATTCAAGGTATTCAAGGTTCTCACCTAAAACAAGAAACAAGTAGGCTAAGGCTACTAGGCTGAACATAGTATTCAAACATGATGTGTGTGTGTGTGTGTGTGTGTGTGTGTGTGTGTGTGTGTGTGTGTGTGTGTGTGTGTGTGTGTGTGTGTGTGTGTGTGTGTGTGTGTGTGTGTGTGTGTGTGTGTGTGTGTGTGTGTGTGTGTGTGTGTGTGTGTGTTTTCAAGGGGTTCCGATCCAAAAGTGCACCCTGAGTATGTCACTGATCATATGACCTCAATCAATTATCCAGTTCTAAGCTTTTTTCTTATTTCCACACAATAGCTCTAAGGTGTATTAGAGACATAGTTCAATGTTGAAAATGAGTGGTATTTTCCTTTAACCACAACCTGCCATGCAAAATCGGATATTCTCGTTACATTCTTGACATAGGTCAGGCTCAAGTGGTCAATGCATTTGTATTTACTTTAATGCATTTGTTGACGAAGATGTAAACGTGTTTTAGGTAACGGTTCAAGATTGATCCTCATTAATCCCCAGCCAGTTGCACCACCTCAGCTAAGTTCAAACTTAGCCTAGTTATAGCTTAAACACATTCAATCCGGGAAAGTATCTCTGTCATTTTAGATTTCTTTGGCTATTCAAAAATAGCAGATATACAAGCTCATGGCGCAGCACCAAGTGCCGCGCCATGAGCTTGTAGATCTGCTATTTTTTTTTAAATCGTGAAAATGAGTGCAAAGCTTTGAATATATATTTAAAAAAAATATATATATACTTAAAGATTTGCACACATGGCTTTTTTAAAAGCCATTTAAGTTATAACTAGGCTAAGTTTGAACTTAGTGTGAGGTGGTGCAACTGGCCCCAGGTGCATATATAGACTCTATAGTCCGGTGGTTCTCAACCACCAATTGAGACAATTCCAAGTGCTTGTCAGGGTGGTGGTGGGGGGGGTGGGGGGGGGTCCCGGGGGGTGTCCCGAGTTGAAATATGATTATTTTATGAGCCGAGTGCCACAGCCAAATACATATAATTTTGGGGGTCCTTCCTTGACATGAAAAAGTTTGAGAACCACTGTTCTAAATAATCCAGTTATTGTCTTATCTGGCCCCTCACTGGCATGTCATACTGCACCATCCAATCAATGTTGGACCTCGTGGACCCTCCTCTTGTACAAACAGGCCTGGTTGAAAGGTTCATGGTTCCTCCATCACAGCATGTGGTTCTCAATGCAGGGTCCGGGGACCCCCAAGGGGTCCTGGAGGAGGGGGTTTCCAGGAGGTCCCATGCAGCAAAATTAGTTAATATAATGAACTAGCTATATAACCACTTTATATCCACCCTATCGGCATGGCATGGTGTTTTTGATTATAATGGGTTTGTATAGGAAGGGGGTGTGTCTGACAAAAATGAATATCAAATATCTAAATACTGAATCAAGTAACTTAAAAACTGTCTGGGGTGTTCTCACAAACGCCTGAGTAGACGATAAAATGACCCAATTTTGGGGGTAAAGTCAAATATCCCTTCAAGCAGTGGTTTTCAACCCTTTTCATATCAGGGTCCATCATTTATTCTGCATTTGAGCCACGGACCACCATGAGATTGATGAGATTTAGACTCTCAGACCCAAAACTTAGAATATTTTGTTATCTTTGGATGAGATTTTGTCCACAATTCCATGCTGTATTGGTTGGTGTCATAGGAGAGATAACAGGCAAACGTTGATCAAAATAACAATTATATAATTAATGCAGATGTTTTCAACAATAGTTTAACTCTTGAGAGTGTAAAATGAAACCAAATGGACCCGTAAGATCTATAAGGTCCATTTGGTTACCAACTCTCCATCATTTAGCTGGGGACCACCTGGAACCCCCTCAAGGACCACTGGTGGTCCCCGGACCACTGGTTGAAAACCACTACTTTAAGTAAAAAAAAAAGTACTTTTCCCACAACTGCTCATTTCTTTATAGGTCATATGCTAAATTATCACTAAAGAGTTAAATGCTGAGGTGCTAAAATAAATCATTAAAATGCTGTGTGCACATTCGGCCCCCCCCCCCCCCCCCCCTGTCCCTTTTCAACAAACACTTGATTCGACAAGGGGAAAAAAAGCCCTCTCTATTTGATCGATGACCTAAAAATCAATCACTCACAAGGTGTTAACGGGTGGGGGGGGGGGGTAACCCAACAACAAGGTGCGATTATAGGATATTCAAAGTGGACACGCGCAGAGAGAGAGAGAGAGAGAGAGAGAGAGAGAGAGAGAGAGAGAGAGAGAGAGAGAGAGAGAGAGAAGAAAAGAGAGGGGGGGGGGGGGGGGGAGACCTCTGTTGGGTCCATATGTGGTCTCATTTGTACACTCACGGGGGGTTACATGATTAACACTACGGATTTCAAAGTGTAGCATCAGCGTCTCCCAGACCCAAAAGAGAAATTTGACATCTCTAGCAGGACCCAAACTATAGTGAAAATAGCAGATCTACAAGCTCACAACATGTCATGATGCTATACACGTTGTGAGCTTGATTGGCTATATTTTCACTACTTTGATGGAATCTCTTTGATTTATTTTTTTATGAAATTCCTTTGAAAAATGATATATGTCTTCTTCTTTTTTTGCTGTTGAAATTCAACAGCAAAACAAATCCATTCAACAGTTGAATTAAAAAAAAATTATGGATTCTTGTTTTTTTTTTCTTCGTGTAAAACATTAGGAAACGAAAAAGGGGGATATTTACACGCGACCCCCAAAAAAATCGGTCCGCGACTCAAACATGGGTCCCGACCCACTGTTTGGGAAACAGTGTCTTAGTGCAGTGGTTTTCAACCTTTTCATATTTGAGTTGAGGCATTAGGCCTACATTTAGTTTGACTCGGTTCCATAGATAAATATTGTGAAAATAGCAGATCTACAACTACAAGCACACAACACCAACGCGAGGCGTTGTGTGCTTGTAGATCAGCTCCATATAAATTTACGAATAGCTATCAGCTTTTTTTTGTTGTTGCCTATAATATGTCTTATATTATTTGATGGTATAATCTGTTCATTATACTTTTGATGCATCTTGATTTTTATTGGTATTAAAAGTCCTCAAATTGACACTTTAATGTCACCTGCAGGGACCCCCCCAAAAATCATGCAGGGACCCCCCATGGGGATCCCGACCCACAGGTTGAGAACCACTGCCTTCCTTATAGTGGGTATTAAAGTGCACCTCCCCTCCTCTCTCCCTCTTTCAGCTACAACCGAAAACACACGACAGACAGAATGTGAAGCCTCAGCCAGCAGGCAGCACAGCACCCACCACCTCTACCGGCCAGGTCAGCAGCACCCCGCCACATATATAACCCCACTGACTGCACCCTGAGGAGGAGGAGGAGGAGGAGGAGGACGGTTTACCATCCATCCAGGATCCCCGTTCAGGACCCCCGTTCAGGAGGAACCTTTAAAGGAGTCACGCAACTTTTTTTGTGGAGCTTATAATTATTATTCCACGATGTTGAGTTCCGTTAAAATGGAAGGAGGACACTCTGAGACGCATGCGGACTGGGGCAGCGGCTACTACGCCGAGGCCGAGGTGGGTTTAATATAGGAGACAGGGTTTATACTGTATATATGTATTATTATCATCCCATGCTGTTGTGTATTCCATCTCGATATTAGCCTGGAGATAATTTTAACTTGGAGATCAACAGGGAGATCAAATATTGATAGTGACAGACATGCAAGAAGAACAAACATTGGTTTTGTTTATTCTGTTCTAGTTGTGTATTGTATGATATTATATTTTTGTTTTGGATAAATATCTCGATTTGTCCCCTGGAAGAATTATTAAGCCTAGATTTTATGTTCTGTAATGAGACGAAATACGAGAAGCATATGGGCTATATGATCTTGGCAATAAATACTAAACCAAGTTGCATTCCTTTTTTGATATCTAATATAGGCCTACAATTATATAGGCTACTATTCATGCATTATTAAATATACTATAGTATTGTGACAATGTGAGGCCTATAATATCCTAACCTAAATCACCATGTTATACACTTTTCACTATCCCAGGTATATAGGTGCGCAATTCTACTGTCATTCTCTACACAAATGTCATATCGATGCTCTGTTTTGCACATTGGCTAAAGTTAAATGTTCTTTAGACTTTAGGCTAACTTATACTTATAATACGTATTGCCTTATCTTTTGTTTTTAGGCCTAGTAGCCTACATATAGTGAGTTGCCGCACGCACGTACACGCACTGAGCATTTGACAAGTCAAATCTTTTTGTTCAAGGTTGTTCAAATAAACCACAAGCCCAGTTTTACTTCGTTGTGCGTACCGTGTCGCATCAAGCTCACAACAACGCCTTGCAATGTGATGCATTGTATGAGCTTTATGGATAGATCTGCTATTTTCGATAGTTGTGATCAAATTTGTTATAATTTATGACATATCAAAAATATACATATCATTTAAATGCGTCTATAATTAGGCTATGATATGCCAAAACATATAGATGGCAGGTGGTTTGAAAGTGGTAAAAATATATACATAATAATTGTTGATTATAAAATATAAGCTATTGGCCTACATGCTGTCTCTGATATAGTTGCTGTCGTGTGGAATCCTTGTATGTCTAAAACCGTTCCTTTTTTTATTATTTAAAAACAATTATATAAAATACTGGAAAATGGCCGATCTACAAGCTCACACAGCATTGCATTGCGACACTATAGATAGACTCCTGTATCATGAAGTAGGGCATTGGTTCTCATGGGGTCTGGGGACCCCCAGGGCCATTGGACTATATAAAAAAAATAGCAGAGGTGCCACGCTATGAGCTTGTAGATCTGCTATTTTTTTGCGCAAATCTTTGAATATATATTCTTAAAGCCAACATTTGTAACTCAAATCTTTGCTTCTGCTGGGGTCCCTGGAACAAAATATTTTGAGATGGGGTCCGCGACCAAATACATATCATTTTGGGGGTCCTTGACATGAAAAAGTTTGAGAACCACTGAAGTAAAAAATGAATATGGAGATACGAGATTTCTGCCTGTGACCGGCCGCCACGATGTATAGTCTGATCTCTGTCTCTGTCTGTCTCTTCAGTGCTACTCCACCGTGGGGAACATGACCTCCATGTCCTCCTACATGCCCGTGTCTGGCTCCATGAACATGCCCTCCTACGTGAACCCGGCCGTGGTCAACCATGTGTCCGCCGGGCTGAGCCTTTCGCCAACCCCCGGGGGGGCGATGCACCACCACCACCATGCACACCACCACGCCGGCATGGGAGTGGGCATGGCCGGCTGCATGAGCCTCAACAACCCCCCGAGCCTGAGCCCCATCATGGGCAACTCGCAGGCCCCCTCCTCGTCGTACCCCAGCATGGCCGTGATGAGCCCGGTGTACCACCACGGCCATCAGTCGCCTCTCAGGTATAGGCCTATGGCAGGCTGTCACAATTATTACATAATCGTCTAATAATCGCAATTATTTGAGATAATCGCATTTTTTTTTGCATAATCGTCATAATCGGTTCCATGTTGAAAAATGTTCACACATTTTCAAATATAAAAAAAAAAGCAGAAATAGCAGATCTACAGGCTTACAACACGTCACTTATAGATCAGCTATTTCTGCTTTTTTATTATTATACATTTACATTTGTCTACATTATGTAAAATAATTAAATATGTCAATAATTTATTTGAATATTTCAGTTATTTTTCATATCTGCCCTGTGCATTTTTTTTATTGCCATATAAGGCTTCATTATGTTCCAATGTTCAACACCAAACACACAACGAAATCGTCAATCGCAATTATTTGAGTGACAAAATGATCGTCAACTGACATGACAGTCCTACTCCTCCTCTCCGGTCCAGGGAGCCCAGCAACAAGACGACGTACCGCCGGAGCTACACGCACGCCAAGCCGCCCTACTCTTACATCTCCCTCATCACCATGGCCATCGAGCAGGTGCCCTCCAAGATGCTCACCCTCAACGAGATCTACCAGTGGATCCAGGACCTGTTCCCGTTCTATCGGCAGAACCAGCAGCGCTGGCAGAACTCCATCCGTCACTCGCTGTCCTTCAACGACTGCTTCATCAAGGTGTCGCGCTCGCCGGACAAGCCGGGCAAAGGCTCGTACTGGACGCTGCACCCGGACTCGGGCAACATGTTCGAGAACGGCTGCTACCTGCGGCGGCAGAAGCGCTTCAAGTGCGAGAAGAAAGTGGAGGACGAAGCCGGGGAGGAGACGACCTCCTCGTCGGGCAAACCTCCGCCGGTCGCACCGGGTACGACCGGCGGAGGTTTGCCCGGCGAGGGCGTCTCCATAACCGGCGAGGACAGCAGCAACGGCACCGCCGGATCTCCGCATTCCACCGTCGCGCCGTCTTCTACGGCGAAGAACACCAAGCGAGCTGGTGGTGGTGCTACCGAACCTTCGTCCTCCTCGTCTCCCGTCCAACATCACCTCCACTCCCGCCACGGTCACTATCACCACCCGCTGGGAGTCGTCCCCGGCGGTCCTCCTCCTACGGACCACTTCCACCCCCACCAGAACCCTCACTACCCGTTCAATCACCCCTTCTCCATCAACAACCTCATGTCACTGGAGCAGCAGAGCCACCACGGTAAAATGGACCTGAAAACGTACGAGCAGGTGATGATGGGGTACGGGTATGGTGGTGGTGGTGGGGGGTCCACGGTGCCCCCCGGAGGACCCCATCATCTGTCCGTGGGTGGGTCGATGGCACACCACAAGTCGGGATTCGATAGCATGGCGTCCTCCACGGACGTTTCGGCCTACTACCAAGGAGTGTATTCTAGGCCAATAATGAACTCCTCGTGAGATTATAATATAGGCTAATTCCACATGGCATGATGGAACGGAATAAAGGACAGGGAATTATTCACGATCTACAATATAAAAAAACAGCATTTGTACAGTTGTGGATTTTTATACTAAATGATGTTCCGTCACATTTTTTTCGGAAATCGGTGGCGTTTTTTGGGATGAAATAAACTATAGGCTTAATTCAGGCCTGTCGCATCTTTTCCAATTAAACGAAGGATTCACGTGGGGGAAGAAAAAAAAAGACAATTGCGAAATGTGTCCAAAAGTCCAAATGTCTTTCATGTTGTAGGCCTATATCAACAAGTTTGTGTGTAACAGATGCAATCTTTATATAAAATAAAATATTATTTCGATGTATTTTCTAATATCTGACACGTTTTTGTTTTCGTTATTTTCAGCCAACGCATGCATGCCAAACGAATTATAAAGTGAACGAAAGTGCTGTGAAAACATGGTCAAATGTAGTAAAACATTGGTTCGTAGCTATGAGCTTGTAGATCTGCCATTTTTGAAAAATCTTGAAAATGTGCACAAATCTTTGAATATATATATATATATTTTTAAAGCGAACACTTTTAACTAAAATCTTGGCTTCTGGGGGTCCCTGGCACAAAATAGTTTTGAGATGGCGGTCCGCGGCCAAATACATATCAATTTGGGGGTCCTTGACACGAACAAACATCAACAAACGGTTTGTATTGTGTAATTTAATTTGTAGCGTTTTCTTTATTTCAGACTGAGGGCCCATGCAGGTGAAGACATAACATAATAACAGAATGAATTGTAAACAAAAGATCAATACAAGATTGTTTGATACAATCAGTTTGCATTGCAGGGCAGGCCCACATGTAGGCCTACTATATGTTGGTCTCATTATCACCTAACTAAAGGGTCACGGGAAAAGAGATTACATTGTCCCTGGGGTTAGTAGCTCTGTCTTCCAGATAAGTGTTGGAACAATGGACAATCGGTGCTGTTTAAAACCAATCTTTAAACCAGTTTAGCGTCACGTTTTGTTATCGTGCAACACGATAAGGGGAAGTCTCGACCATTAGGCTCAATTTATACGTTGAATAGAAAATGTGCAGGCTTTTATAGGCTGACTGACAAATTGCCCCTGTCCTCTCCATCCTTATATCCTCCATCAGTGGTTTTCAACCTTTTTCATGCCACGGACCCCTAGATTGATATACATTTGGCTGCGGACCCCATCTGAAAAGGACCTTCAGAAGCAAAGATTTGAGTAAAAAATATTCGCTTTAAAAGTATATATATTCAAAGATATGCACACATTTTCAAGATTTTTCAAAAATAGCAGATCTACAATTAAGCTCATGGGCACTCGGTGCCGCGCTATGAGCTTGTATATCTGCTATTTTTGAATAGCCAAAGCTAAGTGGTTAAAGCGATTGTGACAATATGTTAACTAATTTCACTGCATGGGGACCCTAGCCTGGTAAACCATCGGGGACCTGGCCTATCCCCCCAAGGACCACTGGTGGTCCCCGGACCACTGGTTGAGAACCACTGGCCTACATCTATCCTTATCATAAATGATTTAAAAAAATCTATTTGTATACAGCTTATTTACATGGTTTATAAAGTGCTTTAGCTTTAATACATTATTTATATCATGACAAATAATCGAATGGAAAAGTGCATCATCAACTGAACAGCAGCACGTGGTGAAAAAAAAGTGTCAAACAGGTTGAAAACAAAACAAAGCCTTTAGATCAGCTGACAATGGCATATGGAGCACGCATACACGCACCACCTTTCCTACCTACCAACGCACGCACGCGCACGCACGCACCCCAACACTGACTGGTCCTCATGAACATTTTTGTTATTTTAACAAAATTGTATGAAGAATGGTAATTCTATTTCACCGTGAACCTGTAGGGCAATATGGTGTTCAAACCAACTTGTTCATGTCAATTGGGACCCCCTCAAAAATAGTTTGTGCCAGGGACCTCCAGAAGCAAAGATTTGAGTAAAACTTTTTCACTATACAATAATAATATATATATAAGATTTGCACTTTTTTGGGGTTGTTGCACAAAGCAGATCTACAGGCTCATAGTGCGCAGGAAGTGAGGGGCTATGAGCATATTTTTGAACAGCCAAAGTATAACATATGGTTAAAGTGGTTAAAATGGTTGTGATTTGTGATGCTATATTAACTAATTTTGCTGAGAACCCCCACCCCCCATCCCAAGGACCCCCACTTTGAGAACCAGTGTACTGTAGACCTAATTACTTTAAAAAGAGGCTCATGAGGTTTATTTATAATGTAATAATAGCCTATTCTTCTTCTTCTTCTTCATAAAATGGAGTTGGGATATCAATTCAATTCAATGGAGCTTTATTGGCGTGAGAAAACATACTGTACATTTACATTGCCAAAGCAAGTGTCAAAATATCATAAAAACAGTAAGAAAATGGGGAAGTACATATACAGTTGAAGGGGGTACAGCATTGTGTTAAACAGAGCTATGTCACATTGCGTCAACGCAAATTCTTCCTATAGCCCCTGCTTCTATACAAGTCTTCCTCACTGAATTATTGATTTGTTCACTTTCTAAAGCAGACTTCATATTTGTCAATTACTTGGTAACAGATGTGCGCTCACGGCCCTGCATCTCTGCAGTCTTCAAACTATAGGTTAATGGGGTGCAGTACAATTTGGACCATCGGGGGCTCATTCTGTGTGACTTGTGGATTTTATATTCATGACAGCCTTGAAGATCAAGCCCCCCCAGCCCCCCCCCCCCCCCCCCCCTCCCACACACTGGATTTTAATCAAACGTAATATTCTTACCCATTTTCAACCTATCTTCATATATATATTTTGGTCCACACTAATGCTCATTATATTACAGTGGTTCTCAAACCTTTTCATGTCAAGGACCCCCAAATTGCCATGTATTTGGCTGAGGACCCCCATCTGAAAATGTTTTGTTCCAGGGACCCCCAGTAGAGAAGTTTTATGTAAAAAAAAAAGGAAAAAAATCGATTTAGATATTTTTCAGAAATGTTCAAAGCTAGCAGATGTACAAGCTTGCAGGCGGTATACGTGACACGTTTTAACGTGTCACGTATAGCTTGTATGTTGTATCTGCTATTTTTGATTAGCCAACGTATAAAATATGGATGAAGTGATTAAAATGACTGTGAGGCTTTTAATGGGGACCCGCCGGAACCCCCCAAGGACCCCTGGGGGTCCCTGGACATTGATGGGCTGACTGGACATCGATGGGGATTCCAAGCTATAAACAACAGCCTTTCTCTTCCTGGAAAGTTAGCATGCATGCCACTGTTCTTCTTTGTAAACATCAAAAGAAGAAAAGTTTCAAATATTTGTCTGAAATGACCGAACCTGCCTACCGATGATGATGTCACTGGTAGGCAGGTTTCTGAACTGTCCACAGCCCTCCTCTGAGACACAGTGTGAACAGAAATGGTGCCATCTTATAATGAGCATTAGTGAGGACCAATTATGATCATATAGGTTGAAAATGGGTGAAGTGGTCCTTTAATATATAGGGCTGTCCTCCAGCCCAGGTTCTCAAACATTTTCATGTCAAGGACCCCAGAATTAATATATATTTAGCCACAAACCCCCATCTAAAATGATTCAAAAATACACATGGAAATGTTTCAAAAATGGAGCTTGACGATCTCCTACTTTCAAATTGATGATTAATATAGGGTTAAACTTAATTGGTTAAACTGATTTTGATGCAATATTTATTAATTTTCCATGGGGACCCCCCCTGGAACCCTCGTAAGGAACCCTGATTAATTGACTAATCGGTCGGTTTGGTCTCAGTCGACCAACGTCTGTCACCATTGGTGGACAAAGTAGGCTACTCAGATTTTGAACTTAAGTAAAAGTATAGCCCTAGCACAATACAAGTAAAAGGCCTATATTCAACATTTTACTTGAGAAAAAGTACAAAAGTATTGGTATCAAAATATATTTAAAGTGCTGTTTACGTCATGCTTCACATGCAGGAGGACAGCACTGCCCGGCTTTCCTCCGTGGTGGAAAAGCATGCTCAGCGCTGGCATTGCCTGGGGGGGATAATTTGCGATTCTGTCCCTATCGGTACATAACTCGAACGGCGCCGAGTCGGCTCTGGCGGCCTTCGCAATGTTCGCTATTTTCAGCAAAAGCTTTCCCCACAGTAACATAAAACTGAAAATACACTAGCATAGAGCCCTGAGGGACTCCGCTCAACCATATGGGGGTTTAAATGGTTTTAGTCTGTTTGAGATATTTAGAACTAAGATGGACGACGTCCGTTCTCAGCAAAGAATGTGCAGCATGAGTCAAGGCTCTTGAAGGGTGATGGGTGAGACTGCAGCCTTGACAGCACAGGGTTTTTCATCATACTGGTGTGACATTTTTGTTTGAGCGAGGGAAGAGGTTTTTTTTTTTTCACGGGGCTGGCCCAGCAGCCTCTGCAACGTTTACGCTGGGCGGCTCGAGAGTCCCTCCCAGAAAGCCGTGTGTCAACACTGGTTCCATTGACGAGGGCCGAGAGAGAGAGAGAGAGAGAGAGAGAGACGCCTTCTATGTGAACCCGGCCTGGCCTCACCCTTTCCCCACTCACACCTCTTTACACTGAGTAAACCCTCTCCATTCATCCTTCAATAAATCTATCTCCTGCCCTTTGGCTGAACAGCGTGTCAGTGCTCATGTGAGGTGACTGCATGCAAATAAACTCATTGGAAAAATACTGCACTCTGTCCTATAACCGCTTGAACCTTAGCGTCCCTGTTTCTGGGGAAAACATTCGGCTATAAGAGATTGTGGTGTAGACTGGGAAAAATCCTAACAGTTCAAATCACTCATGTTGCTATGTACAGTATCAGTGGTGCTCAAAACCTTTTCGTGTCAAGGACCCCCAAAATGATATGTATTTGGCCGCCGACCCCCATCTCAAAACATGTTCGCTTTAAAGAATATATTTATATTCAAAGATTTGCACACACTTTCACGATTTTTCAAAAATAGCAGATCTACAAGCTCATAGCGCAAAGCATAAAGTGACGCTCTATGAGCTTGTATATCTGCTATTTTGACTTGTATTTGGGACCCCGTTGTCTCCACTGGCCTCATTTACAAAGAACATTATTATAGCATGTATGTATCCAGCTGTATTAGAGAGTAACACACCCAGGAAGCGCTCAGATGTGTCTCCATTGACAAACAGGACAGGACAATTTCAGGATCTCTAAGGTTAACTAACCACTTAAAGGAGTAGTTCACCCCAAAAATGACTTATTTTCTATCAATTACACACCCGCTGAAACCTTGAATTCATGGACATTTTCCTTTTTTGTCGCATTCCTGAGCCAATAATTTGATGACCGGGATATCGGTCAATAGGGGACTCGAGACTCTTCGAGTCTCCCACTGGAGACATCCGCTGGTCATCAAATTATTGACTTACAGTAAGAAACAAAAACAAAAAAAATCTCCATGAATTCAAGGTTTCATGGGGTGTTTAATCTCTGCAGGGCTGTTCAACAGTGACTGAAGGCCTTATAAGCGTGATTCAAAGCTTCATTCAACTAGCCTAGTTCACCCATGTGTAGAACATTTAGATTTTGATTGATCGAATACTTTATTAACAGTTGCAAATAGTACAGTGGTACGATACTACAATGATTGCTAAAAGGATAACACAAAAAGCCCTAGGGGCTTGTTTCCATTGTGGACCCTAACGTCACTGACTTGGCAAAGTGACGATAACCAGCTGAACGAAAGCTTGTTAGTCTAATCAGTGGCTCTCAAACATATTCATGTCAAGCTCAGGACCCCCAAATTGACAATGTATTTGGCTGTGGATCCCCGTCTGAAACAATTTTTGTGCCAGGGCCCAATATAAGAGAACCTTAGTGTTAAAAGGTTTTCAAAATGATTGCAATTTTCCCCACATTGTTTCTAAATGTTTAGTACTTTGTTTAATAGCCAAAGTAATAAATAGGGCTAAAGTGGTTAAACTGAACCCCACTTTGAGAAACCACTGGCTTGAACAACAGACAAAAATGCAATAACATCACCAGCTATACCCTGGATCGGTCGCATCTCCTCTCATAAAGAAAGATCAACGTTGCAGACAGGCTGTGACATGTCTCTTCTTACGCCCGATTCGTATACTTCAGTGCACGGCAGAGAATATCAGATCTACAAGCTCAAAATGCGTCGCTGAAGCGACGCATTTTGAGCTTGTCGATCTGATATTCTCGGGCAGCTCTAAGCGCGCGACACGGCGGGAAGATGAATAAGGCTTTTAGGCTGGTCAATGAAACAGTCTCTCTGTAGACACACTAAGTTATTTATTAACCCCTGTGACTCCAACTGCAACCTGTGTCGATCACCTGGACTACAGCTGCTACATGCTCCCAACAAACACAGTGGTGTTTATCAGTGGTGGACTGACAGTAACTAAGTACATTTCGTCGCCCCGGGCAGAAACCTCTTATCTCCATATTCTAATTTTTTGTGTTTTTCCGTTAATTAACCAGTGGTGGAAAAAGTACTCAATTTCTTTACTTAAGTAAAAGTATCAATGCTGCAATGTAGAAGTACTCCGTTACAAGTAATAGACCGGAATTCAAAATGTACTTGAGTAAAAGTACAAAAGTATTGGTATCAAAATGTACTTAAAGTACCAAAAGTAAAAGTACTAAAATGTTTGAAAATAGCAGATCTACAAGCTCACAACGAGTCACGATGCGACGCGTTGTGAGCTTGTAGATCGGCTATTTTCAAATAGCCTAGGAGCCTAGGTATGAAACAGGGCTAAAGTGGTTAATGTATGTTTTATTGTGTAATAATTTATATCTGCAAAGTAACTAGTAACTAAGTTTTCTGAAATACTCCAGTAAAGTAAAAGTACCTCAAAACTGTACTTAAGTACAGTACTTGAGTAAATGTACTTAGTTACTTTACACCACTGTAATTAACGCCCTACTTGATCGTACTGTACAGTGTCACACAAAAGCAGTAGCAGATCTGCAAGCTCGAAACGCGGCGTGTTTCGACCTCATATGTCCGATAGCTTGTGGACATATCTGGGCATATGAGGTTACTACCCGACATAGACGATTTACTCAGATACTGTGTTTAAGTACAATTTTGAGGTACTTTTACCTCGTAGTTGCGATGTGATGAATTGTGAGCTAGTAGATTATATATTTAAAAGATTTTGACACATTTGCAAAGCTTTTTTTTTTTATAAATCTTGTCAAATGGGACATTCTGCATAATGAGAACTTTCACAGAGTTATTTTTATCAGCTTGCAGCAAGCTAAACCCGTCAACTCATGACTCTCACTAAACATTACCAAACATATATATATTGAACTTGTTTTGGGGTGATAAAACAGACAGAATGATCAATAAATCCTCATGATAGTGTTCCCAAGTTGGTCCGGGTTTAGATCCCGCCTACTGTAACTGATCATTTCAACTCACACATACATGAACACAAACAGCTGTTTCCGTGTCCGCTGTAGACCGGATATGCATATAGGGCATCGCAGTTCCGCCCACTTCCTGGTGCCGGAAGTAAATACTCAATGCATTTTTCCCATTGACTTTTCCAAAAATATTTATATCAATTCATTTGAGCCTAGAATCAAGCCATCCAGGATCCTGGTGAATCATGACCATAAAACCTTTTTTTCTGTGATTTATTTTATTTTATATTTAATGATATGATATACTATATTTAATAAATACCCTTTGTTTTGCCGTTTTCAAAAAAAGTTTTTTCACAGAATCAAACGTTTTATGGTCATGATTCACCAGGATCCTGGATAGCTTGATTCTAGGCTTAAATTAATTGATATAAATATTTTTGGAAAAGTCAATGGGAAAAATGCATTGATTATTTACTTCCGGCACCAGGAAGTGGGCGGGAACTGCGATGCCCTATTACAAAGCGAATTGGACAGCGTTTCAAACCAGGTCCAAAAAATGTTCCATAACCATTTTCTTCATCGAACATGGCCAGCATAGCATTCTGACTAAACACACAATGTCATACATGTGTTTAGTAATACTTTAGTAGTACTTTTGCATTCTACTATCGTTAAACAAAACCATATTTGCCAGTCTGTGATTCTATCTGCATAAAGGCTAAACAAGATGGCTGCTTCTGCAAAACTGAGCTAGCCCTCTGATTGGCTGGCCGAGTGAGGAACAGCGCCACAGATTTACCATAGAGATATAATATATCTCTATGGTAAATCTGATGGCGCTGTTCCTCACATATTATACAGCGGCCGAACACAGTATCGCATCCGTAATGTTTAGATCCCATATGCTGCCTAGTTGTTGACATGACATGAGATGACATGGGAAGCCAAATGGCGAACCCTCATTGGCTGGTCTTTTACCAAGGCCAGCCAATGAGGATAAAGTGACGCCTAGTTGCAGCGTCTCTTTACTGATCAGCTCTGCAAGCTGATAAAAATTTACCAATCATTTTCCCTCAACAAAGCACCGAAGGCTGACGTAATTTACACATCCTACCCGGGTCACGCCCCCCCCCCCCCCAAAAAAAAAACGCCGGGATCAATAAACAAATGATCCCGGCGGTTTTACTCTTATGGATATGAAGCATCAACTGACGTCGAGAAAATGTTAATGTTACCGCCGCCAAATTAATTACATTTTCGCCAGAAACAGACTGTATCAAATATGAGAGACAATACAGAGCCACCTCCCTGAAAATATCGCCGGGAAATTGGTTTATTTTTGGACCACAATTCTTATATGAGACGATTCTAAGATGACCCAATGTTATTCTCCATAGAGAAATGACTTCCGCGACCCAGGGGATGAACGAGTGACGTCAGGACTTATATACTGGTCCGCTGCAGTACTGTGGTGGTGTTTACCTGCAGAAACACATTGCCTGTATTTGGGGGGTTTCACTGTTTGTTTTGGTAGATGGGGACGTTTTTTTGGCCAACCAAAACAAACAGTGAAAACACCCAAACACAGATCATGATAAACATTTATGTAACCCCCCCATACAAGTTTCATTATTTTGATTATGTTGCGGTTAATTTGGAGATAGAGATACTTAACATCCTACTTGCTCATACTACAGCGTCACACAAAAGCATCAAAAGTATCAGATATACAAGCTCGAAACACGCTTGTAGATCTGCTACTTTAGAATTTGAACCCTGAAAAGTAACAGTTTTGGACATATGAGGTTTCCAAACCGACAGCGATGATATAAGAAGGAAGCATATAATAATAAGAATGAATAAGAAACTGCATTTTAAAAAAGGAGCATCCCATGCTCGGTGGGCCAGGCCCCCGTGGCTTAAAGCAATTAATTCAGCATTCTGACTTAAACTCTTGGCTCAGCGTGACAGCTTGGAGCTAAAAAAAAAGAGAGAGAGAGAAAAGAAAAAGAAAATGCAGGTTCTCTTGGGAACAGAGACAAGATGGCAGCCTCCCTTTCTAGACTGTTTGCTCTCTGGCTCTGAGAGCAATCTCCCCCCCGTCAGAATGAAATGCAAGGACACAGACAATGTGCCAGGAGGAGACAGGGGCAATGAACAGTTTGGAATATTTGCTTTGCAGAAGAGCCGCCACAAAAGGCAGAGCCATGCTCTCTCCCATGAATCAAGGCACCGTCTTAGGGCCTCTTTTGTTTGCGGCAGGGTTCGCATCCTCAGCTATTAGATGAGGATATAAAACATAATATCGTCGCTGTTCGGTGGAAACCTTGTACGTGTAAAACTGTTACTTTTCAGGAAAGGCAAAGAATAACCTGTGTTGGATCCAATGTGGTTATTATTTAGCCACTCATTAGGTCAATGTTTATGAAACTCACAGACACACTTAACCACTTTCACTTAAAGAGAATCAATTTTCTTTTCTTAAATAGCAGTCAGATCTACATAGATCACAATGTGCTGTGCTGCGATGCATTGTGCAGCTCTTGTTGTTAATATTGGTTAAGTATTTATAAAACCCACAGACCCACTTACAACCTGGCCTCCAAATGGACATGTTATTATCGGCGAACATTTTCAAAATGTTTCAATGTCTCAAAAATAGCAAAGAAATAGCAGATCTACAAGCTCACGACATTACTATGCATTGTGAGCCTGTGAGATATATTTTTGCTACTTTTGCGTGACGTTGTCATATGACGAAGTACAAAATAGGGCTAAAATAGTGGTTCTCAAGGGACCCCCAGGGGTCCTTGAGGTGTTACAGGTCTGTGACTCTGAGACTCAAGAGTTGTGCAAGAAGGGAACCAAACGTAAGGGTTGACTGCATGGGGTGTGTCCCCAACAAAAAGGAATCAAATGGGAGTCCGCCCGTGACCTAAAGCATATCAAACTGGGGGTCCTAGAAGTTAAAAAAAGGTTTGAGAATCACTAACTTACAAGCACATCCTTACAAGTCCCTGCTGCCGTTGCCCCCGGGCCATTTTTCTGCTCCCCATCCATCCCCAGAAAGCCCATCACCACATCCCCATAGGGCTGTGTGGGTGGGCTGGGCGTGCAGCCTGCAGGTCTGAAAGGCATACAGAGCACACGGCTTAAGTCCTTTTCATCTTAAGAAAGCGTCATTGTACACATTGTACATCTCCGTGAATGACAAACAGCTGTCTGTGTGGAAAAACGCAGCCACTTTTGACATGCATAATAACGGTTCAAAAGAGATCCAACTATTAAGAGATGTCTCTGTGCATTATTGTGTCGTTTCTTTCTGTCTCCGTTTGCACATTACGGCGTTGCCTTTCTAAATACGCTAGAAACACAGAAAGATTCTATTGATATTGCCCGTAGAGTGCAGCACTTCAACACGCCTTGCCCAAAATGGAATGATACATCATAGATAATATCGATAATATCACGTTCATCGCTTCACGCTGCGTTTCGAGCTTGCAGATCGGCTACTCTTGATGTTTTTGTGTGACGCTGTAGTATTATCCAAGTATGGCGTTAAACACAAACAAGTTAAAATATGGATATAAGAGGTTTCTGCCCAACAGCGACGATATCATAGATGACTGATGTCACAGACTGGCCACATGAAGCCACACCTAGTCCTGTGAGCTTGACACCCACGCGTAAACAAGCATAAAATGACTTAGTCTTAGTTCTACGGGATCTCTTCTCTACTAGTCCCTCCCTAACAATTTAGTCTTTATTTTTTATTTGTTGACAAAATTGTCAATATATTTAGTCATAGTTTTAGTCATCATAGCTTAGTTTTTATTTCGTTTTTATTTTGCTTTTGTCAGTGAAAAAAAAAACATTTTTCGTCATAGTTTCAGTCAACGAAATTAACTCCAGAGTATGAAGGAGAAACTCGCAATCTTGGGAGAACAATACCATATACCTGACCCTGTTTGACCTCTGACCCTGCCATGGCACCCGGCAAAGGTATGCAGTCAATGTTTAACCAGACATCCATCTTACCTGCACCTATACCTCCAAGACGACATTCCACCTCTTTTATATATGACTTCTCTATTTTTACTTTTGACTCATTTTAAGTGTCAGTCAGGGAGGCTGCAAGGGATTCAGGTTAATCTTTGGTTAGGGCTTAAAGCTCGGCGTTGGGAGTGTTTGCTTAAAGTGTAGCATGTTCTGAGCTGCAGGGTTAAGAGGGTGCAAGGTGCAGCATCGTCTCAGCTGTTGAAAACAATGCCCTCTTGATTACAAGGAATGATGCAGGGCTGCTAGCAGGCCCGACGTCGCAGAGCGGGGCGTGACCCCTTCAACCAACGGCCCCTCAACCGGACCATCTCGCCCCGTAAGTCAAGACTGACAGTTAACCCATTAAGACCTGAGGCCGATTCCAAAAATGTTTTCTAAATCCAGTTTTTTGAAAAAAAAAATTTTTTCAGGATTTAAAAAAAAATAGCAGATATACAAGCTCATAGCGCGGCACCCGGTGCCGCGCTATGAGCTTGTATATCTGCTATTTTTGAATAGCCAAAGAAATCTTAAGATGACACAGATGCGTTCCCGGTCTTAACGGGTAAAAAAAAAAAAACCTCATGGAACTTTTTAATTAATAGTGTTTCGGCGTTGAGGAAGAAGTTATATGGCTGCTTATATCTAACCTCTATATATTATACCATCACTTAATACTTCTACAATACATTATGATATTTGACAGCTTAAGAGCCTAAATGTCTCCACTAGGCCTAATAGCTATTGTTTTGGTGCAGCCTATCTTGTTATGGTTCAGTTTGTCCTTCAAGCAGCTACAGTATAACTATGATCCCTGCCCTGTGCTCAACGCAGAACTACCGTACCACTGACATGAGTGTTAATGTACTTCTGACCACGATATCATGTACATAAAGCATAATAATCACCACCACCTAGAATATTGTCTCGACTCCTACAGTATGTGCCTCATCAATTGCTGATTGATCCAGAATTCCACGACAGCGTCAAGCCTTCCTCAGCGTGTTAAGAAAGTGGTCAGTACATTTAGTTTTACTCGGTTTTACACATAAATATTATGAAAATAGCTGATCTACATGCTCACAATGCCTCCCAACGCAAGTGTTGCCTCTAATATTTGACAATTTGGCCAATGTTTGATCATTTTTATAGTATACAGTTTGTTGATTTCTTTTGAACAGTAATTGTCTTATTTAGTATTAATATTATTTTAAATTTTACAGGTATCAAAAAGGTCTTAAAAGTCTTTCTAACTTTAGAAATGTGCACATACCCTGTATACACTTATACTGTATGTTGGTTTGTTTACTGTCGAGTGAGAAAACAATGTTGCACATTAAAGGTAAGGTAAGTGATTTTTTTGGGGGGTTAAAACAAAAGTTTTTGTTAAAAGGTTAAAACACTATATATTGATAGTAATCATTGCTATAGAGTGTTTGTTCAGTAACAAGGGTCTCTGCGGTGTAGTGCACTACAGTCCATCAGCAGTGAATATAATCCAGAAAAGGCTAATCACAACTCTCACTCATTAAATGAATTGAATGTGAATTGAATGTGAATGTGAGCTGGAGGGCCTCTTTTAATTAACACACTCATTAATTAATGAACACACTCGGCCTTCAGAATGAGCTGGGAGCCTCTCTCCTCCCAACTCAACAAAGATGGAATGAGGGTCTATGGCCCAGCATAGAAAAAAGTTAGATGAATAACCTTTCACATACTTTTAAGAATATATGTTTGGTGGACAACTTTCTCAGGCACATGAGCACTTAGCCATTTTTACAAGGCTGGCATGACTGCTTGCTTGCCACCAGTTCCAGGTGCCTGTCGCAGTGCCTGCCCAGTCAGCCTCATCCTTCTCTCTCTGACCTTGTCTGTGACGCTTCATCCCAAAGCTTATACCGCCACATGATTCGGATGCTATCAATGCATTGAATGGGACATTATCACCTTTTATCAGACCATTGAATGGGCGAAGTAGGCGACCTACTTACCTACCCGCGATTTATCAGACCATTCATTGGGTGTTATCAAGACATACTGACCTACCAACGGAGATGACTTAAATAGTTCAGTTTCGGTTTTGGTTTTGGTTGTTTTGGTTTCGGACCATGACAGAGGCGCGCAGTCTCAGGCGAGCTGGAGCCCCGCGAAGGACCACCGAGGGAGCTAAAGCGACCGAGTTGCCGTCCTGAGCGGTGCGACGCTCGCCTGAGCCTACTCAGCGCCGTTGGAGTTATGTACCGATAGGCACAGAATCGTAAATATTGTTGTGGGGACTGCTCCGCCTCCAAAGTAGGTCAGTAGCTCCTGATTACGCCCAATGAATGGTCTGACAAATCGCAGGTAGGTCCGTGTATCGCCTACTCGTCACCTACTCGCCCCATTCAATGGTCTGATAAAACGTGATAATCTCCCATTCAATGCATTGATAGCATTCGAAGCCGGTGATACCGCTTGTGCAAGGATGCGCTGTGATTGGCCAGTTTGCCACTTTGAGTCGAACAGCGCTTAGTTGGCTCAAGCGAACTTCGCAACGTTCGGCCCGGCGACTCGCTCGCTTTAGCTCGCTCGGCGGTGCCTCTCGTGGCTCATGTTCGCTTGAGACGGCACGCCTCCGTCGCGGTCCAAAACTATACTTTATCGGCCCAAAAACATTGTCCGCAGTTGTTGTAGGCGAGAGCCAGTTCCGCGTGCGTCACAAAAATATACTTTCACTGCTCTTAGAATTGATCGTTTGTATGTCGTGATTAATTGAATACACAGGACCACAATGAAAACAAGCCCAAAGGGCTTTTTTTGTGTTATCCTTTTAGCATTATTGCATAATTGTGTCTTTTTGCAAACTGTTAATAAAGTACGCAATCAATATCAATCAAACAGAAAGAGATATCTGCCCATTAATCATTTACAGTATTAAAAGGCCCATGAGGCTTTGTATTCTGTCAGCGCCGGGGGGAGGGGAGGGGGTGTTATCTGTAATGTCTCGTGACACGCCGCTGTCTTTTTCCTCGGGAGCTTGAGGAAAGCCGGTGAGCAAATACAGGTGTTTAGGACTCCACGCACGCGCTGTCAGGGACAACGGCAAACAAGGACAGCTATGCCCCCCCCCCCCCCCCCCCCCACCAGTCCTACGACACCTCGGCACTCGTCTCCGCCCCACATCTGTGAGCTTCCACCCGGAGTGATTAGCCAACATTTGTAGCACACTATACTGCCGTTTCATTTGCTTACACATCACACTGCAGCCTATACTTACCAGGGTTAGATTTAGTAAAAGAACACATACATGAATACCCTATACTTCATCACACTAACAGCATCACACAAAAGCATCAAAAGTAGCTGATCCACACGCTTGTTTGAGCTTGTAGATCTGCTACTTTTGGTATTTTTGAAACCTGTTTTGGACGTATGAGGTTTACGACCGACAGAGACGATCAATATATATATATATATATATATATATATACTGTATAGTGTGCTAGAATACAGCCTCAGAGTCGTGCACTGAAGATAACTGATCGACAAGCTCACAAAACAACACAACTGGATGTGCTGTGAGCTTGCAGATCTGCCATTTTCAGTGGGTGACGGCGATGCACGGCCACATGAGTCCGAGGCAGCTGATGAGAAGTTGAGCAAACTCGTTTCCAGAGGAAACAAAACAAACTAGATTCTAGTCAAGTAGGCTTTATGACCTCTTGTAGGGAATGAATGGGGCACGAGGAGGGCCCCATCCAACTAGCCTGGTAACCCACCCCTGTCTCGGAATTCACATTTTGTGATTTCCGTAACCGGGGTGGTTTACCAGGCTATAACATCCAACCATAATGGTTTGAAATACCAGCTGCATAAAATAATGAAATTATGTAGAAATCCAGGGTTGACAGACACAACACACGCACTACAGTACATGACCCATGAACCATCATGGGTCTATTAGTGACTAATAGATCCATGATGGTTCATGGGTCATGTAGTGCGTGTGTTGTGTCTGTTTGTGTCTGATTGACAAAAAATGTGTCAATTTGTACACTTTCAGAGTTAATTTAACTCTGAGGATTTAAGTGTATTTATACATTTTTTAGTTTTGCTTGGCTCTGTGGCTGTCTATAGTACTGGGTCGGTGTGTGTGTGCGTGTGCGTGTGCGTGTGTGTGTGTGTGTGTGTGTGTGTGTGCGCGTTTGTCTTTCATTCATTAAGTCATATTTACAGAGCCGTGTCCGTACTTGATCAGAATGTTTGTGCGTGGGTAAACATCCAGAGACCCTGTTTGACTCAAACTTTATGTTGACCAACCAACATGTTAGCTTTCTGCACACTATCATTATAATACTGAACCACTTAAACCCTTAAACTCGTCGCTGTCGGACAGAAACCTCTTATCTCCATATTCAAACCTTTTGTGTTTTTTTTGTAAATTAACGCCCTACTTGACCATACTACAGCGTCACACAAAAGCATCAAAAGCAGCAGATCCACAAGCTCGAAACGCGGCGCGAACCTCTTATCTCCATATTCAAACCTTTTGTGCTTTTTTGTAAATTAACGCCCTACTTGCTAATACTACAGTGTCACACAAAAGTAGCACAATAGCCATAGTACCGCACATGCTTTTGAGTGTGGGCGCACGCACACACGCGCGGCTACAAAGCCTTCGCCGAGACACATCTCCTTGACCCCACTAGTGGCTCATTCATTCCTATCACTTCCTTAGAAATCCTTAGAAAAACACTTCCCCCGGGGCATTTAAATAGCACTGACCGAGGGCCAGCCGCATGTGCTGGCCATCGTCGCTCTGTCTATTGGCTCACAGCCTTGTCGCCGTTGTTGTTTTTCTCCCCTAAAGTTTGTCCTGGACACCGACCGATCAGGGCTCCGTAAAGCCCACTGCAAATATGAGGAAGATGGCCGCCCACATGGCAGGGTTTGCTCAGCCCCGAGCGAGGGCATATATGCACTGATCACAGGACACTGAGGACAGGCTGGACGAGAGGCTTGGAGGAGGCTTGGAGGAGGTGTGGAGGGAAAGAGCCATGGATGGATGGGTGGATTAATGCTGTGGTTCTCAAAGTGGGGTCCGGGGGCCCCCAGGGGTCCTTGAGATGGTTACAGGGGGTCCCCAGCTAATTTTGTTAACACAGCATCACAATCACTTTAACCATTTTATGAATATTTTATTAGTCGGCTATTCAAAAATAGCAGATATACTAGCTTCGTGGTGCGCAGCGAGCTTGTACATTAGAACTTTTTTTTTTTAAAACCTTGGAGAGCTTTGAATGATTTTGATTTTTTTTTCACACAAATCTTCTTTTCTGGGGGGGGGGGGGGGTCCTGGCACGAAACCTTTTCAGATGGGGGTACGCGGCCAAACAGGCTACATATCAATTTGGGGGTCCTTTGGCACTAAAAGGTTTGAGAACCACTGCCATATGAGCAGGTTGGCGCTTTGCATGGTTGCCTTTGCTGTGTGAATGTGTGGATGAGTGGGTGAATGTTCAGTTTTCGGAATCAGAGAGAGAACAAGGAGCCTATATGCCAATATTTTGTTTTTAACAGCACCACAAATATCCTGTTGAAACAAGCAGACCCACTGTTCCATTGACTTGCCTTATAGTGATGTGATAGTGATGGCTTATTTAGTCTTATTTCACTTTGACTGTATTCTCTTTGTTTGGCACAATTGAACAACCGGCATTAATATAAAGTGTGCTTGATTAACATCTGGGAGCAACATCTAAAAGGGCAACATAGTCTTCAAAACAAAAGGGGGAAAAAGAGACAATATAATGTGTTATTGTCAGATACTCCCTAGAAAGTGAAAACACTGTGAATGCAGGTTATTGGTAGACACTCCCTAATAAGCATTATTCAGGCAAACTCTTTAAAACCCTCCGCTTGCCCCGCCTCCTTCGCCCACACCTGCTGTAAACAGACAGAGAGTCTCCATTACAAGCTCTGTTGTGTTTGGAAGTTTAAAAAAAAGTTAAATAAACTACATGTAATGTAACGTTCAGCCACATGGAAGTTGAGTAGAGTGGTCAGTGTTATTATTGTGCTGAGTCACATCTGTGGCAGTTGAAAGACTAGTGCATATAGGTCGTTTTCTTTCCAACTGTGTTTATTCTCCAGGTGAGTTAATGTGCATGCATGCATGTTTGAGATTTGGAACTGAAATTAACAGGTGAAATTAAGGTGCTTGAAGGAATAAATAGAATGTTTTGTTGGGGTGTCACAGCACTAAATATGAAACCTCATACTTAACTGTTTACCAATGATTGTTTAATTTAAAGATTCTATCTATCTAGATTTCTATTTAATCTCTCAATTTATTTCAAGGCATACACTAGTAACATTTCCAGCTGGGCCTTTAAAGAGAGGCTGCAACTCTTGCGCTAGCAAGGAAAGCCCAGAAACATGACTGGCATATCCTGCATGACACCACTACAATAGCGTTGTCTCCAAACAGACTCAAGTCCCGCCACCCATACAACAAGGCGGCACAAGCGACGATCAGTTCTATCCCTGAGGACCTGTCTACACAGGCATGGATGGCGGCATCCTGGAAGCAGGAGAGGGAGTCAACTGGGCCCACATGTTGTCACCACTACTTCTGGGACCCAGGAGATGGCATTAAAGGAGATGACCTGCCACACCGGCAATGAACCGACTGCGTACCGGGGTCAGCTGCTTAAAAAAATGTATGAAGAAGCGGGGCCTGGCAGACAGCGCAGCATGTAAGTGCAGGAAGCTTGAGCAGACTGCCAAACAACTTCATCACCACCTGTCCCCGGTATAGACCAGCATCAGAGGACGGCCTCTTTGATGTGGGACCTGAGACGAGGGCGTGGCTACATGACATTGAGCTGGACATCTGATGATACATGAAAAAAGAAGGTACAGTAGTACAAGAGCAAGAGGCAAGGTGATGACCCCAGATGGCAACAGTGAGGAGTTTGACATCCTGGCTAGAGTGTTGCAGGGGGACACCCTAGCTTGCATGGAGTGATCGGAATGGCATATACAGCTGTGAATGCTGGACCCTAAGGCCTGCTCTACAGAAGTCCCTGGCCACTGTGCTACACGAATGCTACATGAATTTCCCATTACATGCATAATAAAACAAATAATTGACGAACATATTCTTTGGTCGACTAAGACCAAACCAACAGATTAAGCTATTATTCCGCTATGAAAAGGGAAACCCCTAGTGTATTATCCTATCCAAACAAAATAAAAACTGAATAAAGAATATATACAGTATACAAAAAGAAAAGGGTTAGGAAAGAAGCCCCAGTTTCCGTCCATTATTTTGTATGTCTCTAAAAAGCCCGTAAACCATAACTGTGCATAATTGCTAACCGAGTCTGGTGTGCATGCATGTGCATGCATGCACACGCCCACAGCCAAGGGATCAATGATGGTAAACGCTCGCTATCCAAACAAGCCAGTGGCGGCTAAGCTCTGCAGCAAAGCCTTCGGTTGCTTCTAAAGCCACGATTTATTCTTAGTTGCGCGTGGGTGTGTCACGCACCCGGAAAATAGCCGATCTACAAGCTCACAACGCGGCGCATAGCGACGCGTTGTGAGCTTGTAGATCGGCTATTTTCCGGTTGCTAACTCAAGCTTAAGAATGGTGCAGCTTCTCCATTAGTCCCATCACATCAGGGTATTATTATTCATAAGGCTGGTGATTGCTTTCTTGAACAAAGTGAGGCAGGGTCAGGCGTAGGTGAGCCATGGACGGTACTGGTGTGGAGGAGAACCGTCAAAACTTTCTATGGCCAACTAAGAAAAGACAAAGACTGCACTGTGAAATACTCATTTAACCATTTAACTCTGAGAGGATAGCCTACAGTACAAGTGCACCCAAAACTGGTTCAAATGTTTAAATTAACACTCAGGATTTTTTTTCTGAGCCAGATCACTGCTCGGCCCGTGTTGCCTACCCAGGGCCTGCAAAATGTGGAATAGCCAATTGGAATGAAATGTTCTAAATATTCATTTTGATCACATGACTCCAAAGATAGTATGTACTATGTACCGATCTTGACACCTCTATAACACACACAACACAACACAGTCTAGTGTAGTACAGTTACACAACACAACACAACACAGTGTAGTGTGGTAAAGTTACAGTACACAACACAACACGTGTCAATTTGCCATATTGGGGAGATGACAGGCACCGGCTCCCTTGATTATCCAATGCTATCATCGTGAATCTATCAGCTTCACGGATTGGCCAAACTCTGCGAGCCGTTTGTGCCGGTGAACTAAAAGTGTTAGTGTGTACAGTACTCTTTTACAGTGTTGTTATACAGAGCCAGTGTTTGTTCCATGTCATCTAGTTAGTTTGATAGGTCCTACCGCTATTGCTGCTAGTTGGTCCATGTCATGAACTCCATATAAGGACACTACTAACCACCCAGACCTCCATATACGGAGCTGACTGACACACCCTAGAAATGACTAAAATGTGACTAAAAGTCATTAGCATTCTCATCAAAGACTAAATCAAAAATAGCTGTTAAAATCAACGCTGCAGCCATGACTTAGCAATAGAAACCATGTGCATAGTGAGCAGTGAGCAGCACACAAAATAATCCATTCCAGTGGATGCTGAAGATCTTGAAGATGACACAAGGGTCACCTGGACATTTTACACATAAGTCCTAGTATGAAGACTGAAAATAGCAAAAGTAGCAGATCGACAAGCTTGTAGATCTGCTACTTTTGATGCTTTTGTGTGATGCTGTAGTATGATCAAGTAGGACGTTCATTTAAGAAAAAACACAAACAGTCAGAATATGGAGATAAGAGGTTTTGATATTATATATACGTATATAGAGAGGGAAGGGGGGGTCTGTGTGTGTGCATGTGGGTGGTCACTGAAAGCTTTGTCAAGCCTGTGTTCTCCCACATTAACAGCCCATCCCCTGAGCTACACTTAATCCCATTAACACAACACAACAGTCTGCATTCTGACCATACCACACATCCCATAGCCCGAAGGGACAGTCACACAGTGATAGGCTGGTTGGTTCAGGGATGATCACCTGGATGATAATAATAATAATAATAATTGTAAAATAGTAATAATAACAATGTATTAAAATGTAAGGACCTACAAGAAAGATCATGTTCATTAATAGTCTCTGTGCATAACTGTTGTCCCGGGTTTCCATAAAGTGGCTTACCTGTTTCCTGTTGTGGTTCATTTTCCCAAAGCTTCCTTTGATTGGCTCAGAAGCAGATGATTTTGAACTGGAAAACACAAGTGAAGGTGTCATATATGTTTACCGTTCAAATCTGCTGCTGAGACAATCAAATCAAAGATGCTGAATTATTTTATGACGAAGATCTTGCCATCCCACGCTTCGTACACAAATGGTCTCCTACAGTAGACTGTGGGTGCCGTCTGACTTCACACATCGGAGCAAACGTCCTACGATTACTTTTCTCGCGATTCTGAGATAGAGAAAGATCATTAAAAGTTGATTTTATACAGATTTTTCTGTCTTTAGAATTTCAGAATGTTCGGAAGATGTGTGGCTTGTCCACTTCTCCCAATGGAATTAATACTCACAACCTGCTTCTGGTCTCCTAAAGAGGCGGCCTACATCTTCACACAGATACTGGAATTAAAACGGAAAGTCTTGCTTTGGTATTGTTTGTCTTGGATCAAAGGAAGTTATGGGAAAATAAAGCGGAACAGGAAAGGGGTATGCCACCTCATGGAAATCCAGGCCTACGTTCAAAGATGTTTGATATAGAAAGATAGACCATAGCAATTGGAGCCACTAGAGGCGAAATGGTACACAAATCCTACAAATGGTCTCCTAAGTCTCTAAATCTCACAAACGTCCTATGTTTACCGGTGCTAGATCCTGCAAGGGTGTGTTGGTGGGACAGAGAATGGTCGATAACAAAGTTGATTTGTCTCTCTGAAAAAAAGCCATTTTAGTATGAAAATCCTGGGAAGATAGTGTGGCTTGTGACGACCGGGTTCAATATTTAGTTCAGTGACCATGGGGCTAAAGAATGGTTCAGAAGCTGTGTTCACGTTCACTCTCCCTTTGGAATTAATAGACTCCAACCTGCTTCATGTCTCCTAAAAAGGGTCACCTATACTTCACACAGATACGGTAAGTAAACCGGAGATGGCGTGTCTATCTTTTTTTTTGTCTTGGCTACAGTAACAAACAGGGATTTGTGTTCATCTCATCAGGAGAGGTTGCCTTAACAACCATCAAGCCAATAGCGTCGTGGCCATCCCTCCGGACGATGGGATACCAGCTCAGCTATCTCAGCTAACCCTCACCCGCGTTGTTGAGTTGACTGTGTGATGACAGGATGTAAGAGGAGCATGAAGGGTGAAAGCTGCTCCACCTGCGCCCCAAACACAACACCATGCCTTTCCTATTCAGTCCTCCTGACGCGGTTGCCATGGATACACATATACATATAGACCCTGAGATGAGCGTGCGTTGACACACACCTGCACTGACGTGTTTTGTTGCCTGCCATAAACGATTCATTATACAGTCATAGTCATAGGAGTGATAAAGTCATAATACAATAGTGCTTCTCAAACGTTTTCATGTCAAGGACCCAATGGAGCATACAGCTGTGGAGATAGAGACTTCCGAAAATATTTATATTAATTAGTTTAAGCCTGGAACCAAGCCATCGCAGGCTTCTGGTGAATCATCACCATAAAACATTTGATTCTGTGTCAAGCAATATTTGAAAACCGCACAAAGGCAAACCGGTTACGCTATACCGGTTGCACCTGTTGTCAGAGTACCTGTCTGTCTGTCTGTTTGTGTCCGTTTTATGCCCATATATGGAGATGTCTGTCTGTCTGTCTGGTCCTGTCTGGTCCTGTCCTGTCTGGTCCTGTCTGGTCCTGTCTGGTCCTGTCTGGTCCTGTCTGGTCCTGTCTGGTCCTGTCTGTCTTCCGGTCCGGTCCGGTCCGGTCCGTCCGTCCGTCCGTCCATCCGTCCGTCTGTCTGCGTCCCTTATATCAATATGTATTTGGCTGCAGACACCCCCATCTGAAAATATTTTTGCGCCAGGGACCCCCATAAGAGAAGATTTGTGTTTAGTTTTAAATTTGTATGTGCTTGCACATCTGCTATCTTCACTATTTTTGCATGACACCGTTGTGTGACAAAGTATATAAAATTACACTTATGTGGTTCATTGATTCATTATAAAAAATGTGCCAAAATATGTTAAAAAGCGATTCTCGATTATTCTATTAATCGAAAAAATAATCAATAGAATAATCGCTAAGAAAATCATCAATAGTTGCCGTCCTAAACTTTACATCGTTGCTGTCGGGCAGAAACCTCTTATCTCCATATTTTTACTTTTTGTGTTTTTTCGTAAATGAACGCCCTACTTGATCAATACTACAGCGTCACACAAAAGTATCAAAAATAGCAGATCTACAAGCTCGAAACGCGGCGCGAAGCCACGTGCTTGTAGATCTTGTGGGCTTGTAGATCTGCTACTTTTGCTACTTTTGAATTTAAATCCTGAAAAGTAACAGTTTTGGACATTATGACGTTTCCACCCGACAGAGACAATATAAAAATCCATGTAAACAAGAGGGAGATGTTTTTTTTTGTTTTGTTTCGTCTCCACTGAAACGTAAAAAAAAGAGACGAGAAGAAAAAGTCAGATTACTTCCAATGAATTTTAGATTAGGGGTTAAATAATAATGCGGTGGTTTTCATTCATATAGCTGGAGCGAAAAGAGAGAGGGGGGGCTCCTCCACTGTGGTCCTGTTTGAATGAAAAGCAAACATGCCTGCCTGCCTGCCCGAGAGAGGCTGACAGGCCAGTAAATGACATTGTCAGCCAGGAGAATTATCAGCCAGTTTACACTGTGTTTGCTCACCAAGAGCAAACACTGTGTGTGTGTGTGTGTGTGTGTGTGTGTGTGTGTGTGTGTGTGTGTGTGTGTGTGTGTGTGTGTGTGTGTGTGTGTGTGTGTGTGTGTGTGTGTGTGTGTGTGTGTGTGTGGCGGAGAGACAGAGAGAGAGAGAGGGGGGGGGGGGGGGGGGGGGGTTGAGCCAGAAAGAATGAGACAGAGAGAGACAGACAGACAGAGAGACGGAGAGAGAGAGAGATTGCAGGAGAAAGGGAATTCAGTAGTTGCAGTTATGAATATTATCCAGACATGTTGCAGTATAGATGCTTCTATGTGGTATAGGGCCTGTATTTGTAAATAAATATAATAAAAATCACATTACTATTTTAAATTATAAATATTATTTATAATATATAATTTATTATAACAGAAACTATTATTTCTGTGATTCTCAACCTTTTTCATTCCAGTCTGAATATAAGTCCATGGACAGTCGTTTGATACCCCTTTTTTAATTTAGCTTAGCATACATTTGGTATGTCTGTACTGGGGAGGCCTGTAGGTATAACCCATTCTAATCACATGCAGTATATTGAGGTGACAGGTCAAGGGACCATTTTGGAAAATGGTCATGGCCATGTTTACATGATCGCCACAACTTTGTCTAACTTTTAATCATTAGGTATTTAGCCTCCTTCCCGACCAGGTAGCATGGATAGGGATGGTCCCATTGAAAACCTGAGGTTGTCTAGAATCATAGAGGTATCACTCACTTTGGGCTCACTCAAAATGTGAGCGTGCCACAGTCTCTGAAAGACAATTATTAGGGGTAACTAATGAAACATTAAAAAAATAAAACTAAAAACCAATGTGGATAGCTTTTTTCTTGGTAAAATCTATTTTTTGTAGAAGTCCTATGGATGCCAAAAATCCAGACTCGAAAAATCAATTGGGGGGGGGGGGGTGCTTGGACCCCTTTTAAGTAGCTACTCTACTATTTTTTCTCTCTCTCACATCAGTGACACTTGCACCAGTGACACTTTCAGCATTGTCACAGTGTTTATGCTGTTGGCCAATGAGCAGTGGAGAGGTTGGTTGGTTGGTTGAGTGTCTTGCTCAAGTGCACAAACCCCATTATTAACCCTGGCATCCCTATTATTATTATTAATTTCCAAACTGTCTCTCGACCTTTACCATGCAACCGGACATAAAGATCGTCTTACAAGTCCTTCATCTTCCGGAGCAGTTTTACAGGCCTTTCTGCAAGTCCTGCAGGAGAGCAATGGCCTGCTGCACCTCCTGGTACTCCTCCTTAAAGGGGATTGTCTTTAAAACACCTTAGATCTGTTGTGTGGAAATAAGACAAAAGCCCTTCTATGTTGCCTAGAATGGGATAATTGATTGAGGTCATGTGATCAGGGACATACGCAAGGTGTACTTTTGGCTGAGGGGGTGTAGCCAAAAGTAGCCACACAACAGCTCTAAGGTGTATTAAAGACACAGTTCAATGTTGAAAATGAATGGTATTCCCCTTTAAGTTGTTCGGTCTTCGGTCGTCATGTTGTCGTACTCGTACCCAGTCTGGTGTTCGTATGAACTTCAACTCTGGTCGCTCTCGTTCCAAATGCCTGGTTGTCTGGACCTGCGTCGATATTATGGGCCGTATACGACAAAGTAGCCTATGTATAGGGCTTCAGTGGTTAAACCACGTCAACCAAAACGCTGAGTCAGCCTTAACCACTTAAACCCTATATGGTTGAATGACCGGAGTCCCTCAAGGCTCTATCCTAGAGTCTTTTCTGTTTCCTGTTATTGTGGAAAGCTTTCTCCCACAATACAGATGCTTAGCGAAACGCACTTGAAAGCTGACAAATACAAATCGTAGACAAATATCTTCACCAAAAATAGCCGATCAGGCCCGGACGGTTGGCGTAACCGTCTGGGCACCTTGACTGGCAATCCAGCCGCAGGTTCGACTCCCGATCCCGACGCTGCATGTCACTCCCCATCTCTCTCCCCATTTCCTGTCAGCCTACTGTCCTATCAATAAAGGCATAAAAGCCAAAAAATAAATCTAAAAAAAACCTACAACAACCTCACAACGCAAGGCTGTAGATCGGCTATTTTCGGCGAACCCCCCCAGAGTAGGAATGCTGGGGTTCAAGTGGTTAATACAATAAAGTCGGGTAAAAAAAAAACTGATTTGTTTTTGTTTTTTAGACTCTTTTAAATGGCCGCTTTCCACTTTTCCCCTCGGAATAACTGTCTGTCGTCAAGAGGCGACCAATCAGTCAAGTTATTTGGACTCGGACCCCCGTCAGATTGTTTGCTTAAGAGGGTCAATAGAAAGCGGTCCAGGGAAGAATGGTTAATTTGCATATCAGTGGCCGCTCACACACGGACAACGCAAACACTCTGTTTATCTCAACTGGCCCTTTAAGCCTTTGAACCAGCGGTTCTCAACCTGTGGGGCCGGGGCATACTGTTGGGCCGTGAGGATATTGCAAGTGGGCCCCCCCTCCCCCAACTAATTGGAAAAACACTTAAGATTTTAATGACAATACAACATTAATATTTAAAAAAAACATATAATGTGCAATGCTAAAGTTACGATTATTAGAAAAATAAGACAATTTCTGCGTCAAAAATAATCAACAAACTAAAAAAGTGTCAAACGTTGGCCAAATTGTACAATTTTACCTATAAGAAGGGTAAAAAAAAAATGTAAATAGCCGATCTACATGCTCACAATTTTGCATCTGTGGAACCGAGTCAAACAAAATGTATTGCCTCAACTCATACAATTCCAAGTGCTTGTCAGGGTGGGGGGTCCCCAGTTCAAATATGATTATTATGGGGGTCGCGGCCTGAAAAGGTTGAGAACCACTGACTGCTCTAAACCGCTGGTTCTCAAACGTCGTCAAATTGACATGTATTCGGCCACGGACCCCCATCTGAAAATATCTTTGGCCAGAGACAACGTGTCGCGATGCGACGCGTTGAAGACATGGGCTTGTAGATCAGCTATTGCCGAATAGCCATAGTATGAATAGAGTGAAAGTGGTTAACCTGCTTATAATGCTGTATTAGGACTAACTCATTTTCATGGGGACCCCCTAGAAACCACTCAAAGACCCCTAGGGGTCCCCAGACCCCACTTTGACAACCACCCAGCTTCTAAACTGTTTTTTATTTGGATTTCAAGGAGCCCCATTTTGATACTGGCTAGCTAGAACACTGTTTCACAAAAACTGGGTCGGGGCCCATTTTTGGGTCACGGTCACAGACCCATTTCTATGGATCTTGAGGAAATAGATTTTGTATGTTTTCCTATTAAAAAAAATATATGAATGAATAAATGAACACCATTTAAAAAATATTTTCAAAAATAAAAATAAATGTTTTCCGGATATCAAAAACTATTAATAAAACGTTCAAAAGAATTTCTAAAACTAAAACTTCCATGAATTAAAAATAATAATAATTACAAAATACTGAAAATAGCAGATCTACAAGCTTTTGAAATGGGGCTTAATGTTTTGGGTCAGAGTTACAACAAATGCATGTTTTGGGTCTCAGCTGAAAAGGTTTGGGAGCCTGTGCTAGAACAAAGACAGTCTCTCTGAGATATAGTAGTCAAATGGCTCTATCTTGTGGCCAAAGCATGTAAGTACCAGCTCATACACCTTTATAAGGAGGATGACACTGTTTATGTGTTCCAGCTGTTATAACACACACACACACACACACACGCACGCACGCACGCACACGCGACCGTGGTGGACAAAGTATAGATACTCCTCCTGGTAAAATATTACTATCTACAATTACATAACATGAGAAAGTTGCTTAATAGTCAAATTTGTTAAAGCACTGGAGAAGGCTACATGCTTTTAAAATTCTTCAGTATTCAAAGTAAAAATTACAATTTAGTCGATGCTCTTCATCCAGAGCGACAGTAAACACATACATCAAATCTGCAGTGGTGAAATGCACTACCGTAAGTACATTTAGTATGGTCCAAAGGTACAGTATGACAGGAGAAACTGTCAGCCCTAAGCTATTTTCAAATATGATACTTTGAAAAAAAAGAAGGGGGGTATTCTGTCTGTCTGACTCTCTAGTCGTAATGTGGTGAATCCATCCATCCATCCATCCATCTTGCCATCTTGATGCACTTATCCAGAGGGTCATGGAGGTAAGTGTTCCAGCAGAGAATCTGTCTTCCCACATCAGCCACTTAGCTCTGGGTATAACCTCCACTGGTCCTTGGTCTACACATGACACAGTGAATCACATTTTGTTTTGTTTTGATTTTACATTTTTATCCCACAATTTTTGTAACCCATTTCTTCACCCAGTGCCATAAGCTGTTATCCTGGCTGCTACTCTCCCTCTGCCTTATGTTTTTATGTTTCTTTTTCATCTGCATTTTCTCCTGAGAGCCATCATCTTTCTCTTTATCATCTTTCTCTTAATCATCATGTCGTAATATTCTTATATTATGCTTGGAACCTGTTGTTTATTTATTTATTCATGCATTTGTTCCGTTTGTATCTTTTTTTGTTGGCAGTCATGACAGTCAGTTCCCACCTGATGTCATGTGTGAGTTCAGACTGCTCCACACCGTACTGAATAACTGCTAGCTTGCATAGTGTTTTCAGCGTTGGACTTAAATCTAAGATATACAGGTCATCAGGTGTGTCGTTTCCTCCAAAGAGGATGATACGATCTCCCACCTTACAACAAGTCATCCAATACATCCTACACAGGGCTTTCCCTTTGGGCTCGATCTTCCTCCATGAGCAGGTCTGTGGATTGAATGTCCACACATCATTGAAGTTGTTGTATCCACTCAATATGCACAGCTCTCCATTGTAGGTAAAGGCTGAATGACCCCAGCGTTCTTCTGGAAGAAGCTGTGCAGAAGGCGTGTTCAGCCAGCAGTTGGTCTCTGTGTCAAACACTCTGATGTTGTTGTCCTGGTCCGGACGGCCCCCAGATACAAACATCTTTGTCCCAATGATGGTGGCAGAGTGACGTGATGAAACAGATGGTGGAGTGCCTGTGGTGTTAATTAAAGACCAGACCATTGTGGTGATGTCCAACTTGTAGATGTCATTAGTGCGTCCAGTCAGCTGGTTGTTTCCTCCATAGATAAACATGACCTTCCATAAGACACAGGCTGAGTGGTAGGTCCTCCCCTCTGGAACAATACCAGACATATTGGGTTTGTACCATCTGTGGTTGTCAACATCAAATGAATAAAGCACATTGCAGTAAGGAGGATATCCCCCCCAGATGTAGACAACATCTTCTACCAGAACAGCTGTGTGGCCCCATCGCACGCAGGGAACCTCAAGGTCATGTTCTTCTCTTCCATTTGTCCATGGGGGCAACTTCCTCCAGCGTAGAGACACTGTGTTGAAAACGTGGACTTCAATCTTATCACTGTTGTTCTTGTTACCGCATCCTTCAAATGAGTACAGCTTGTGTCCGACTACCACAGCAGCTGCGTAGGAATGCCTAGGTCCTCCTTTCAGATGTATTGTCCAGTGAAACATTTCACACACCAGCACCACTTTGTGAATCAGTGCAACTAATTTACAGAAGAGGTTGTTAGAAGGCAGGGCAATTTGTTTCCAGAAGTTGCTGGACTGGTGTTAAAAGGACAATTACATCTGATGTAACGTCACGTCAGCACTATGACATCATATTGATGACATCTGGGATCTCCATATGGGCACAAAAGGGACACAGACAGAGATGCAAACATCATATTAATGACGTCAGGGATCTCGATGGGGAGTTTGTGGATTTAAAGATATTTTTGGAGAACTGATACAGCACCCGACACCCTCAAATCGAGTATAGCTGTTGCACCCGCTCTATCAGTTGTCAGAGTATAGGCTACTGTGCAGGGCATTCAAGGGACAGACAGACAGACAGACAGACAGACAGACAGACAGACAGACAGACAGACAGACAGACAGACAGACAGACAGACAGACAGACAGACAGACATATAATAGCAATGCAGAGCATGCATGTGAAAACAGGCTGAATTGTTATAGTTTTGTTCACACAGCACAGATACATATGCTAGTGCTACATATTGCACTGTAGTTTAATAAGATTGTTGTGATGCGATGCATTTGTATGTGACGCACTGTACTTAAGCACAATTTTGACTTTACTGGAGTATTTCCAATTGTTTATACTTTTACTTCTACTCCACTACATCTCAGAAGCAAATATTGTATTTTTACTCCAGTACAATTATTTGAAAACTTTAGCTACTTTGCAGATATACATTATTATGTTATAAAACATACATTAACCACTATTTTAAACATAGGCTATTTTCAAACATTTTGTACTTTTGGTATATTTTGATGCCAATATATATATGTGTATACTCTGTGTACTTTTACTCAAGTAACATTTTGAACACAGGCCTTTTAGTTACACACACACACACACACACACACACACACACACACACACACACACACACACAAAGTAAGAAAGAGAGAAAGAAAGACAGAAAGAAAGAAAAAAGGCCCATAATGTCAGGTATAGCGCCCCCACCTGGCCATCTGGATCTCTCTAGAGCACCATTCACTCTCCAGGTAATGACGGCTGATCACACAGATGGTCTTTCTGCTGCCATAGATGGCCTCTGTGATCTTCTCTATGATGGGTGTACCTGCACACAAACCACACAAACATTCTTCAAAACACATTCTAAACCACTGGCAATCTACAGTACTCTGTAAAATCCTCAGTGTTTATTTGACTCTCAGATACATTTTTATTTTGGACCGCTGGTATTCTGTTCAAAAAGTACACAACCCTATATAGGTCGTTGAACAATGAACAGTGAATAGCACATTTACAAGTTCACTCACAGCACATGTTGTGATATGTTTTGATCTGCTGTTTTCACTATTTTGGAAACTGTTAGACAATTATTACATAATATACAGTATCGGCATAACATAACGACACGTCCAAAAATAGGGGCTCCAGGTTGAAAGTGAAAAAAAAAAATCAAGTATAGGGCTATAAGAAATCACAATTGCTAAAAACTGCACTTTCCATTTTGGTAAGGAAAATACCATACATTTAGAAGACCCATTAAAGACGGGGTGCCGTGATTTTCAGTGACACCACCAGGGGGCTTAATGAAGTTCTATCAACCTCATAGACACATGAAAAACAGAAAAAGTGCAAAACCATGGCACCACCTCTTTAAGCAGTGATTCTCAACATTATATGCCAGCTAATTGGCAAAACACTATGATTTTAATGATAATATAACATTACTCCCATTTCATACAGAATTCTAATGTTCTAAAATGGTACCATATTAAAGATAGGTTGAGAATGGGTACAGTCCTTTAAGGGGTCCATTTGGATCCCCTTTTGGTCCGCGGACCTGGCGTTGAGAACCAGTGTGATTGACAGCGTACCTGACACTGTATGCCAGAGGTGATGAATCTGCACACATCTGGAAATATTAGAGGTAATAGAAACTATACCGTCCCCCTGGCCTGCTTACAGACAACTGTATCAACACATCATGTAATGTAATGTCTCTACAGAGATGTATGTGAATGGCATTTATAGATCCATCTGCCTGTCTGCACTATGTTCGCTCTCTCTCTCCCTTCTTCCCAGGGACGTCACAGGCTCTCAGAAGGTGAGGGGGATGGACTTTCGGTGGACTATACCCCTTACTTTACACTTTGGCTATTCAAAAATAGCAGATATACAAGCTCATAGCTCGGCACCGAGTGCCGCGCTATGAGCTTGTAGATCTGCTATTTTTGAAAAAGCGTGAAAAGCATTTGTAACTGTCAAATGTAAACAAATTCTGTATTTTCAAAATTTTGCAACGTTTTTTTGGGTGGATTTTGTTAGTTTTTTTTCGTGTTTTGGTTACTTTATTTCGGTTTTAGGGTTAGGTTATTTAATTCTTATTTTTGCCTGATTTTACCGATTTATAAAAAATACATATATTTTTTATTTTTTCAAAAAGTGGGGGGTATGAAATCACAGATCTTTGAGAGTGAGAGGGTGTTGCGTCGTACGCACAGTGAATGGCCGTGACGCCCCTGCTTCTTCCTCTCTCTCTCCCCCCCTCTCTCTCTCCCCCTCTCTCTCTCTCTCTCTCTCTTCCTCTCCCTCTCTGCATCTGTCAGAAGTCAAATTATCACGTCATCTCTCAAGTCAGATGAGCATAAATCTGCATTTAGCAGAACTGACACGTTTCCCCCCCAGCCTCCTAAAATAATATATATCTGAAAAAATAAAACTTGATTTAGCGTCCGGGGGATGTCAAAACAAAACCCTACTGGCCCACCACCATGCACGCTGTAATGGACACAAGGCTGGCCCACCACACAAGGACTCAATAGTGTGTTCTGAGCGGCAGCTTATGGTCGCGGTGGGATCCTGGAGGTGAATCAGGGTTAGATGGGCCACCAACAGCGGTGCAAGAAAGTACTCAGAGGATTTACGTATAAGTAAAAGTATGGTGGTGGAAAAAGTACTAAAATGTCATACTTAGAATTGTTTGGGGGGGGGGGGGGGATCATTTTGTTTTTCTTTGAGGGCTTTTAGGCTCTATGCACAGCAGCCATATTGGGAATGATTGGGCCCCTTCCTTCCTTCCTTCACAGGTGTCACCAATAATACAGATTAAGGCTCTGTTCCATTTAGTGTGGCATAGTGGTTGTCTTATTTTAAAGGGGCCCCATAACTCTGAGAGTGTACAAATGGAACCAAATGGACCCTTACGGGTCCATTTGGTTCCATTTGTACACTCTCAGAGTTACACACCCACCATAAGGGGCCATTTGGGAACCAAAATGGAGTGTTTCTAGTGAGCCAACGTGCACAATATCAGCACCCTGACCAGAATGGAACAGAGCCTTCATTAGCATCATTGGTAACACCTGTGAAGGAAGTAAGTAGAGGCCCAATTTCTTTCCAATATGGCTGCTGTGCATAGAGCCTGGCCGGGTCCGGCCCCCGGGCCGTATGTTTCCCATGTGTGGCCCCTATGTTTTGTAATAATAACCTAAATCTGCAGAGTAACTCTATAAGCTGTCAAATAGTTGTTGTGGAGTACAAAGTAGATGTATAAAGTATTTTAAAACATGGAAATACTCAAGTAAAGTGAAAGTACTGTGCCTCAAAATGTTATACTCAAGTACAGTACTTGAGTAAATGTGCTTTAGTTAGTTTTTTCCACCACTGACCACCAACAGACGGAGGAACAAGCGGAAACACGGAGGGCTGGATCCGGAATGCATCCATCAGTCCAGCCGGCCCCTGGCTTCAACACAGTCGCTGACTGTCAGGCAGAAAACCTCCTATCTCCATATTCTAACTTTTTATGTTCTTCTGTAAATGTATGTCGTACTGCATCATACCACAGCGTCATACAAAAAGTAGCTCAAGTTTAATCCTTTGAGGCCGGGAAGGGAACGCATGTGTGTCATTTTAAGATGTCTTTGGTTATTCAAAAATAGCAGATATACAAGCTCGTAGTGCGGCTGCCGCGCTACGAGCTTGCAGATCTGCTATTTTTTTTTTTTAATTGTGAAAATGTGTGCAAATCTTTTATATACATTTTTAACTCAAATCTTTGCTTCTGGTGGTCCCTGGAACAAAATATTATTATTATATATTAGACAAATACATATTATTTTGGGGGTCCTTGTCAAGAAAAAAGTTAGAAAACCATTGATAATATAGCAACATAAGTAAAAAAGAAAAAAAAAACTTTAGGAAAAAAACCTGTTAGGATTTAGAAGATATTTGTAAAATCCCCCGAAAACAAAGATTTGAGCTTGTATATCTGCTATTTTCATATAGCCAAAGAAATCTTAAAATGACACAGATGCGTTCCCGGTCTCAAATGGTTAAATGGTTAACTGTGTCTGTGGGGTTTATAATAAATATCTAACCCATGAAAAGTATTAACAAGAGATTGGGACTAAATAATAACTATATCTATATCTATATCTATATCTATATCTATCTATCTATATATACAATTTGAATCCTGCGCCATGTCGGTTGTCAGTATGTACGAACGTTGTATGTGGCCAGTGTGACGTAATCTGACATCACGCCAGTGTGACGTAATCTGACATCACGATGAGACGGTCGTCCCGAATATGGACACAACGCCAGTGCGTCTCACGACAGCATGACATCACGCATGACATCACATCCTACCTATAAATTCTAGGATGCCGTCAGATCGCACCAGTTCGACGGCTTCCATAGTGGGTTTTGGTCATTGGAGAGGTGATGCACGTCACCTCTTTCTGAAGTGGGTACTTTCAAAGCCTGCCGTGGATTTAGGAGAGCACAAAACTCTCTCTCACACTGTGAGGTGCCTGTAAGGTGGCACTGCAAAGTGAACGACGCGTCACGCTAGACGTTCGGGCCGCGTAGCGGCCCGAACTTCTAGTATATATATATATACAATTTGAATCCTGCGCCATGTCGGTTGTCAGTATGTACGAACGTTGTATGTGGCCAGTGTGACGTAATCTGACATCACGCCACATCACGCCAGTGTGACGCGCCATCAGTATGTACGTTGTAACGTTGTATGTAGCCAGTGTGACGTAATCTGACATCACGCCAGTGTGACGTAATCTGACATCACGATGAGACAATATGACATCACATCCTACCTAACGTTGTATGTAGCCAGTGTGACGTAATCTGACATCACGCAATCTGACATCACGATGAGACAATATGACATCACATCCTACCTATAAATTCTAGGATGCCGTCAGATCGCACCAGTTCGACGGCTTCCATAGTGATAAATAGTAATCTATATATACAATTTGAATCCTGCGCCATGTCGGTTGTCAGTATGTACGTTGTAACGTTGTATGTGCCAGTGTGACGTCATCTCACGACAGCATGACATCACGATGAGACGGTCGTCCCGAATATGGACACAACGCCAGTGTGACGTAATCTCACGACAGCATGACTTCACATCCTACCTATAAATTCTAGGATGCCGTCAGATCGCACCAGTTCGACGGCTTCGACGGCTTCCATAGTGATAAGTTTAGGAGAGCACAAAACTCTCTCTCACACTGTGAGGTGCCTGTAAGGTGGCACTGCAAAGTGAACGACGCGTCACGCTAGACGTTCGGGCCGCATAGCGGCCCGAACTTCTAGTTGGATACATTTGGAACACAGGTTTTATTTCTCCTGAAAATGTAGGTTTTGGACATACAAGGTTTCCACCTGCCAGTGACGCTATGTTGTAAAACTGAGCAGACAGAGATATATGTCTTGTTTGGCATTTGGCTTGGATCTAGACCGCAACACTCTGCTTGGTTATGGCCAGTGCTGGAAAGTAACTAAGTACATTTACTCAAGTAGGCTACTGTACATAAGTACAATTTTGACTAAAACGTTTTTTTGGTGCTTTTAATGTCAAGTATTTTCAAAATGTTGTACAATTATTTGAACGGAAACAGACCCCAGGACTTTATTGTGTTATGCTTTTAGCATAAATGTCTGACTGTACAGTATTCAATCAATCAATCAGACAGACAGCTTGTTGTTACTTTGCATATTTAAATTATTATTACAAAACATACATGAAGTGATAAATGATGATGTATTATTATATAGTTTAATCTGCCCACACATGCAGTCATAAAAGTCAGCTCCACCATTACCAACTACAACAGTGGTTCTCAAACTTTTTCATGTCAAGTGAACACTTATTAGCCCACGGACCCCCATTTGAAAAGATAAGCCAGGGACCCCCATAAGAGAAGATTTTTATGGCCCTATAGCAGTGATTCTCAACCCTTTTAATTTCAAGGACCCCCAGTTTGACATGCATTAGGGCTACGGACCCCCATTTAATGGCATTTCTATCTCTGGGACCCCAATTTATGTTGTAAAATCAATGTTAATTTAACTCAGAGTGTACAAAAACGGGTCAATTTGGTTCCATTTGTACACTTTCAGAGTTACAGACCCATAAGGGTCCATTTGGTTCCTATCCATCATTTAGCTGGGGACCCCCTAGTACCGCCTCAAGTACCCCTGGGGGTCCCCGGACCCCACTTTGAGAACTAACGAACTACAACATTAAAGTGATGTATTGATGCATTACTAATTACAATATGATTGTGGGCCATTCTGCGTAATGAAAATGTAAATGAATACATTTACGTTTGGTAATATAAGTATATTTTTAGGCCTTGGAACTGTGAGTATAATGTGAGTATTTACACATTGTGGTAGTGCTACTTTTAACCTGTAAGTTTTATAAAGAAATTGAGTACTTCTACTCCCACCACTGGTTATATGGCCCAAGTTATACTTCGTCCCATACTGTCGGATGACGACGAAGTATAAATCAGGCCTTTTTGTATTTGATATATGGTTTGTTTGGCGTTTGGTTTGGATCTGGAACATTCCGCTGGGGTTAGTCTATTTGTGAGCTTTGGAGTCGATACGTTAAATAATACCCTAAAAAGGGACACACCAATATATTGCACCCTCGGCACTTTCACCAGCCAGGGAAAATATACACGGGGGTGGAGGTGGGGAGGGTGTCTCCAGGGAGTCTGAGGTGAGATGATGATGACTGTGTTCCAGTTTAGGTCTGGACTGGGCCTGACCTGCTCTGACTTTTAGTTGTATGTCTCCTAGGACAGTGGTTCACAACGTTTTTAGCGTCGAGAGTCCCAAAAGAGAAATTTGATGTCATCCTCGGGACCCAAACTATAGTGAAAATAGCTGATCTACAAGCTCACAACTCGTTCCGACGCGAAGAGTGAGCTAGGGCCTAGCCCATGGCTCAACATTTATGTAGGCCTACATATATCCATATATGTGGACATATATAAGCTATATATGAGACCTATATTTCCTATATATCCACATATATGCATATATATATATACCTGCATATACTTGCCATATATTGGCAAAAATATATATAATTTAAAGATGATTATATATATCTTTTTATACAAATCGGACGGTCGCCAGGGGGGGGGGCAAAATTGCTCAGTCTTATATATCTGATATACTTACTCTAGATAAGCCAACCCGTATCAGAGGTTCTCAACCTTTTCAGGCCCCCCAAAATAATAATATTTGGTCTGGGGACCCCCCACCCTGACAAGCACTTGGAATGTAGGAGTTGAGGCATTCAATTTAGTTTGACTCGATTCCACAGATACAAATTATAGCCTCTGTCTTATATCATTTGTCAGTTTGGCCAAATGTTTGACCAGTTTTTATTTATTGCAAGGCCGTGCAGAGAGCACTGAAGGGGCAGGTGCTCAAACTCCACAAAAGGGCACATCTGCGCGTGCCAATTTTTGGGGTGGTCTTTTTGTGGGGGTCCCTTGTGCCATTTCACACCAGAAATGTAGTACATTGGATGTCTTATGCTAATGAAGCAAGATATTCCACGACCACAATAAATTGGCCCGTGTCATTACTGCCATAACCTCCCTCTCCTCTGCCTCCTGCACCACACCACAAACAGCCAAGCATATACTTTAAGATAAGGGCAAAGTAACACATTTCATTTGACAGCTTCAGTCCATGTGGGACTTTCATCAGTGCAAATTGCCTATTGGCCATCATTCCCATTTTCATCCTCCAAACACACCTGATTTTAATTAGTTGGTTAGCTAGGCTGGATAGTGCATTACTTGTTTTTAAACTTAAACAGTAGGCTACACTAACATATGGAGGCTACCTGAAAACATTTGAGGTGAGAAACAGCTAATGCCTTAACATGCATGCTTCAGCAGTAGCAGACCAGGGAGAAATAATTCTGCAGCTACAGTAAAGCCAGGAGCCAGTTTACTTATGTTATCAAATTGATTGAGGGGTAAACAATTAACCTGACTCTGTACAAACAAAGCAAACAAAAGCTCACGAAATGAACACATCTCAGTTAAGTTTTGTAGCTAGTCTCAGTTATGTTTTGTAGCTAGTCTAAAGTCTGCACAAAACGTGAAGTGTAAAAGCAAAATGTATTGATGGGGGAGTGAACTTACCATGCTAGCTGTCTGTCTGTCTCAAATCAAGTTGTTTGTTTGCAGCTGCAAGGATAACGAGGTGGGAGGGGTTTGACATCACTGCATCAGGTGAGAAAAGTGACACTTTTAACTTACTGATGGCAGCCAGCTCATTTAAATTATAATTATAAATAATTATTATGATAGTGAAATTATAATTATTTGTCAAATGTTCGTCTTGATAAGGGCCACGGATGTTGGGCAGGCTATAAAATAGTAAGCTATGGTAGGCTAATAATAAAATAATAAAAAAGGCGCCCCGCCCCGCTCTGCAGTGTATGATTATATAGTATAGTTTGTTGATTACTTTTGATGCAGTTTTGGTATTTTTTTTTCCTTTTTCGTTTTCGAGGCATTAAAAAGTCTTAAACCATGAAATTGTTACTTCACTGTTAGCCCTGAACAAGTGTCATGTGAACCATGGTTACTTCACTGTCATCTGGGGACCCTGTTTTTTCTGAGTCACTGAGTCTCTCAGATGTGAATGAATGAATCAGTATTCAAAGAGGGAGAAAATAAACTGTCACAATTCTTACACAGCGCCTCGAAAATGCATCAAAAAGAAAATGCTACTTTCTCTCTCTCTCTCGCTCGCTCGCACGCACGCACGCACGCACGCACGCACACACACACACACACAGACATACATTCTCACTTCTGTATTCCCCAAATCTTTACTTAATTTCTGTCTGTCTGTCTGTCTGTCTACCTAACCTGTCTGCCTACCTAAGCTGTCTGCCTGCCTGCCTGCCTGTCTGTCTGTCTGTCTGTCTGTCTGTCTGTCTGCCTGCCTGCCTGCCTGCCTGCCTGCCTGTCTGTCTGTCTGTCTGTCTGCCTGCCTGCCTGCCTGCCTGCCTGCCTGCCTGTCTGTCTGTCTGTCTGTCTGTCTGTCTGTCTGTATAGTCTGCCCCCCTCTCCCTCTATCTCTCTACAATAATTGACAGAAATGACAGACTCTGAACCCCCCGGAGGCAGTGATAGATGTGAAAATGTTTCCTTCAAACATAAACAGGGCCTAGTGTTTTCAGCTGTAGCGGTGTCACCCAGAGAGAGATGTACAGACCACCGCTACAGGCCAACAGGGACCACTTTCCCCCTCTTCTATTTTTACTACTTCCATTCTATTCCCCGTCCGACCATTCAGCTTTATGTGAGGACAGATCGCTCCAGCCCTCACAAGATGTTCCCCCTCACTAACCCCCCCAAAAATGTCTTTCTCTACCCGTACAGGTGCTTCGGTCAAGTACAGTGATTTTCAACCTTTTTCATGTCAAGGACCGCAGTTTGATATGCATGAGGCCATAGACCCCCCCATTTGATACTTTTTTTCTGGGACCAGAATTTACACTGTAAAATCATCGGTGTTAATTTAACTTTGAGAGGGTCAGTGAACACTGAGGATTTCACTGCGTGTGAACAACTGAATCATGTGGAGTTTTTCCTGTTTCTCCTTTGCACAATTTTTTGTATTTGATTCTTTACATTTTCTTCATCTTCATTTTTATTATGAGGCTTTTATGAGATATGTCGGTATAAGCGCATGTCTATAATGTCTTATATACCTTCATAAGGAATTACAAAGCAGGCATAAAGAGATGTCTTATCAACAGTCATAAGGCATTATACGTTTGACTACAATAAGCTCATAATCTCTACCCATTTTGCATGAAAGGTTATAAAGTCTTATGAATATCATGGTACTTCCTATAGCTAAGCATAATGTGTGGTTATGACAGCTCATTGTCTGATTTGCCCCCACTGCAATAGACGATGTGGCTCTCGCATTGGACTCCACAGTCACCTCACAACTCACCAAAGGAAGAAGTAGAAGTCATCATCGGATACGATGGACTACCATAAGCAAGTAAGCAAGTTGTCTGATTTATATGCTATATACATTATTGACCAGGGTCACCCAGGGGTCTACTGGTCCCTATATAGTGACATATACTGACCATGATAGTGACATGATACTGACCATGATAGTGACATGAAATTGTCCATGATACTGACCAGATGCTGACCATGATACTGACATGATACTGACATGATACTGACCATGATACTGACATGATACTGACCATGATAGTGATGTGACACTGACCATAATAGTGACATGATACTGACCATGATACTGACATGACACTGACATGATACTGACATGATACTGACCATGATACTGACCATGATACTGACCATGATACTGACATGACACTGACATGATACTGACATGATACTGACATGATACTGACCATGATACTGACCATGATACTGACCATGATACTGACATGATACTGACCATGATACTGACCATGATACTGACATGATACTGACCATGATACTGACATGATACTGACCATGATACTGACCATGATACTGACATGATACTGACCATGATACTGACCATGATACTGACCATGATACTGACCATGCTTATGATTATAAGTAGAATTGTATCTGGACCACTTAAGGGTCCATTTGGTTATGGGGGTCCCTGAAATGAAAAAAAGAAAAAGTTCCAGAGAAGACACAACACTGTCTGCTGTAGATCTTTGTCCTGTCCAGCTGTACTCTGTCCTAAGTGATTTTGCAGCCGTCCGCTGGACTTATTGTGCATTTAGCCTACTTGGACCACTTCAAACCAACCAAGCATCCGTTCCCTCGGGCGTCTGGCCTCACGGTCACTTTTAAAAGCTTGAAAAACTCTTACCGTTGTACCAAACCACGGCTCACAGACAGGCACCAGACTGGTGGAAACTTCATATGAGTCCATCAAAGACATAGTTTGGTTGTCATGCACAGTGGTGGACAGTAAATATATATATACATATTTTTTACAAATTTTCAATTTTTTTTGAGTATGTACTTTACAGGCTATTATTTTTTTTTAGGAAGCTTATAGGAGGTTCACTCCACTAAAAGACAAATAGTTTTACTTTTGACTCCACGTCTAGGCCTATAAATAATGAAACGAACTATTAAAATAATAATAACCATTTGAAATCCAGAAGAAAATGAGTATGTGATAGGGTCTAAACATCCTAAATATAATGCTAGGTTTATTTATAACACTAGGTGGCGGTGTTCTGTAGGTAATAGACTGGAAGACACGCGTGTGTTGCCTAATTAAAAAAGATTGAAGCTTCTTTCACAGTACAGTTTTCCAAAGTCGCCATGGACAACCATGACACATCGGGTGGCGTTTTGGGTTTGTGTTGAGGTGGAGGTGTCGCCTCTGGAGTCTAGGTTGTGTGTTTTGTGTGAAATTATGTGGTTGTTTGGAGACTTTTTGGACTAAAAGGCGAGAGAGAGAGAGAGAGAGAGAGAGAGAGAGAGAGAGAGAGAGAGAGAGAGAGAGAGAGGAGAGAGTGTGTGTGTGTGTGTGTGTGTGTGTGTGTGTGTGTGTGTGTGTGTGTGTGTGTGTGTGTGTGTGTGCGTGCGTGCGTGCGTGCGTGCGTGCGTGCGTGCGTGTGCTTGTTTGCGCACGTGGGTGCGTGCGTGTGTGTGTTGGCAGCAATGTGGCTGCGCGCCGTAGACCTGCAGATTTATGCTGTGTCTAGAGAAGCAGCCCAGTGTGTGAATGAATGGAGAATCAAGCTTTCTGACGCATTTTTACGCACCGTGAAAACGTCACGCCTGATTTATACTTAGTTGCGCGTCGAAAATAGCCGATCTTCAAGCTCACAGAGAGACAGTCACAGCTGCATTGGACTGTCTGCCATGATTGAGTAGTGTGAGCTTGTAGGTCTGATCGGCTCATTTCTGTGTGACACTGTGGCGTGCTAAGTCAGGGTCTTCAACAGGGGGTCCGGGACCTCTAGGGGGTCCTCAGAGGAGCTACTATTGGGGGTCCACCAAATATTTTCTTTTTTCTTTTTACATTAACCACTTGAACCCTAATGAATCCCTATTCTGAGGGGAACATAGGCTATAGCCGAAAATAGCCGATCTACAAGTTCACAATGCCTTGTGTGAGCTTGTAGATCGGCTATTTTTGGCAAAGGTGTAGAGAGCAGGCCAAGTAAAAAAAAAAAGTTTAATCTGAAACACAATTTTAGTGATCCATTTGGACCCCCAGTGGTCCCCGGACCCAACGTTGCGAACCATTGTGCTGCTACACTAGTAACAGGCCTATATCTCCATTATTCACATCATATTCATCAACCTATATAAGGCCTATAATAAGCCTTTCATTATCAATAGAGTGCTGAAGTCTGACGTCAGTGCCATTAGAGGGCGCTATCCCCCTGGGTCGCGGTGTTATTTTCTTAAATCTTACATCATGGACCAATTATTTGTTTATACTAACATTGAGACTGGACACACAGGTGATTGTTTCATGCAATCAATTCTCAACCTGTTGTTTCGGGGTGCACTGGTTTCAGCGCACCCCAACCCCCTCTTGTGTGTTGGCGAGTGAGGCGCGTCCTAGCGAGACCTGATAGAATCGGGTTCATTTGGAGCCAGTATGACGTTTGGAGCCAGCGTGACGTCGTTTGTTAAGGGGTCTATAAGAACTGCGTTCCAAAAATAAACAAATCATCCGGGCGTTTCTGTCAGGGGGTTGGCTCTGCATTGTTTATGATATTCATTCATATTTGATACATCGTATTTATGGAGAAAATGTTACCAATTCTGCCTTAAAAGTCTTAAAAACTACACTTCCGTGTCTGAAATCACTGTCCTTACAGCAGCCGCGTTCATGGGAAATGTAGTCGTTGGGTCGTTTGATTCGCTCCTGGCGTTTATTGTGTTACTCTTTGGTAACTTTGTACATTTCTGCCTTCAGTCGATGCTTCATATCCATATGAGTAAAATGCAACACCGGGGTGGTGTGTTTATTGTTCAAACACAGTTCTTATATGAGGTGATCTAAGAACACAAAAAATAACTCTGTGTGTGTGTGTGTGTGTGTGTGTGTTTGTGTGTGTGTGTGTGTGTGTGTGTGTGTGTGTGTGTGTGTGTGTGTGTGTGTGTGTGTGTGTGTGTGTGTGTGTGTGTGTGTGTGTGTGTGTGTGTGTGTGTGTGTGTGTGTGTGTGTGTGTGTGTGTGTGTGTGTGTGTGCGTGCGTGCGTGCGTGCGTGCGTACTGTGCACCACAAATCAAAGTCACACAGACACAGTGGCTTGACTGTTAAGGGTCTGTTAAGAGTGTATACTAGTCTACAAATGGAAGCAAATGGCCCCATGCAGGTTAAAATTGAGGACTTTAACAGATTATACAAATAGCCTATAATCAAATCCGGGTCCGTGACCTATTGCATCCCATATCAAACTGGGGGGTTGTTGAAATTAAAAAGGTACGTGTGTGTGTGTGTGTGTGTGTGCGTGCGTGCGTGCGTGTGTGCGTGCGCTCGTGTGCGCGCAAGTTTTTTATTATTTTTTTCATTTGTATTTGAACATGTTATGTTATTTTCGTGTGTGTGTGCGTGTGCGTGTGCGTGTGCGTGTGTGCGTGCGTGTGTGTGTGCGTGTGCGTGTGCGTGTGTGTGTGTGTGTGTGTGTGTGTGTGTGTGAAATCAGATTATGGCCTATATAGTGAAGTGCTCCACGCATGACTGTGTGTGAATTGCAATCACGGTGAGAAATGGAGAGTTCTTGTGCAGAATGTTGAACACCTTGCAAGTTCAGACCCATAGTTCTCTGTGAGAGACCCTCATAGCACTATGCATTCCATCCAGTCTAACACACTCTACACATCCTCAGTGCTTTATTTAGTACTCAGAGGGGGTACAGAATGGAACCAAATGGATTTGGTTCCATTCTGTACACCTTCTGAGTTACAGACCCTTTAACGGTCCACATACCTCAAATCCAGCACTTGAAAGGCAAAACACCGCCATATATAATCATCATCTAGTAGCCATTTGTTATAATGGCTGAGACGGTTTGGAGTGTTTATGTGTGGGTTTTTAAAATAACCCCTATTTGTCATTGTATACACCGCTTGCTATGCCGTTGTTAATTAGCCTAGATATATCATATCAAGTCATAAGTCTATTTTTGCTTCTGGCCAACACTTTGAACTATTAACTAAAAGTTTGTAATTAGTTTATATGACAACATACAACAGTAAAATAAGGCCCATGCCTCACACGGTCAATTTGAATTAAATAATGATATAACAAATTAGATAGTGTGAGTTGTTTAGGCTAATTGATGTCTGTACATTTCTACACAAACACAAAATATGAAGGAGATACTGTACATTTGTTCCACTTCCTTTTGAGTTTATGTCAGTTTGTGAACTCAGTTATCACTTGCTTCAAAGCAAATTAAACTAAAGGGTTTTTTTCTCCAGTTTTTTTCTTCTTCCACACAATGATTAATGATTCATGATTCAGAAAGAAAGAAAGAAAGAAAGAAAGAAAGAAGAGACAGAGACACTTAAGGCTATCGTAATGAATTTGCTGTGGCGTTTGCTTTGCACTATCTAGTTACTGTGAAAATACAGGCTTGCCAATTATTGATTTAACCTGTGCAGGTTTAACCTGTACAAAATGTATTAAAGTCTTTTGAAAATAGCAGATCTACAAGCTCACAACGTGTCGCACCACGATGCGTTATGAGCTTGTAGATCGGCTATTTTCAAATAGCTGAAGTGGCATGGCATGGTATGTTCTGTACTAATAATCAAAATCAACAAAGTAACCAGTAACTCAAGTTTTCAAATAATTGTAGTGGAGTCAAAAGTACAATAGCCTATTTGCCTCTGAGATGTAGTGGAGCAGAAGTAAAAGTATTGCAAATTGGAAATACTCCAGTAAAGTAAAAAAAAAAAAGTACCTAAAAATTGTACTTAACAGTAAGCTACCTGAGTAAATGTACTTAGTTACTTTCCACCACTGCTGTCAAGGCAGAGGGGTTGCTGTTTGCTTGGAGCTGACAGACAGATGAGTGTTTGCTTATTAGAAGCTGGTTGATCTTTTAAAGCCATCAGGGAAGCTGAGATTGTCTCCACAACAATGGAAGGCCTTCTGCGTTTATTTGAATTTAAACTTAAACGAATCCTCGATACAGCAGTTTAAAATGTTTCTTTGTCAGTCTGTTTTGTAGCGACTCACAATCACCGGGCTTTTATATCTTTTGAGTTTTTTCGTAAATGAATGCTCTACTTGATCATACTGCAGCGTCACACAAAAGCATCAAAAGTAGCAGCCTTGGATCAAGACTATCATAGATGTAGCGCGTGCGTGCGTGTGTGTGTGTATCCGCCCCAAGATGGTTATCGTTTAGCCAGAGCTATTACATTGCAGCAAACAGAGCTGTTGCTTGGCTGACATTAGTGAGCAATATCAGCCTTAATCTATAATGGTAGATAAGTGCCAATTATAGACTACAGAAAAAGACAAACAAACAAATAGTGCGACCAACAGAGCACATTTTGCTGCATACAGTCTGCGGTGGATATATATATTTTTTTAAATATTTTTTTACTTAAGTAAAAGCAGCAATACAACAATGCAGAAATACACTGTTACAAGTATACTTTAAGTCCTACATTCCACTGGTTCTCAAACCCTTTCATGTCAAGGACCCCCAAATTGATGTGTATTTGGCCGCAGACAATTAAGCTTGCAACTGTGAGCTTGTATGTCTGCTATTTTTGAGCAGCCAAATTTAGCTGGTGACTCCCTGGAACCCAAGGAGCCTGGGGTTCCCCGGACCCCACTTTGAGAACCACTTCTATATTCAAAGTTTTATTTGAACAAAAGTATCAAAGTATTAGACAGACAGACAGACAGACAGACAGACAGACAGACAGACAGACTTTTATTTATCCTGCGAGCGAAATGTAGTTGTCATAGCAGCACAGCAGTATGAAACACAGGACAGATACATGCAGGGGTTAGCAAATGTATAAACCTTAGTCATGTTTTATACAGAGGTACAGTGTACAGTATGTCTTTGTATGGTTGAGGGCCCACGCCTGTTGTTAAAAAACATAGCTTTAACCCCAAACAAAAAAATTACAAAACATGGAAGCACAAACAGCTGCAAGAGGAGGTTTATATGCAAGTAAAACACATAACTCACTGGTGATTTCATGACTAGAACTGTGTGGAAGTTTGTCTTTTGATTGCGTGGCTATGATTTCCAAATATGTTTTCCATCTGATTTCGTCCAAAGAACATGACTATTTTGCTCATAAACAGGGAGCGAAACAATAATGAACAACTCCCATTAATATGGAATATTAGCCTCAATATCTCTGGTTGTTAGGCAGCTGGCGTTGTCAAGGTGAAATGTGACGCCACAAAGGGCAAAGAGAATCCGTGCGTGCGTGTGAATTCAGCTTGTGTTGAATCCCACGTGCACGCTCCTTGTTGGTGCATGAGACTGTTAACGGTACACCAATGGTTCTCAAACTGGGATCCTTGAGGAGGTTAGAAGAACTCCTTCTAATGGAAGGAGTTATGGACCAGAGTTATGGACCAGAGCTCTCTGTATAATCTATGTGTTTTTGTATCCAGTCGCTATGGACCAGATCTACATTAGCCTAAGAGGGATCTCCCTCCATCAGTTTGACCCTCAGGCTATTCGAAAGTAGCCGGTCTACAAGCTCACAACGCATAGTGATGAAACGCATTGTCAGCTTGTAAAAAAAATGTAAAAATCTTGAAGAATTATGAAAAATGTGTAATATGACAAAATAATATGTTCAGCCAAATACCCTACATATCAATTTGCGGGTCCATACAAATGTTTGAGAACAACACTGTAATAGAGGGACTGCAGTTTTGACAGGATTTATCACCCCCATCGAGAGGTATTTTATGCTTGCCCCTACCTCTCAGGATAGATTATCAGTCTGTCCCACCATGCTTACAAACAGTAGAATGATGCAGGTAGGGTGTTTTCTCACCTCTGTCTGAGAAAAACAAACACCCAGAGAGAGGAGAAGGGTGCATTTATGTCAAAACTTGAGTGAGTCCATGATGCGGGTTGTATCTATCACACATCACCCTCTCACGTATACAGCTCCTGCTCTTTAAGATACCATGGGTAGCCTAAGTGTGTTTATACCAGGAGAAAATGCTTTACGTGACTAAATTCCCCTTCCAAACACAGGTACCGGCACTCCCTTATACTCTCTATTATTATAATACATTTTTGGTGATTACCGATGGTATTTCACACCAATGTCCTGCGTCATATACTGTACTGTAGGTGTTCAAAGGTGTTCGGCTAAGCCCTATTGTATTTTAAGGTCATCCATTATTTTAGGTTAGTTTTGAGTTTGAGTTGGGAGTAGATATCTTTAATGGCTTCTGGTAAGGCATTCCACGTTTTGGTGGCAGCATAGTAGAATGCATTTTTCCCCATGTTTGAGCTGAATTTTGGGGGGAACAAGGTCCCTCTGGTGTTATGCCCATGCCATGGGCATTACTCACTCTAGAGATGTAGTTTGACAGGTAACTGGGCACTGATCCTCTGAGTATCTTAAAGACCAGACCCGTTGAAAGATGCACTCTGTCTTCTAGACCAGTGGTCTCAACCTTTTCAGGCCGCGACCCCCCAAAATAATCATATTTAGACTGGGGACCCCCCGCCCACCCTGACAAGCACTTAGAAGTGTAGGAGTTGAGGCATTACATTTAGTTTGACTCGGTTCCATAGATAAATAATTGGCCAAATTGACAAATAATTTAAGAAAGAGTCAACATTTTTGAAAATAGCTTGCAAGGCGTTGTGAGCTCGTAGATTTTCTATTTTCAAACTTTTTACCTCTTTCTTATATTATTTGACAATTTGGCCAATGTTTGACCAGTTTTTATAGTATAGTTTGTTGATTACTTTTGGTGCAGTAATGGTATTTTTTTAGATATTAAAAAGGTCTTAAAAGTCCTTAAATTATCACTTCACTGTCATCTGGAGACCCCCCAAAAATCATGTTTGGACCCCACCTGAGTGTGAGGCATAGTAGTAGTCTTAATGGTTTGTTTTGAGAGGTCTCTAGGTTTTGATCTAGTGACATGAGATGTTAGTGAACCATGAGGTGCAAGTGCATTCAAAATGAATTTGAAATGGTTTTCACGTGAGATCCGGGGACCAACAGGGGTCCAAATGATCCCCATCAACTGTAGGCAAAATGCTCAAACGAGCATCAGGGCTGATATTTGACCACCCCCCCCCCCCCCCCCAAAAAAAAAAACACTCAATCATTCTCTCTTCCTCTGTCAGCATAACAATGTCACCTGATCTAAAGTTGTGGAAAAGTCATAAAAATTCCTCACCTGTAGTAAAACGTACAGTAGCACTAATTACTAGGAGTTTAAACCAAATGAACACGGGTCCAGTTATATGATCTGACTGCAGATCCACTCCACTTCTTTACCGTATGGCGTGACCCTCTTTGTTCTCTGATCCTGTGCTATCATCTCTGCTCCAACGCTAGCCTACCTTTAATCAACGCTTTAAAAGGTTGGAAAGTGGCTCTTTATGGATTTGTGTAGTGCTAGAGATACTCTTAACCACTGAAGCAAGCTCGGTTCCCAATCTGGGGTCTGTGTGTGTGTGTGTGTGTGTGTGTGTGTGTGTGTGTGTGTGTGTGTGTGTGTGTGTGTGTGTGTGTGTGTGTGTGTGTGTGTGTGTGTGTGTGTGTGTGTGTGTGTGTGTGTGTGTGTGTGTGTGTGTGTGTGTGTGTGTGTGGGGGGGGGGGTCTCAGCTTGTGTCAGATGTAAGACGGGGGCTCCAAAGACAAAAAAGGTTGGGAACCACCACTGCCCATATTTGGTTGACCGGGGCCCCCAGGGGTCTATACTTGGTACCCTCCTTTTTCCCTCTACAACACCAAATCTCTATAATAGCCTATTTTCATATAGTATGTTTGCCTATGTTTTGCCAAAAACTTGCTTTTGACATGCCCAACATGCCCAACATGCCCATTTTGATGACACTAATCATGGTATACAAAAACAACAGGGGAGGAAAGGAAGCACTGAAAACGATCCGGGAGTGAAGAGGATGTCCCGCCTCCTTTTCGTCTTTCATCTGCCCAGTGTACATCAAATTAGTTGAAGCATAAATCAGAAATGGAAATACATTTTAAAGATTTGTAAAAAATACATATTTTCACGAACGGAAATGCCGGACAGATGACGGCTTCCTTTCTCTGCTTTCAAGGAGGCGAGTAGTTCCAGACTCTATAATAGCATTACGGAGATTGTGGAATAATTGTCTGGCTACGTGAGCCTAATCAACAGCAGATGACAAGGTGACACTGTGATCCAGAGGTACATGTCACTGCTTTTAATGACGGCGCCGTTTCCTCATAAACCAGCAGGACGCTAACTAAACACTGGACCTTTAGATGTACAGTGGTAGCCACTAGCCAGTGCCACGTCCAATCACGGACGTATCCTTCATGACTGGTTGATGTACGTCACACAGTAGAAATTAAACAGCATATAAGGTTGTAATATATCTCTATCAAGTAGTAAGCAAACTATTACTTACTTAACCTACAGATGGTTGAGAAGTTAGCATATTTTTTTCAAATCATTCCCCTTAGGTGTGGAGAAAAGGTGCCAGACGTTTTTCAGCAAGACCACGGTAAACACATTGTGACAAAAAGACCAAGTGATGCACAAGCTATTTATGTATGACAACTCAGAAAGTACCTAAGTTTTCTCAAAGCAACAACTGAAAAGGATAGTTGGTTATGGTGCAGTGGCAAAGGACGAGGAGTTAATACAGAAGAGTACAATACAAACAGCAACACATAGGCCTAGTTGTGGGTTCCCAAGTTTGGCACATTGCTAACTAATTGATAGCACACTATGCTATCAGTACAGGTGAGGCTAACAAAAGGTAGTCCAGGTTCAGGGTTCGATTGGCCACAGAGTTAATCCCTGAGGCCAATTCTAAAAATGTCTTCTAAATCAGTTTTCTGAAAAACATATGTCGCTATATCAGTGGTGCTCAAACGTTTTCATGTCAAGGACCCCCAAAATAATATTTATTTGGCCTTGGACCCCCGCATCTCAAAATATTTTGTGCCAGATTTGGCAGATTTAAAAAAAATAGCAGATCTACAAGCTTGTATATTTGCAATTGTTTTAATAGCCAAAGTATAAAATAATGCTTTTAGGCTCAAATCTAAAATGACACATGCTTTCCCGGTCTTAATGGGTTAATTAAGGGTCAACTTCAGATATTGACATACATACTACGACATACAGTATCTAGACCAGCGTTTCCCAACTGCTGTTCCGTGGCCCTGTAGTGTTATGTAATAGAGAGAGACTACATCAGTTTTTTAAATATTCATATGGAAATTACTTAAAGAGTACAGGCAGCAGAATGGAATTCTTTGGTGTATCATCGGATGGCTCAGCTCAGTCACGTGTCGTGTAGCCATATACCCTCGTCTCTGGTGCTGCGTCGAATAGGCCCGGCTTCTGAATGTGGTCATCGATTAACTAACTGCTGCAGCGCTGTTGTCGTGCTGTGTGATGAATGAGACACGAGCACACTGTGTCCTAAAACCTCATACAATCTGGCAGGAGAGAGAGGTTCTTCTGAGACTCTAGCAGTCTCTGGATGTATTTATTACTCATATCTTTCTGCATTTATGACACACTTAGCTCTCATTGTGATGATGTATGTATTAGGGAGTGGTGGTGGTGGGAGGACGAGGGGGGGGCGAGGGGGGGACGAGGGGGGGACCACCCAGCCTAGCAGTGTTGAAACCAGGGTCCACCGGGGGCAATTAAGCTGTTTCCCCAGGTCACCCAGGCCCCACTTGTTAAAGTCCTCAACCTGGAGAGAGAGAGAGAGAGAGAGTGTGTGTGTGTGTGTGTGTGTGTGTGTGTGTGTGTGTGTGTGTGTGTGTGTGTGTGTGTGTGTGTGTGTGTGTGTGTGTGTGTGTGTGTGTGTGTGTGTGTGTGTGTGTGTGTGTGTGTGTGTGTGTGTGTGTGTGTGTGTGTCCTTGGCATCACACCAATAGCACCACTGGACTGACAGTCTGGGCCAGTGAGACTTCTGCCAGTAATGAACGGCTTTGTAGACCCTTATAGTGCAAGTATTGACCATTATTCAGTAATCCTCTTTACTGTGTATAATATGCGTGTGCGTGTGTGTGTGTGTGTGTGTGTGTGTGTGTGTGTGTGTGTGTGTGTGTGTGTGTGTGTGTGTGTGTGTGTGTGTGTGTGTGTGTGTGTGTGTGTGTGTGTGTGTGTGTGTGTGTGTGTGTGTGTGTGTGTGCGCGTGCGTTTGTACAGTTGGTATGAAACACACCTTTCCTCTAAGAAGGAAGGGAGATCATTTATTGATCAAGATTTATACTTACTAAATGACAGTTGGTGCTTCTCTGGGAAACTGAGGGTGAACAGGTTTTGTTTTGTGTCAGTTATTTAGATTTTGGGGTTTTGGTGCAACAATTTAAGCTATGCTGCCCCGCTACTGTTGTGTGTTCAGAAGCTCACATGGTCAAGGGCTTAGATTTCTCACAAACCTTTTATTTTATTGTTTATTTTAAAATTAAGGATCCCCATTAGTCTACACCGTAGTGGAGAGACTATTCTTCCTGGGGTCCAGAGACTCCAGATTTCACACATTCACACCTTGGATCTGACCAGTACAACCACAGTCTTGTACTGTTGGTCACTGGGAGCTGACCAGTACAACAGAAACTTCAAATTTCTTTTTTTTGTACCGTAAATTAATGCCCTACTTTATCATACAAGAGTGACACGCAAACATTGTGAAAGATGAGCTTGTAGATCGGCTATTTTCACCCCAAAAAGAATGATACAATTATAATAAAAAAAGGAACGGTTTGGACCATACAAGCTTTTCCACCGGACAGGGACAATATCCTGTTATAGCCAAATGTGAACTGCAACAGCGGAGGATCATAAATCTGCACCGCGTACAACACTGACACGGCTAATAGCAGCCATGGGACAGAGCGTTGCTGGACAGCAGGGGGGCTGGCGCTGAGAAAACAGCCAAAATAACCAGCCTACTCCCTCCCCATCATTCATGGAAAAAAATACATCCCGTCAGTCACGCAAAAATAAATAGTCCCACAGAGGAGCTCTCCCTGCTTTCTGACATTCTCGAACCATGTGATTTTTGACTCCATGAGACAAGAAGGCCGTTATATGTCAGTTAACATACGTGCATGTTTGATTATGAATGATTGAGCAGCTAACCAGTGGTAGAAAGTAAATAAGTACATTGACTCAAAGGAGCACTTGAACCCATTTTCAACCATATCTTGATGATTGGTCCTCCTCAATAATGCCCATTGACAGATGACACAGCATTTCTGTCTACTCACTCTCATTGGTGGGCTATGGACAGCTCAGAAACCTGCCTACCGATGATATCATCGATTGGGATTCTAAGCTAATAGGACACTACATGTCCATGTCCTTTCTCTTCCTGTATAGTTAGCATGCTGAAATAGAAGCCATTGTTCTTCCATTAACAACAAATACAAGTAAAGTTTTAAATCTTGTTAATTGAAATGACCAACCCTGCCTATATTGTTAAAAACACAAATCCTCTCTCAAATGGTCCCTGCAAAATATTTTCAGATGGGGGTCCGTCCGCAGCCAAATAAACATCAACTTAGGGGGTCCTTGACATAAAAATGTTTGAGAAACACTGCATTAACAGACAGAATCTATCAAATAAGCTGCAACAAACTGTTGCGCCGGGCTCAGATGGGACCGTGAAAAAGGCTGTGAAAACAAGATGGCTGCCAAACACGCATGGACTTTCTTACATCAGCAGCAGCTCTGGACCTCTGTGTGTGTGCTGGGTCCAGAGCCAGAGGTATGTCTGTGTGTAATGCGTGTGTGTGTGTGTGTGTGTGTGTGTGTGTGTGTGTGTGTGTGTGTGTGTGTGTGTGTGTGTGTGTGTGTGTGTGTGTGTGTGTGTGTGTGTGCGTGCGTGCGTGCGTGCGTGCGTGCGTGCGTGCGTGCGTGCGTGCGTGCGTGCGTGCGTGCGTGCGTGCGTGCGTGTGTGTGTTATTATACTTGTGAGGTCCAAATGTCCTTGTAAGTATAGTAGAATTTGAAAAACATTCATTGTGGGGACAATTTCCCTGGTCCTCACAAGAGAAATGGTTGTTTATAAAGATTTTTAGAGTTTGGTTTATAATTAGGAAAAGATTCAGGTTAGGGTTAGGATTATTATAGATTAAGGGCCTGGACCGCTCCTGTAGTGGTCTAGGTACCTAGGCTACAATGAAGCCTGACAGCTTGTCGCGGGTTCAAGTCCCGATCCCGACGGCCTTTGATGTGTGGCACCCCCCATCTCTCTCCCCATTTCCTGTCAGCCTACTGTCCTGTCTATAATTAAAGGCATAAAAAGCCCAAAAATAAATCTTAAAAAAAAAAGGATTAGACATTTAGAGGTTATAGGTTTAGGGGTGGGGTCAGAGTTTTTCCCAATTTCATACTTAGTTGTGTGGCGATGTCACACACCGAAGTTGTCTACAAGCACATTGTGAGCTTGTAGATCAGGTACGTTCAGCTATTTTCAATGGTGTCCTAAAATGTTGATGTCCCCTCAAGTATAGCGATACAAACGTGTGTGTGTGTACGTGTGTGTTTGTGTGTGTGAGAGTGCAATTCAGGCCAGCAAGCTTGCAGATCTGAAGGGGTGGTGTAATAGCGCCATGGGTATTTTCCCCCCAATTGTTTTGGCTATAGCGGCCCATCTGACACGCAGACACCACAGACTGACCGCTCTACGTTTGACGTCGATAGATGTGGGTGTAGTGTGATCGCCGGACCTGTAGAGACCGCCGGCGGCCATGTTTGTGTAACCAGGATCAAAGTGGCTGGACTAGCTTTAGCGTTGCGCTCACTGGCCCACGGGGCTGCGTTGGCTCGCACTGGAGACCTGCAGTTGGCCATAATAACTCAACACATCATGGGTGGAACTGACTTTAATGACATCATAATGGAATAACGGTGAGCTCACTGACTGTCTGTTTGTTCTTTTCATCTCTACCTTCTGTAAAAATAAAACAGAAACTCTGCTGACATTTTCTGTTAGCCCCACATATGCTATAAATCCACTCATCCGAGCATGTATACGACTGGTGGATACTAAACTTCCCGACGAACCGCCGCACAGGTGGTGAGAATGGGCAGTATCGCACCTGACCTCCTGACCCTCAACAGGACCCTCAACACCCCCCCACCCCCCCAGGACTGAGCCCTCTACTCCCTGTTCACACATGACTGCACAGCCACGCACAGCTCCAACGTCATCATCAAGTATGCTGACGACACGACAGTCAGTGATAGGCCGGATTGTCAACAACGACGAGTCACCCTGTACAGGGATGAGGTCACTTCATTGGCACTCTGGTGTCAGGAGGGACAACCTCGCTCTCAATGTCAACAAGGCCAAGGAGCTGATCGTGGACGAGGAAAAGGCACACACCTATCTTCATCGACAACGCTGATGTGGAAAGGGTCTGAGAGTTCACACGCATCGATGAGGACCTCAAGTATCCCACACACCCCGCGCGCGTTGTGAAAAAGGCTATCCAGTGGCTGTACTGGATCCGTCGTCTGAAGAAGTTCAGAGTTGGCCGCAGCTTTTTTCAGTTTTATCATTCAGGGTTCGAAGCCTTAAGTTCAGACACTCAACCTCCCAGTTGCCCCAACAGAGGCTGTTCAGCAATTGGAGACTGTGGTTGTCTAAATTTCGACACCTTGCACGCTTTAAGCTGCCTTGTATGGAAAGGACGTTTTGTCCAAAGGTGGTCCACCTGTAGTGTACAGTACCTCACAGTCCCCTCTGGTGTCTGACCTAGTGCCACGTGACACGTCCAGTGACTCTTTTCTTGTGAATTAATTCCTTTTTAGGAGGGGGTGCCAGTCCCTGTAGGCATCTGTAGATGAAAGAAGCACTTATACAAACCTTTTCAAAAAAGTTTTCAAAACTTAAGTAGTGATTTTTTTTCCTAGAATGGTACAGTGATGAGTATATGCTGTGTTTTGTCAAATACCTTGATAGCTCTCTTGAAAAGCTGTTCTATGGATTTAAGGATTGTGGCGCCAGCAGACAACCAGTTGGTGGAACAGTATTCAATGTGGGATAGAATCATACATGAATGAAATGGAATGGACCTGAATCAATGGACCTGAACGAACCACTGGTTTAGTATAAGATACTAAAGCGAGTGGGCAGCCTGCCTTCTACGACATTTTATTAAAGTGTGATGGAACCGTCATGCACGCACGCGTGTGTGTGTGCGCGCGGCACACACACACACACACACACACACACACACACACACACACACACACACACACACACACACACACACACACACACACACACACACACACAGACCACACAGAACACACCGAACATACAAGGTTCTTGGCGTTTTCCCAGTGTTTCTCGGCTGACATGATGCAACCCATTCAGGTCCAGTTGTGAACCTTTAGCAGCTCTTGAAAAACAAACAGTAGATGTGGAACGGGTGCTGGGGGACTCCGTCCCGACCATAAAGAAACCCCCCCGACATCTGTTTCCTTCCCATGATGACCCCGCCGAGGGCACAGAGCGGTCACGGAGAGGTCACGGACAGCACCAGGGGTCACACGGAGGCGAAGGCTACTTCCGTGCCAACGTCAGCCAATCAGAGACTTCCTACCGAGCCACGGAGTATACCTGTATAGTCCTACACCAAAATATCTTTGCCAAAAATAGCTGATCTACTATAGCTCACAACATCTCACAACATCACGTTGTGAAAGCGTTGTGAGCTTGAAGATCTGTTATTTCTGGCTAATGTCTCCCCCAGAATATGGATGCTGGGGTTCAAGTGGTTAAACCCTATATACTTATTGACCGGAGTTCCCCAGGGGTCTATACAAGGCCCGCTCCTTTTTCCCTCTACGCCAAGGCTCTTCGTAAGAATTATCAGTGAGCTTGAAGATCGGCTATTCTTACCAAATGTTCACCCCAGGACCTGCGTATTAATACTTAGTATCCCAATATATATTTTTAATATAATTTAGGAAAGCTGAAAGGGATTTGATCCTAGATTATCAACAGTACACAGTTACAGTTACTCAAAGATATAAACTACAATCGTACAGAAGTATTCAAATTTCAAACGGGTACTTATACGTATTGATTGTGCTAGGGAGTGTTCAGTCAATTATCTGACATTAATCATTACAGTCTTGGTTCAAACTGAGAGGAAGTGAATTGATCTGATGTAACTCCATGACGTTTTACTCTGTGCCTCGACCAAAATGAGGATTTCTGCTCTTCCAGCATTTTGCCATTCTCTGTTCCAAAGCCGCCAGCCTTCACGCGGCTAACCGACTTTTATCCCAAAACAAACTTCTGTTTCAAAAGTTATTTTGACTGCCTTTAACAGCCTGTAAGGGTTTTCTTAGAACAGGCTCTGACGAGGCTCTCTCACCGCCTCCATCAGCTTGTCATTTATTTTGAAAATAGTCCAAAGTTCCCGTCTAGGCCGCTCGCTGCCGTTGTTGACCCCGAGACCTCCGGCACTTCCTCTGGGAGCTTTTAAACTGCTGGATAGACAGACGTGGAGAGGAGAGGACATTCTGCCCTGACCTGTGTGGTCCACACGCAGGCCTTGTGTGTGGAGATCATGTGGCCGAGAGGTGCAGTGGTGCACAAACTACTCACAGTACTTGTGAGTCAAAGTATACATGCTCCTGGTCGAGTATTAGCTCACAACCTGTGTGCGTTTTGAGCTTGTAGATCGGCTATTTTCACTATTTGTAAAATAGGGCATCTGTGGTGAATTCATAAGTGTGGTTCGCAGTGTGGTTGTGAGGGAAATGTAGAGGTCAAAAGTAAAATATTTATCTTTGAAATGTAGTCGAGTGAAAGGCATAAACAAAAACAAATACTCAAGTACAGAGTACAGATACTCAACAAATGTACCGCTGGAGAGGTGGCATGACATGAAAATAGCATCTGCATATTGTCATATTTGCGGTGTTGTTTCATATACAACGTGGACCTTTAAAAGCTAACGCTCCGATAATCCATGAATACTAAATCTGTTGCCTCTACAACAGGGGTCTTCAACATTTTTCAGGCCAAGGACCCCTTAGCTGAGAGAGAGATTAAGCAGCGACCCCCACTGCATATTATATACAATTGTGTTGCAGATTAAGGCGAGAAATTATGTTTTTGGTCATGTGAGTCTGTCTGTCTGTCTGCCCATCCGTCTGTGAGTATAGCACCCGTTCACCGTGAAACTTTGCACACACATTCCCACCGGGATCCCTAAGCCTAGGGGGTCCTCAGAGTTACTACAGGGGGCCGCTTCTACTTCATTGACCAGGATAGGGAACGCTACAGAGTTTAATCGTCAATCGTCTAATCTGCTGTGGCTGTGGCTCTGTCATGCCACCTCCATGCCACTCAGTCTTTTTCACACCCACAGCACTATCTCATCATGGCAGCCTGCTCTCTGAGCCTCTTCATGTGTCTCTGTACCACCCAGGTTGGGAGTTGGGCTGACTGCATCATGGGGTAAACATCCCCAAGGCTCCACTCGCTGCTCAATGCACCCACAGCCCGCTGCTCAATGCGCCCGCATCCAGATACATCTTACCTGATGCTAGTTTGTACACAACGTCCATTCACTTCTGCAGTGCAGGGAGGAAACGCTGTGTCCTTTTTCCATAACACTGTGGCTACGTTATCTGTCATTGCTGAGCGGGAGGCGTGTGTGTGTGTGTGTGTGTGTGTGTGTGTGTTTGTGTGTGTGTGTGTGTGCGTGTGCGTGTGCGTGTGCGTGTGCGTGTGCGTGTGCGTGTGCGTGTGCGTGCGTGCGTGCGTGCGTGCGTGCGTGCGTGCGTGTGCGAACAGCTAATCTCCAGCAAACTTTGCTCGCACACTCCCAGTAGGGCAAGATTCAGAAGAACCTACATCCCAAATTATTAGAATAGAACTCATGGTGGCGCTATCTATAACAGGCCGCATGTGTTTTGGCGTATAACTCTTGAACCTGAGGTTGTACTGTACAAGCAAACGTGGATTCCTTGGCTCATGGCGGAACTTCCCCTAGAAACCCCAACTTTTCCCGCCCACTATATTTTGCACCGCTTTGCATTTTCTTCAAAACACACTTTTTGTTTCTACTTCAAACTGGTTCACACAAATCGGTACACATTATCTCTGGAGACGTGTCTTCAGATTTTTGGCCATTGGCTATGCTTGGCCTCCAAAGTTTGCGGGAAGGGCCCGTTTTGCAACAAATGGCACAAATCATGAACGCAGTTTCTGATCTGTCCCAATTTGAATCACACATTGAGGGACCTCTAATCAACACAGCTACAGTAACAGCAATTCTTAGACCTTTTTTATGCAGTCGGTGCTTGATATGTTACGTAAAAAAAAAACATATAACATAATGGTAAGGTTCAATCCATGTACG
>NC_139953.1:39586462-39741462 GCF_963454915.1 Gymnoscopelus microlampas
TACACACACACGCACACGCACACACACACACACACACACACACACACACACACACACACACACACACACACACACACACACACACACACACACACACACTCACACTCACACTCACACTCATGCTCACTTACACACACAATACACGAACATGCATGCATGTCTTTGTGGGCACACTGTATTTGCACACATGTACACACTCACACGAACACACACGAGGTATAAGGTGTACGCACACAAACACATTTTCACTATCTTCTCATTTGATTACTGCCATTTAAGATCATTTTGCTAGTACTTAGCGTCACCTCAACGCACCAAACACACTATCTGACATCTTCAGAGCACGCTTGACTTGCAGAGATGCAGATAGCATCACTGATGGAGACACTGAGTTGCTGTGTTCGGGCCAAACCGCCTCTTTATTTGCTTTCTCTCACATTTCTGTCAGACAGGAAGGAGGCAAGTTGGTGAGTCACAATGTTAAACTTTCAACCTGTGGCCTCCCTGTTTTGGGCATGTCATTATAGGTGGAAACTTTCTAAAGTTTTCAAAAAACTCAAACTAAAGCAGAGTAAAACATGTCAGGCTGTGGAGACTGTACACAGTGTTGATAACAACACAGCTTGCATCTGATCAAATTAATAATGTGTGCGTTCATTAGATTTGCAGACTTGCAGATTGGCACATCCATGGCTACACACCTACATCTAACACATACCCATTATTAATCTGCTTCAGCTGCTTATCAACCTGCCATGTTTTACCCTGCTGTAGTTTTTGGAATTGGAAAACAAACTACAAGATCAGACTTCTATGCCCCTTCAAGTGGTTAAAGGGGTATTTCACTTTAAAACACTGCTGGGGTCATTTTAATGTCTACTCTGGCTTTAGTGAGCACCCCAGACAGTTTTTAATTTACTGAAAAGATATAATGGCTTCCACTATAGCGTGGTAACTTTCCAGGAATAAAAAGCCTGCAGTTTCTATAAGCTAGGATTCCCCATCAATGATGTCACTGGTAGGCGGGTTTCTGAACTGTCCACAGCCCTCCTCTGAGATAGAGACAGAGTAGAAAAGATGGTACCATATAATCATGAGCATTAGTGAGGACAAATTATATTAAGAGATGTTGGAAATCGGTGAAGTCGTCCTTTAAGCCCCTTTTTATACTACAGCTATTCAAAAAATAGCAAGGAAAAGTTTGAATACAGGCCTTTTACTTGTAAGTAAAATATTTCTTCCACCACTGGTTCTATTATAGGGAGTCATCGGTTGGTTAGCCACAATTCCAATTCCCTGCTGCCTGAGAAGGCAGCAGTTACAGTATTTCTTTGAATTATTTAGCTTCATATTTCAAAAGTTATTTTCACATAGGCCTAAAGCATTTCAACCTCTAAATGGGGTTGTTCATCCCATTTTTATGCACAAGATACAAATTTAAGCAGGAAAACTATGCTTGTAATTGGATTTTGAATTTACTTGAGGGATAGTTTAATGTACCGGAGTTCAGCAAAGACAGATTTATATAATCATAATGGTGTGGTCAAGTTTTTTCCCCCCACAAATCATATGATGCAAGTTCAGTAACATCTGGTCTTATTCTCATGTATTAATATTGAAATACTGGCATGCATTATGAGTGGATACATCTAATAGTTTCCATAATGTTGCTAGTATACCGGCAGCCTGTTAAACTTCCTTGCTAGTTAGGTTAACAGTGTATCTAAATTAGGTTAGATACTGTATCTAGTTAAGTTAGATACAGTATCTAGTTAGGTTAGATACAGTCAGTATTAAGTTATATACGGTATCTAGTTAGGTTAGATACAGTCAGTATGATGTTAGATACAGTGTCTAAGTTAGATATCAGTATCTAGTTATGTTAGATACAATATCTAGTTAGGTTAGATACGGTCAGTATCTAGTTATGTTAGATACAGTATCTAGTTAGTGTATCTATTTATGTTAGATACAATTTATCTAAGGTAGTATATTATATATTGTATAGTGTATTATGTTAGATACAGTGTATTAGGTAGTGTTATGTTAGATACAGTATCTAGTTAGTGTATCTATTTATGTTATACAATGTATCTACGGTAGTTATGTTGTATCTCGGTAGTGTATTACAGTATGTTAGATACAGTGTGACAGATGTTTTATGCTCTACTGACAGTCTAACACCTCAGCTCTCTACTGAACACTGCTCTGTTATGCTGTTTATTATACAGTACAGCTTCTTTATCAGTCTGATTGGTGGGTGTGTGGGTGTGTGTGTGTGTGTGTGTGTGTGTGTGTGTGTGTGTGTGTGTGTGTGTGTGTGTGTGTGTGTGTGTGTGTGTGTGTGTGTGTGTGTGTGTGTGTGTGTGTGTGTGTGTGTGTGAGAGACACATGCTTATGTGTTAGTAGTTTTTGCCTCGCGTTATGGTTCTGCATTGATAGCTTTTTAAAATTCTGTTTCTGCACTTGTGTGTGTGCACGCGTGCCAGCCTGCACGTGTGCGTGCGTGTGTGCGTGCGTGAGTACGTGCGTGTGCGCTACTGTGCCTCTATACTCTGCCAGGGACTTACGAGGCCAAAATTACAAACGGTTGCTTTATTAAAACAGAGCAGAAATAACTGTTGCTTTCCTATGACTTTAACTCAAAGAGTTGGCTTTCAGGAGTGGTTCTTATAGGAAGTTATCAAAGCATGGACTTCTTTTTAATAAGAGGTTGTGAGCCAAATGGAATCTTTGTTCCATATAGCAGAACCCACTATGTGGCTACATCTCTGTGTTGTCAGATTAGAAACTGAATGCCCAGAACAGTGGTTCTCAAAGTGGGGTCCGGGAACCCCCAGGGGTCCTTGAGGGGGTTCCACTTGGTCCCCAGCTAAATTAGTTAATATAGCATCACTGATTTCATTTAGCCACTTGAACCCTATTTAATATTTTGGCTATTTTGAAAATAGCAAATCTACAAGCTCACAAGGCGTCAAGAAGCGACATGTTGTGAGCTTGTAGATCTGTTATTTGTGAACGTTTTTGAAAAATGATGGGGGAAATGCGAAAAATGTTGAATCATTTTGATTTATTTCAATATTAATCTTCTCTGATGGGGGTCCCTGGCACAAAATATTTTCTGATAGGGATCTGTGGCCAAATACATATCAATTTGGGGGTCCTTGACATGAAAATGTTTGAGAACAACTGCTCTCAAATAATATGTATGCTCTTGTGTCTGTGTGTCTATTTTTCACCATTTACTGACAGTGTGTGCGTCATGAGGTCTTGTTTTTCCATATGTGAAGCATAAACTAGTCTATAGGCTACCATAGACTACAGTATATGCTCACATTTGTACAATAATTGTACAAATGTGAGTTGTCAAACTGTTCTGTAGTAAATGTCATATGTCTAATGTCATCAAGTCAACTAAAAAGGTTAAAATACTAAGGATTTGGGAATAATATATGTTTGGAACATTTTGGAAAATAGCAAAAATAGCCAATAAACAAGCTCACGTTGATGCAATGTAATATGTTAGGAGCTTTTGTGTGTGAAAAGTTGTAAAAATAAATAATAATAATAATAAAATGCCTATAATGACATGCTAAAATACACAATTAAGGCACCAATGGCAGATATGAAAATGACATGGATTGCATGTCCAATTGATATCCATTTAAACAAATGCTGTGTACGGCCTTCCCTGAAATTCCTGTAATAATGTCTAAACTAATGTATTTATTAAAATACACTTCCTCAACATCTCGTTTTCCCAACCCTATTCTACATTTACTTCCACGCCTGTAGATAATGTGTAGCCTAAGCCAATACAGTGTTTCTCAAAGTGGGGTTCAGGGACCCCCAGGCAAAATGAGTTGATATGGCATCAAATGTTTTTATTTATTTAAACAAAAGATGCGTGACATGTTGTGAGCTTGTAAATCTGCTATTTTCAAAACATTTGTTTTAATAAATGTTATGATAACTTGTGAAACGGGACATTTGGCGCAATAAGCATGGGCTTCTTATAGGCCTACTTTAAGTCTAATTATTTTGATGCCAATACTTTTGTACTTTTACTCAAGTACATTTTGAATACTGTAAATCTGGAATTATACTTTTTTTCTACATTGCAGAATTGATACTTTAAGTAAAACATGTGAGTATAGGCCTGCTTCTTCTATCACTGCATGCGATGAGTAAAAGGCCTAATACAGGCCGATCTCGTTTTGCTGTTATAGCAGGCAACAACACAGTCTCTGTAGGAGGAGACCTGACACTATTAGCGCTATTCTATCCCTGTCAAACAGAAAACACACATCAGACAATAGAAGTCAGAACATGCTGGGGCTTTGGCGATTTCCTCAAAGTCTCAGCCGGCCCTTTAAAAAAAGACTATCATCTGAGCTAATGTTTGCTCTGTCAGTCTCCAGCTCAGGGAATAAAGCCTCAGACATAATGGCCTTCTCCTGGGTAAGGCTGGGTTACTTTGCTTTTTCTACGGCTGTTTGCAAACGGATCGCCTTACATGCACCTCTGTATACCTGGACACTTAAGCCTCATTTTAATTTATTTAGTAGACTAGTTTACCTAGGGACGTCACGGGCTCTCAGAAGGTGCGGGGGGATGGACTTTCGGTGGACTATACCCCTTACTTTACACTTTGGCTATTCAAAAATAGCAGATATACAAGCTGATAGCGCGGCACCGAGTGCCGCGCTATGAGCTTGTAGATCTGCTATTTTTGAAAAAGCGTGAAAAACATTTGTAACTGTCAAATGTAAACACATTCTGTATTTTCAAAAGTTTTTTGGGCGGATTTTGTTTTGTTTTTTTCGTGTTTTGGTTACTTTATTTCGGTTTTAGGGTTAGGGTTAGGTTATTTAATTCTTATTTCTGCCTGATTTTACCGATTTATTATCAAAAAATATATATGTATATACATATCTTTTTTTTTTCTTTTTTTTTTCAAAAAGTGGGGGGTATGAAATCACGGATCTGTGAGAGTGAGGGTGTCGCGTCGTACGCACAGTGAATGGCCGTGACGCCCCTGAGTTTACCACAGTGTGGCTTGCCAAAAAGAACGGCTCCCGATGAGCAGGTTGATGCCTTGCACTCCGCTGTCGGTGTGTGAATAATGCGTGTGGTGTGATTGATTGGGCACTAAAGCGTTAAAGCGCGTTGAATAGACTAGAGCTATAGCTATTAGCCCACTAGTGGTGGAAGAAGAATACTCACATTGTTTACTTAAGTAAAAGTATCAATAGGCTACTGCAATGTAGAAATACTCCGGTACATGTATGGAATTCAAAATGTACTTGAGTAAAAGTACAAAAGTATTACAGTGCAATATTACCTTATTATTACTATTATGTAGTAGCCTAGTATCCCCAAAGGTTAGATTATTCAACTAAATCATTATAGCAATATCATATAGCCTAATACAATGATTTAAAATGCTTTGTTTGTTAACACAGGCCATAGGCCTATAGGCTAAGTTTTGGTCTGTAACATATTGCATAATTGTAATTATTGCCAAGAATAAAACGTTTAGTTCGTGATACACTTGAGAAAATCCTTTGCATGTAAGCCCTTTGCAAAATAAATATAGGCCTATTTGTCATTTAGAGGCAGGCCTATATCACGGTTTGTTTCTCCATTCACTGAAACACTGAAAGCCCCCGGGCCGTGCATAAATCTCAACTCGTCCCAGCGCTCATATAGGCTAATAGATTATCCAAAGATCAGTGGTGGAAAAAGTACTCACAATTAAATAAAAAAAAGTACTCATGATTAAGTAGATCAGTTATTTTGGGCAATTAAGCGACGCCCTCGGCTCGCGCGCGATGGGGTATGAATCAATTAAGCAAACGTCTTTTGCAAGGCTCGTGAAAAGAGAGGCTCGTGCGACCCGACCATGGCACGAGGCCGAGAGAGAGAGAGAGAGAGAGAGAGAGAGAGAGAGAGAGAGAGAGAGAGAGAGAGAGAGAGAGAGAGAGAGAGAGAGAGAGAGAGAGAGAGAGAGAGAGAGAGAGAGAGAGAGAGAGAGAGAGAGAGAGAGCATCTCTAGAGGTGCATCATTAACTACATTAATCTGCTTGGATAGACATTAAACGGATAATAATTAGGATACACACACACACACACACACACACACACACACACACACACACACACACACACACACACACACACACACATATATATATGTACATATATTATATATATATATACATATACATATATATATATATATATATATATATATATATATATATATATATATATATATATATATATATATATATATATATATATATATATGCACATAGGCCTACACACAAATCATTATTTAATCATGATGTCATTTGAAATGTGTAATTACATAATAATTAACAATGAACAATTGATTAAGTTCTCTTTCCCACACATCCATCTCCTTAACACATAGACTTGTTTTTTTTTTTTTGCATGCCCTTTATTAAGCACAGTTATAGAAAAATATACTTACAGCTTTGCCGATATATAGCCTACTTTACAAAAAATGTACAACGTTCCAATGGGATTTCAGGTTTCGCCTTTCAAGTCATCAGTTGGAACACTTGATCGAGAGAGTCTGATGGAAATGCAAACTAGTTTAATTTAAATGTTTCTCAGTTGCTCCCAACATTCTGATTACAGAGCTGCATATAGGCCTACTCCATAAAAAAATATAAATGAAATAAAACACTTTCTCTCAACGTCGGATTTGGGGACCAACAGGGGTCCAAATGGACCCTTATGGGTCTGTAACTCTGAGAGTGTACAAATGGAACCAAATGGAGTTGGGGTCCCAGAGATAAAAAAAAATAATCCTTGAAATTGGAAAGGTGGAGAATCAGGGAAAGACCACATGACCTTGCGTATTACGTCACTTTAACGTCCCATATGGTCCATGTGTGTGATTCGTGGTGAAGTGTCCCATGCAGTTAGAACGCCCCAATAAGTCACACGGGTGATTTCTTGGGATGGACATCCCAATAAGTCAAACGCTGACTGAAAGAGGGGGGGGGGCAAATACGGCAAGGCATGTTGACTAGGGGGGATATGAGTTACGATTCTGTGACTCGGCGGCGGTGCCTCTCGTGGCTGAAGTCCGCTTCGGGCGGCTCTCCGCCGTCGTTTTAACAGTTTTTTGGCAGACCCCTTGAAAAATCGTAAAGACCCTTTTACGTCTTGGGTCTGAGAACTGCACTTCCGCTTTCCTGGAGTACAGAAGTGCCTTGACGTGTTTGCCCCCCCTTCCAGTCACCTTTTGACTTCTTGGGATGTCTGTCCCCAAGAAGTCACAAAGATGTTTTGAGGAGTGAGAGAGTGTTGCAACAGAGAAATGAGAGGCTGGTCAGGAGGCTGTAATGGACAGAGAGACATGGGGGTTTTGCTGGTCAGGAGGCTGTAGTGGACAGAGAGAGGGCAGCGTGGTGATGAAGGCCGTCCTGATGATGATGATGATGATGGTGCTTGTTTAAAGGACTGGGGGGCTTTCTGCTGCCTGTGGGCAAAGACAAAAAAAGTGAATAAAAATGTTAAAATCATCATCATCATCATGGTCATCATCGTCATCATCATCTCCTTTGGAGTTGTCAACCAGATCTCATTTCATCAGTGCACTTTATTTAAACATTTTAAAATTACACGCACACGCACGCGCACGCACATGCACACACACATGCACACACACACACACACACACACACATACACACACACACACACACACACACACACACACACACACACACACACACACGCAGATACAAAGGCATGACACAATTCAATATTTGATATTTAAAAAAATGTGTGCATAGTTTGCTTGTGATTTGAGAGACAATTCTATAATGATGATAAACTACCTTGCTGATCTCTGTTGAAGTCACATACTGACATGCTGGTTTACGTGCTTAAATATGTAATTATTATAATTATGACATTATGAGACACATGGGTTCATTCTTCTGTCATCAGGCCATGATTTGAGGAATCGTTTATGGTCATATAAGCATCACCAGATGAATTCTCCACTTTCAAACCTCTTTTCTGCAACAGCACTACTAACACATATACTAATAATAAATAAATGTATTGGACAATTCTTTTTTTACACTAAAAGTAAAACCTAGGACCCCTAACATTTCTCTCTTGGGACTAACTAACGTTTGAGGCAACTTTTATGTTAGCTAAATTAACAAAACGTAAAATACTGGAAAGTATGAGTAAAGAATTAGCAACCTTTCCTGCACAATAAAATCCAGAGTAATTTAACTTGGAGCGTGTGTACAAATGGTATTTGTACACACTTGGATTGAATGAAAATGAGGAATTTGTCCGCATAAAATATCTATTTAACGATAAACACTCTTTAACTGGAGATGCTGCTATTTTGTTTAAATTGGGGGTGCCAGTGCTATTTATAAAACAGAATTTCATACAGTTTCTCTTTAATATCCTCCTATAAAGACAAAGCAAGATGAGCTTCTAAAAATGTTTACACTTTCTATTATATTTAGAGAGACAGTTAAATAATTTAAAAACAAACAAACAAACTGAATGAAAAGCAGGTGCATAAATCCAGACTTACTCTCTCTAGCAGAGTGTTTAAAAGACATGTGAGGTGTGAGGACGTCTCCTGCAGCAGCACTGGGGAGGTGGCTCAACCCTTGGTTCTGGGGCTGGGCGGAGGACCAGTAGGCCCCAGCTGAGGGCCCATACACTCCGTACTGGGACGGTGAGGAGTAGGCACAGGCTGGGACGTAACCGCTGAGGTTAGATGGAGACTGAGAGACAAGAACAGAGGAGGGATTTAAAGTAAAAAAAAAAAAAAAAAAAAGTTAAATAGCTGTATAATCGCTATAGAGTGTTTGTTCAGTAACAGTGGCCTTCCAGCTCTTTAGTAAACAGAAAACACATTTTCAGGTTGGGATACCAATTGTATCCAATCGGAGGAGAGGAAAATGAAAAAAATGAAATGGAAGTGATTGAAACTCACAAAATTGGAACTGGAACACTATCAAATTGGAGGTGCACCCACCCTGATTGTAAAACAAATATATATTTTCTATTTATTAAAGAGCTTGAGATTGATTCATTGATTCATTGATTCATTGATTCATTGATTCATTGATTCATTGATTCATTGAATACTTTATTAACAGTTTGCAATTTGTACAGAGGTACGGTTTACAATGATTGTTAAAAGGATAACACAAAAAGCCCTTTAGGGCTTGTTTCCATTGTGGTCCTGTGTAATGCTTCAATTAATTTAAAGACATACAATAATATACAATAATAAACAAGATCATAGAGGGCTTTTCTAGGACCATTTACAAATTGCAGACAGGTGCTCTTTTATGGCGGTTTTGAAGGAGGGTAAGGAGAGACGGTGAGACCTGTTATAGGCCTACTTAACAAACACGGTGATTATAGCCTACTGTTATAGAGCATAGCTTTTTTAACAAAAACATATCTGTTGTACCATAAAATATCACTTGCCTTCAACCACTTCCAACCGGGCGTCCCTGTAATGTTTGGGCAATGAATATTTATATTCATAGGCAAAACTATTGCTGCTGTTGTATTTTTGATTTGGCCCAAATCAAAAATAGTGAGAGATCCCCAAATAATTTGGTGATCTCTCACTTTGACACTGATTTTTCTTTCATTTCTACCCCTCCATCCATTGAGACATTTCTTTCTTTCCTTTTTATTTTTCTACTGGACTAAAGGACAGTGGACCTGACCGAGCTGGAAATTGATACCCTATATGCTATATTTTGTAGGCTGGCTAATTTGCCATCATACAAGAGTTTCACACGATTTACAAAAGTTAGCCGATCAAGAAAAAAAAAAGCATTTTGAAAAGGGACTGTGAAAGAGATTTATTATGTCTCTGTTTTTTTATAAATATTAAAACTATATAATAACTACATTGGATCCATGCAAATTGGAACACATGGCTCTTTTTTTTAATGATTTCTTTCCTGAAAGGATAGGGTTTTTTTTTTGGACAAGGTACAATATTAAAGATGTCATAGGTAATGCCCCAACTTACAGAACATATTTAAGCCCTCTTTTATTTTTCTTAAGGACATTTTTTAAGACACTTCTTTATCTGCCCCCCCCCCCCCATAAATAAAGAAATAAAGAAATAAAGAAGTAAAGAAATAATGAAAGAAAAGATGAAAAAAGAAAGAAAGGGGCTAGTGGGGAAGTTCTTATTGATACTTTCATTAATTGACTCATTATCCAACAAACATTCCACTCTTCACTGGCTGCCTCGGCGCCTTAACTGAAAACAATAACAAATGTAGGCCTACCTGGGAGTACTTTATGTCTTCTGTGGATGATTTGTCTATTATTCCATTCACACCGGTAGCAAACGGTGCTCGGTTAACGTTGGCCCACTCCTCCATTTTGGGCGAGTATCCTTCGGATCCAGCAGCTACGGCTGTGGAAAAATATGCAGGGACGTTTTAATGGTGAAAAATTGGGCTTTTTATAATAGCCTAGTGGGCCAGTGGTTCCCAAACCTTTTTTGGCTCGAGAAATGTGTCTCCCCAGGACCCAAGCATCGCATCGCTACACGTTGTGAGCTTGTAGATTGGCTATTTTCACTACTTCTTTAAACATTTGTTTTCTAATTTATGGAATGTATTTATTCATGAAATTATTTTTTGAAAAATTACTCGATTTGTTTTTAATTCATGATTTATTTATTATTTTTGGGGGGGGATTTTATTCCACGACCCACAAATGGGTCTCGACCCGGTTTTTGGGAAACAGTGCAGGCTTTATAACGCAACATTACAACTTCTACTCTCTCGAGACTGCATCTGCATGCCATATAGGCTACAGGCCTACTTACTATCAAATCTAAATGGTGAATGTGGATTTAATGTTTATTCCATGTTTACTGGAAATGACACTGAAGTGTAACTTATATTTAGCTAGAAATTGAAACAATGGCGCTTCTATTGTTAGACCCGTTGTTGGGTCCACTTGGGTTCAGACATGCATTTTAGGTAGAAAATTCCTCAGACTCAGCCCAGCCTGCAGTGCGTTTTATGTTAAACAGATGTTTTTATTTAAGCATTTACGGGGGAGATTCTAGGTTAACAAGACGCATGCAAAAAACTTTAGCCATCGAACAGGATCCCATATACCTGAAGAAGTGTCTCTTATAAGCGGGCCTGTGTCATCCATTGAGACCTGAGGCCGATTCTACAAATGTCTTCTAACAGTTTTCTGAAAAACGCATGCTTCTATATCGGTTGTCACACCTTTTCATGTCAAGGACCCCCAAAATGATGTGAATTTGGCCGCGGACCCCCATCTCAAAATATTTTTGTTCCAGGGATGAAGAAGCAAAGATTTGAGTTAAAAATGTTCGCTTTAAATATATATATTCAAAGATGTGCACACATTTCAAGATTTTTCAAAAAAGCTTATAGCGTGGCACTCGGTGCCACACTATGAGCTTGTAGATCTGCTATGAATAGCCAAAGACATCTAAAATGACACAGATGCTTTCCCGGTCGTGAGCAGGGTTGAGCTCTAGGGGGTACGGGCGGGTACGGCGTACCCTTAGTTCTGAGACTGTGGGGGCTGGGGGCTCGCGCGTGCTCCACATGCACTCACCGTCAGCGGCCGTCGTTAACGCCTTAAAGTTTAAACAATAGCCTCTGAAGGTTCGCGCCGTCAGTGGCGAGACATTCTCAATAGCGTCTACCTGGCTGCTTTGCATAACATTAGGCTACTCGAGAAAAGACACGGACTTGAATTGAATGTGCACTGCAGAGTGTGAGGGGGATTGCTTAGCAGAGGACCCAGTTCTCTGAGACAAGACAAAGACAAGTTGTCTGATTATTTTAACTGCTTATGTGTGGGTGAGTCTATGTAAAGGGCTTTTATATAAAACTAAAAGGAAAATAAAATAATTGATTAATTGAAACAAAAATAAAAACAACAAATTAACAATGCAACAAAATAATAAGAAATATAAATACATTAATAATCACATGTTGAATACAGTATTAGTAAGTGGCTATGTGCACATGCCTGCGCACGTGCGCGCGCACGTGACGTCATAAAATACAGTACCCTTAGTTCAAAAATCCACAGCTCACCACTGGTCGTGAGAGAATCTCAACGACAGACATTTTTTAACCTTAAATACGAAACACCTTTTGTAAATGTATTCTGAATGTGGCACATATTCTTACTGAAGCTGATATGTTATTTTATCCCTGTGTCTTGCAAATGCAATGTGAATGTATTGCTTTAAAAAAAAAATAGGTACTAGATTAGATATGTAATCGTGAGAATCCAAATTGTCTACTGGTCGGCCTATTTTATGGTTAAAATATTATTTTCTGAACATTAGCCGTTAAGATAAAGATAAAAACAACGTTTTTATCTTTTCCTGAGTGAGTTATAATGATTAAGCATAAAAAGCTTTATTCCTCAAGGACTGCGGGAATATAGCTAATAATAATAATAATAATAATAATTGTTATGATTATTATCATTATTATAACGAGTTCAATTCCCCTTTGCAGTCCTCATCTATTCTCCATGGCTAAATCATTTACATTTATTAATTGACTGCATTAGCTTGAACATACAAATACGTTTTGATGCATGTTTCTATTCGTGCTATATTTTAAATAGACCACCTGAACACGGCAGATACATATTTATTTCATACATTTCTGCAGGTTTTGAACTTGTAATTCCTGTGCCATTAAATACAACTCAAGGAAACGAATGATAAAGGCTTAAATCTATATCAAAGTATTTTGACAACAGTTTTGGTTTGAAATGATCACGTTAGCCAACTTGGGAATTCAACTTCAAACCCAGCAGTAATATGTCACAAAAAAACATCTATTTGTGTCATTTTAGACTTTAACCACTTTAACCATGTTATACTCTGGCTATTCAAAAATAGCAGATCTACAAGCTCATAGCAGCACTATGAGCTTGTAGATCTGCTATTATAAAAATACCCCAAAATATTAATTCAAAATGTGTGCAAATAATATATTTGCACAAATGTAATATCTTTTACATAATGTATTTTTTAGAGCGAACATTTGTGTATGTGTTGGGGGTCCCTGGAACAAAATATTTTGAGATGCGGGAGTCCATGGGCCAAAATATTGACATGCAAAAGTTTGAGCGCCACTGATATAGCAACATAGTTTTTTTCAGAAAACTGTCAGGATTCAGAAGACATGTTTAGAATCGGGTCTTATAGTTGCAGGTCTTAAAGGGTTAAATACATTTACATTAATTCATTTCCAACCAACCTGCAGGGTCCATGAACGCCCGGATACCGAGGATGTTGGTGACCGTGTGCACCGAGGGCCAACAAGCCCGGGAGAGGCCATGAACTGGCCCCCCGCCGGGGCCTCCGCTGCCGATCTTACCCCCCGCGGTGGGCGACATGGCCCCCGGGTAGGAGGCATAGGGGTACATGTGGTTATAGGGAGAGAGCTGCGGTCCAGGATGATGATGATGAGTCGGTTTACCGCCGCCGTCCTCATCATAGGGACCGCCGGGCTGGGAAAGACTCCCGATCTTGTTCCTTAGAATGCGGCTGATGGAGCTGACCGACGGGACGTTGTACTTGTCGCACACGGCGTCCGACAGCAGCCGGTCGCGGATCTCCCACGCGAATATCCCCGGGTCGCCGTGCTTGTAGTCCCGGATGCTCTTCACCACGTTGGGCGTGGTGACGCGGGGCTTGCTGCCGCCGATGGCGCCCGGCAGGATGGAGCCCGTGTCGTGGTACCGCGCCAGGATCTTGCTCACGCAGCCGTGCGAGACGCGCAGCTGCCGGCTGATGTCGCACGGTCGGATGCCGAGCTGCGCCAGCTCCACGATGCGGATCCGCACGGCGTTGGGGAGAGGCCGGCCGTTGACGAACACGCCGCCGAGCTGGTTCACCTCGCCGTAGGTCTGATCTGCATGAGGCGAGGACCGCGGCGTGGTGATTAGTAGTGGTAGGTATAGGCCTACACATCATGATGAAGTGACTGTTTCAATTTAAGGACTTTTAAGACCTTTTTTTAATACCTAAAAAACAGGAAAGTAAAGAAAGGAAAAAATACCACTAGGCTACTGCATCAAAAGTAATCAACAAACTAAAAACTGGTCGAACCAAAATTGAGAAATAATATAAGAAAGACGCAAATATTGTGAGAAAATAGCAGATCTACAAGCTCACAAGGCAACGGGAGGCGTTGTGAGCTTGTAGATCTGCTATTTTCACAAGATTTCACAATATTTATCTGAGTCAAACAAACACAACACAACACAACACAGCTTACACAACACCACACATAAGAATAGAATAGAATAGAATAGAATAGTGTTCACGTAGAAATATTAATTCAGCTTTATTGTAATATAAGAAAATCTAGTGCCTTTACAACGAACCTTTTAACTTTAGCCTATTTTTTAACGCCAGACTTAGCAGGAAAGGTGATAAATAATACTTGGTTGTGTGCCATATTGCATAATACTGAAAATATAGCAGACCTATACAAGTTCAGTGCGTTGTTCTGCAAAGCATTGTGAGCTTGTAGATCAGCTCTTTTCAGTGCACCACATGGTAACAGGATAGGTGGGCACCAAGGAAGAGTGGGCACCTTGGTGTTAAATTGGCTATTTCTTCCCCAAAATGTTAAAAAATAAAGTAGGCTATTTGAAAAATATGTATATATCAAAATAGCCAATGTTACATCGAGGTGCCCAGATAGTGCCCACCTATCCTGTATCCCATGCAAACAAGTATTTAATTGTATTTTAATGCGTAAAATGCGATTTAGAGCCTGTAACCACGGGCCTGATAGTTTACTGTAACGCCCCGTTGTGAAGCCATACTACAATAGGCGCTTCTATTGCCATAATGCAGTGCAAAGGAGGCTCTACTTTTAGTTATATCTTGCGGTTAAATTATGCAAATCTACAAGGTTACTTTACCCATTGGCTCCGCTTCCTTCACCAGTGGTGGAGGAACGTCTGTCTCTGCATTAGACGTGGATTAAAGTCCAAGCGACGACGCGTTTCACACGGACTGAGATGATCGTCCTCGCCATGGAGACTGAATGGACGAATGTCCATCCTGGAGCTTGGAGGCTTCGAGGGATTTAGAATGTTGAGGCGTCCTCTGTTTTACGTCAGTGGCGTTCGGATGAGCTAAAGTCTGTGTTTGGTCACTGGGTCTGTAACCGTGACATCATCAACTTGGGACAGATCGTCCCGCTTGAGTAAAAGATGAACTATTTCTAAAAATAAATACAATATTTAAGGTGTTTTTACATTTTTTTTAGAGGGCAATTATAATGTATTAAGGTATATAAGGCTTATTAGCCAGGGATCATTTTAAGACAGATTTAAACATCATCATACAACAGTTTCCCTAAGGCGGAGCCTAAATTAGGCTAATAGTCTTCTAAGTGGTTCCCAAACTTAAAAACAAAAAAAAAAGTTGTTTTTAATTGATGAAAAGTTGTGATAAAAAAAATGGATATGAAGAAAAACAAAAAAAACATTAAAATTGGTCTGCGACCCAAATATAGGTCCCGACCCACTGTTTGGGAAACAATGTTCTATAACCTGTCCCATTTGGAGAGGTTGACGACGGCAGTTGGTCAAACAGGGTCGAGGTGAACAATATAGTCTGTTGCCCTCGAAAAGTTCACACGACGTTGCTGTTTTGAATCAATTAAATGTCTGTAAAAGTATTCATTCAGAAACTGACAATTGGTTTATTACCTACTGTTTAATTCTGCCCGTGATGGTGTCTTTCCAAAGCCTCCTAAAATATATTCTACACACTACTATAATGCTATAAAATGGAGCTAAAAAGCTAATTTCACTTGGCATAACAGTTTATTTGTTTCTGATTAAACGCCCTGGACTTGTAATAGGCCTTATTTGCATTTGATCAAGGCATCCGGCTTTTTAAAAGATGTGTCAGCTGATGTGAGCTCACTGCTTTTGCATTTTTATTACAGAGAAGTGAGAGAACACTTATGTTATGGCTCGGTACCAAATAACTTTGAACGTATACACTTTTGAAATAAAGCGTTCAAATTGCCGTTCATTTGCAGCAGCTTTATTCTTCGTGGCCGTGCATGCGATTTCAGATATGGTCTATATAATTTAGGCCTAATTCAGGTTGAATTGCATGTCAAAAATATGAATCAGTCCTTTCCCAATTCTTGTATGCTACTTAGAAAGCATGAGTAGGCCTACAATTTGATAACATAATGTTATCAAATTAGGAATGTTATTAACATTCCCTCTTGTCTTTGCTCTATCTTCACCTAAAATAGCGACCTAAGCATGCGGTTTGGCAATTTTTGCCGAATGTTAGCCCCGCTGCCCCACTATCAGGATGCTATAGGTTTCAAGTGATCACTTCTTAATGTGGTCCCTTTAATAGCTTGGTCCCCTATACTCTTTCCCCCCTTGGCCCTGCGATATAGTCTGATAATCAGGCTAGTATTTTTTCCCTCTACACCAAATATCTTCACTGAAAATAGCGACTTTATAGTATTATTATATTATGTCACAGAATGTACGAATACAACTACTAAGATATAGATATGTTTTTATTTTAATGAGTTCCTATATTCAGAATGTGTAGCCTATATACTCATGGGGAAATAGGAGTTTCAGTGCTTCAGGACACATGGATCTAGCAGGGATTGAACTTGAAATCTTTGCATTGTGAGGCAGTCATTCTAATTAGGTCACCCTGCAACCTTCAAACAATGTTATATTATTATTTTGTTATCCAATATTATTCTTACCAATAGAGGATAGCGTTTAATTAGTACAAAAAAAGCATATATATGTATGTATATATATATATATATATATATATATATATATATATATATATATATATATATATATATATATATATATATATATATATATATATATATATATATATATATATATATATATATATATATATATATATCACCTAATATGATTATAATATAAATTCGCTATTTTAGAATCCTAAAATGAAACAGTTTTTGCAGGTGTGAGGTATACTTGTATAGTACAAAGGCCCCCTCTACTGGTCGCATGTGTGACCTACATTTGTGATGGCTATGAAATGGCACTGGAATCTGTTCCAAACCTATTTTTAGAGTGGATCTCTTTTTCCCATTGAAGATTTACCAGGAGCCAGGATCATAACGCCTCACTAACACCATTGTGTGTGTGTGTGTGTGTGTGTGTGTGTGTGTGTGTGTGTGTGTGTGTGTGTGTGTGTGTGTGTGTGTGTGTGTGTGTGTGTGTGTGTGTGTGTGTGTGTGTGTGTGTGTGTGTGTGTGTGTGAGTGAGTGAGTGAGTGAGTGAGTGAGTGAGTGAGTGAGTGAGTGAGTGAGTGAGTGAGTGAGTGAGTGAGTGAGTGAGTGAGTGAGTGAGTGAGTGAGTGAGTGAGTGAGTGAGTGAGTGAGTGAGTGAGTGAGAGTGTGTGTGTGTGTGTGTGTGTGTGTGTGTGTGTGTGTGTGTGTGTGTGTGTGTGCGCGTGCGCGCGCGTGTGTGTGTTACAGAGAGAGGAAGAGTGTATGATTATCATTTTAACTTGCCTTAATGAATACATTAATTCATATATACATTAATTCATTCATTTAGGGAAATTGATCATCACCTTCATTCAGTGTAAATGTTCTTTGTTACCTTTTACCACTGAAAACCATATGTTGATGAGCAAAACGTTGAGAGTGTTCCTTTAATCATGCATTCAAACTGAGCTGAAGAAAATGTGGTTTGAAGTGGGATAGCTCCAAAAGTATAAACGTTATAAAAAAGTCCTAGATAGCTTTACATTTTTACATTGAAATGGAGTCTGTAAGTTAACGCATGTTGAAGTAACATGACTGCAAACAGGTGAAAAGAAAAAAAGCTAAATATTTCAAAAACTACAAATTATTTCAAAGTAACAATCTCAAGCATGCAGTAAGGTTCTATTTTGTTTCAGCCTCCAGTGAAATAGAGACGATTACAACATTACAGTAAAACAAAATGCTAAAGAATATTATTAATAAGAAAATAATATAATTAATACAATTAATATTCCTAATATTTTGGGAATATCCATGTATCAATATTATTTAAGTTAAAAAGGAGTATTATGTAACTTTTTTCAATTATATTTATTGTTACATCGTATAAAACATATTCTTTGTTCGGCTTCCTTCATAATAATGTAGCAGCATAGTAGATAATAATAACACTACTAATTGAAGAAAAGGAAAGAGAAAGAGAAAAACGAGCAAAAAAGTTGGTATATTTATACTAATAGGATAATAAAAATCACACCCAGTGTGAAGTGGGCGGTGTGTGGTCATCACAACATGACTCACCTTAAAAAAGGATAAATGATTAAAGTCCATACTGCTATTCATAGGGCTGCACATGTGTCATGTGTTTCGCTAGCCAATCACAGTCCTGAATTTGCAAAGTCAGCCAATCACATTACAGTTAGTGGTGATGACACTAGCTGTAATGTGATTGGCTGACTTTGCAAAAGTATCGATTTGCATTAACAATGGAAGGGTTAGGGGTATACAATGCGTTGTAGACTATTGGCCAATCACGGTGCAGGATTGGTCAGTGTCCAAAACTCACTTATAGGGGGCGGCTACACCGCCCCAAAAATAGATTTACAATGTACTTACAAGCTTGGCATATTATATATACCATCAACATTTATTAGTGGCTGCCACAGTACTTTCTATATACAACAGATTATGCAGGAATAGACAAGCATATTTAGGTGCAAAAAAGACAGGTGAGGGAGGTGTGAGGGATCTTGTCAGATCTTTCATGTGCCTGATTGTACGGGGGAAGAAGCTTTTCAGCAGTCTGCTACCAGTGGCCCTGAGACTGCGTAGCCATTTTACATGAGGATTCATCTGAAATGGTCCATGGTTGGGTTGGCTTGGGTCTTTGATGATTCCGCAGGCTTTGCTGACACTGCATTCGTTGTATCGTTCGTTTTGTCCAATCTGTATGGTAAGGTATGTTAATTCAATATTTGGGGTGGTTGTATTTGCACAAGAAATCTGGCGCAAATCGGCCCAGTGGTTTGCAAGAGTACCTCCAGACAGACAGACAGACAGACAGACAGACAGACAGACAGACACCCTCTTATGCCGCTTTTCAGTATCTAGTATCAGCTCACCTTTGTCTTTACCCAGCTCTTCTCTACCCACTTTTCATCTGTGTTTCCACTGTACTCTGAAGGTACTGGGCCCCCCTCTTTAGTAGACCAAAATGTGGATAATGGCGTGACGTGCCGATTAGGGATTATGCAGTGGAAGTCAACATTGTAGACGGCTAGCCTCCTACAGAGCCATGCGTGGGAAAAGTTGTGTGAACCGCTGATCATATAACTCTTAGCAGAGGTATACTGCATCAGTTTGTTGGGCCAGAGAAAGTGAAGCCGTTCTCCAGAGAGAGGAGGTTTTCCAGAGTTTTGCAGGTGGTGAATAAAGATAACTTTTTGTACTAAAGAGTTCCCATTGTAGGCATTAGGAGGAATCAAGGCAAAGATAAGACGTCCGTATCCAGCCCCGGGACTGTGGCTGGGCTCTTCTCTTCAACGTACGTACCTGGCAGTGGCAGGGGTGGAGGCAGCTTAGGGTTGCTGCTGGGTGTCTGGACGCTATAGAACCTAAGGAAGGTAGACGTCAACTCAATGTAAGCAATACCCATGAACAGCACTGCCCACCAGTTAGCCACCATCCACTCAGCAATGGTCTTGTACAGCTCTGGATTAAAAAGGTTCTTCAGCAGCTTTAACAGAGGCCCGTCTGCGTCCACCGGGCGACACTTCGAGAACACGTCACAGTAGCCCTTGAGGTCATTGCAGGGTGATCCAGGCTGCAGAGTTATGAGCTTCCTTTTGAAGAAACTGACCCATTTCTCAGAGTCTGTGCTCTGGCAGGTGTCTGGCTTCATTTTCTCCATGCAGCAGACATAGCACTGCAGGGCTTTCTCATCCACGCCTTCTGGGCTCGCACAGGTGCACGCCTCCAGACCATGTTTCTGACAGATGGAACCTGCGCAAACCCCATTGAGGCAGACTTGTGTGTTTCCATTGCAGGTGGTATTGAAGTCGGCCTTGAATTGTGAGGGAGGGCACCTCACGTGTGTACCGTTACACATGCTTTCATGGGCACACTCCGATTCCAGTCTGCAGCTGTCACCTTTGGGCTTTAAATCGCATGTCGCTGGGTCACAGCAAGAACCCTGACTGGGACTGCATTCTTTCCCGGGTTTTAGTTTGCACCTCTTGTCATCGTCCTCATCAGCGCTATAGCAGCAGGATTCTTCGCACTGATCACTGTAGCCACAGTCACACTGTTCATCTTTCTCCACTAGCCCATTACCACAGATAGGCTGGCCAGCTTCAACAAAGCAGATCTTCATCCTCTCCTTAAGGACCTCGCTGATGGCGTTGATGCTGCATGGCGAGAACCTCCTGTGGTTGGGCTTGTCCCCCGATGTGTCGATTTGGTAGGGAAACATGATGTAGTTCCCCTCCTGTGTTCCCGGGGTGCATTCAGGTGTATCGTCGTGAGGAGAGCCAAAGCTGTGTCCGACCTCATGGGCGAGGGTGATATGTGAGACCTTGGGAGGGACATGCCTGTCGTAGTTCTTCACAGTAATGATGCCCGCGTTCAGAGATTTCCACGACTTATCAAAACCAAAGAACCTATGCTTCTCGCAGATGCCCCCGGGCCGTAGTTTTGGTTCCAACTCGGGTTTCCAAGCCCTGCCAGTCACCCCCTTCTCAAAGTCTCTGTAGGTGAAGGCATAGGCCAGACAGTAACTATCGTGGTTCTGTTGTGAGAAGAGGTCCAAAAATGTCCTACCGCTGATGTTGTGAAAGCGGAAAGGATTGGACTCGTCCCCCATGGCGCTGGTAGTGTTGATTATAATCCTTTTCACCACAAAGTTGATGTTGTGGATGCCATTGAAATCTGTTTTCTGAAAAATGGAGTTGAGAGTCTTCACGTGGCTGTTGATCTCATCCATGACCTTCCTCTTTGTGCCGTAGTAGTTGTAGAAGAGGTGGTCCGTCTGGATCAAGAGCTCACAGGTGGTCTTGTCCTTCCTCTGTAGTAGGGTGACTGGACTGTGACCTCTGTCCACCAGCAGCTTGCTAACTGTGTCCTCCGCCTCCACTGCTGACGCCTGGTCCTCCTGCATCCACACCGAGTGGTTACCATAGCCACCCTCCGGATGAATGATGTCATCCTCGTGATAGATGACAGAGTGATAGGACACATTCCTCTCTTTGAAGTACCTCTCAGAGGGTTCTACGTAGTACGTGCCTTCGTGTGTGTTGATGGAGCCCTCGAAACGGCCATCAATCACTGACCCATGAGCATAGGTATAGGTGCCATTTTCACCAAATGTTTGTCCAGTGTAAATGAAGTCGATATAGCCTATATCCAAGGGCAGATCCTCTCCTGATACCTTTATGGTGAGATCTGGAGAAAAGGTGGAGGTGTCCCTCGTCATCTGCAACTTAAAGTGCCTTCCATGAGAGTAGAAGTCCAGCTGCAGCGTGTTGTTTTTGACTAGTGACTGCAGGCGCAGGGCTTCTGTGTCATAGGACAGGCCCTCATGATGGCGGATGTATTTGTTGAGAGGATTAGTATATTGTCCTCTAATAGTCTGTAGACAGCAAACCAAAAGCAACAGCTGTACACATATCACATTGTATGCCTTCATAACTGTCTACATATGGCAAAAAATTGCTTTTCTAACAGCATGCAAAACTCAAAACCCACAACTATCCCATTTTGACATCATTCACATTCATCATCTTTTGAGCAAGCAGCCAGTGACGTAGCACTACTGATGATAAGGTTATTGTGACGTCAGATCACTGACAAGTGTGTCATCCCCATGTGGTCATTCTCTCTCAGAGCTGATGCAGTTGAGATATGAGAACTATATACACATATATTAGGGTTGTCAACAGATATGAAAATGAGAAAATAGCCAGCTGAACAACGGACGTGTTTCAAACTAACAGGACAATACAACAGGAAGTGAGGTATAAATAGTGTATGATGCAATCAAGTCCAAATGAGTACAGGTGCCTCTGTCATCACCTTGGAAGCTAACAATGAGTACTCAGTATTGTTATTAGGGTACCAGGAAAGGACAAGTACTATGTGAAATAGAATGCAATTACATTACAGTTTATAAGATGATCACACAGAGCCAACTCAATATACGTAAATACAGGCCACTGCAGGGCCTATTAAGTGCCTGAGGTTAGTAAACCAAACAAACAAGTGACTTGTGAGATTCAAAAATACATGACACATACAAATAATACAAAAATACAGAATGACTGTAAAAACGTAAGGAGGCCTATTCACCTGTTTCCTAGGCTTTTCACATCCTGTTTGTGTTCCACTTCCTGTCGATTTGATCCAATGCAATGAAATACAATGAAACTGGTCAGATGACTAATGATATCCAATGAAATCCGACAGGAAGTGGAAAACACACAGCCTAGGAAACAGGTGAATAGACACACTATAATAATGCCACGCCCCTGCTATGGGTGTGTTTGGAATGTGTTGATTCTATTGCTTTAGACCTCCAATTTAGAGGTTTGATGTTTACTTCTGCACAATTAGAAAACAGCAATGTAGCTGACTGAACGTCTGAAAAGAAAATCACGAAAAGCAACTCAATAGAAGCTCCTCATTAAAGGACGACTTCACCCATTTTCAACCTATCCTCATATAATAGGTCCTAACTAATGCTCATGATAAAATGGTACAATTTCTTCCTACTCAGTCTGTTTCTCAGAGGAGGGCTGTGGACAGTCCAGAAACCTGTCTACCAGTGACATCATCATTAGGCAGGATTTTTTTTCCCAACAAGATTTCAAAATGTTCATTTGTAAGATGATCGCAAAGCCTGCAGTTTGTATTCGCTTGGATTCCCCATCGATGATGTCACTGGTAGATGGGATTCTGAACTGTCCACAGCCCTCCTCTGAGACACAGACTGAGTAGAAAAGAATTGTACCATTTTATCATGAGCATTAGTGAGGACCTATTATATGAAGACAGGTTGAAAATGGGTGACGTCATCCTTTAAGACCCTTGCGTTGTGATACTAGCATGATATCTTGCATGATGCTCTACAAAGAGCAAGACATTAGAATAATTTGGCTCTGACAGTAATTACTCCCCCCCCCCCCACACACACACCACCCAGACAGGCTTTGCCCACCAACGAGCAAAATATATTTTAGTCTCTCCCATCAGCGCTGCTTTTTTTGTCTTGTTGATTGCAGCTTGTGATAGTATACAATTGAGTGGCACACGCACGCACGCACGCACGCACGCACACACGCACACACGCACACACGCACACACGCACACACACACACACACACACACACACACACACACACACACACACACACACACACACACACACACACACACACACACACACACACACACAGATAAGAGAAGTGCAAGACAGATGAGAACTTCTATGATGGTTCCATCTGGTCTGATACACACAAGAGCTTTGTTTTTATGATATTTTTATTGCAAACATATGAATTTTAATTTGCTAACAAAACCTGACAATTACATGTGTTGGAGCGCCAGGAAGTGAACCTATAGACCTGTGCAGTTGTGCCCTCAATTCTCTTTCAATTCATAATATATACACTTTCTAATTCTTTAAATTATATCTTTGTGTTTTCTCTCTTTTTTATAAAGTATTAAGTAGTATATAATATGTTACTTGTATAACCGCCTCCCTACCGGCATACAGCTGTTTAATTCTCACACCATTTACAGTGGACATGTTTGTCCCTTGGTGTGAATATGCAGGTGCTTTATCAGGTTATGTGACAGAGTGAAACTCCTGTGACACTGTTTACAGATGTAAGGTTTTTCTCCAGTGTGGACACGCTGGTGTCTGTTCAGGTTAGGTGACTGTCTAAAACTCTTGCTACACTGGCTACACTGGAATGGCTTTTCTCCAGTATGGACACACTGGTGTCTGTTCAGTTCTTGTGACTGACTAAAACTCTTGTTACACTGGCTACACTGGAAAGGTTTTTCTCCAGTATGGACACGCTGGTGTGTGTTCAGGTGTTGTGACTGACTAAAACTCTTGTTACACTGGCTACACTGGAATGGTTTTACTCCAGTGTGGACACGCTGATGTCTTTTCAGGTTAGGTGACTGACTAAAACTCTTGTTACACTGGCTACACTGGAAAGGTTTTTCTCCAGTGTGGACACGCTGGTGTCCCTCCAGTTGACTTAACTTACTGAAACTCTTGTCACATTGTTTACAGGCATGTTTTTTCTTTCCTGCGTAAGACATGCGATGTGTCTCTACTTCTCTAGGCTGAGTTAAAGTCTTGGTAGACTGCTGACCACTGCAAGATCTTGGTTGGTCTGTGCCTCCTGGTTTCTGGCTGGTTACAGAGCCGTTGATTGGCTGAAAGGCTGCTGAGGTGATGTGTCCACTCCTCAGCATTTGGCAGTAGATGTCGTTGTGGCTCCTCTTCAAGTGTTTATGGAGGAAGACGTGAGACGTGAAGGCGTATGGACACTCAGAACAGGAGAAGACCTGAGCCTGGGAAGACTTGGACAAGACTCCTGAGAGAGAGAGGGGGGGGGAGGGGGGGGGGCGTGAAAGAGAGGAAGAGAGATTATAGAAGGGGGATAAAATGTGTCAAAACTAGACATTTTAGGTTCTGGTTCACCTCAACCCCATTTTTTGTTGCATTAAAATGAAGCGAAGGCGGCCCCGGATTAACGCATCAGGCTCACAGGGCTTCAGCCCTTGGCCCGAAGCTCCGAGGGCCCCGGCCACAAAGCCCCTGGCAGCAACAATCAACTACGCTTTTTACCCCATCAGGTGCCTGCCTCATGCCTCTGTACCTGACTCACCGACTGGTCTGTCTGGTGGTATTGGATTATGCACACAGACATTGTAACCAAGAAGAGGATTACCACACACCTCAGCCTCAACCACAGCCACAGGAACAGGACAGTACGGCAGTGTTAATTTCGTAGACTAAAACTACAGTATGACGGAAAATGTTTGTCGACTACCTTTTTTCACTGACGAAAACTAAATAAAAACGAAATAAAAACTAGACTAAAATGTTAGGGAAGGACTGGTGGAGAAGCGCAGCGCGACACGTTAAGAGCTAATTTCAGAATGCAACCAGGTGTAAAATCAGCCATCAGACGCCATCAAGGCCCGCCAAAATACATTTTTGTCGACAACATCAACTGTAGAGTAAAACATTTCAGATTCCTAATTTTTTTTTGTTAGATGATGTTGTAGTTTGTTCACACTGCATGCAACGATGTTGTAACATATAGCTGACATTGCCTTATCTGTTACTATGTGTTGACACTTTTGTTAGATAATCCTTAACGGTAATGGTAGCCAACAGTGCTAGGTTATCTAGCTATCAAGTCTTTTACAGTAGCTAACCGGCTTAGTTAACAGTATGTCCAAACAGGTCCCAGACAGCCTCTAGGCATGGTCTTTACTTTCCTTTGTTTTGTTCAACGAGTAAAAAAGTACTTTTACTCAAGTACTGTACTTAAGTAGGCTCTCCCCCCCCCCCCCAAGAAAACAAAAAATAAAACAAAACAAAGACAAAACCCAACGTGTTCTCATCAGACCTGCATGAGCTACGTAAGCAATCTACTTTAGTTTAATTCGTAATAGATAGATACACTACTCAGACATTCAAGTTACATTTAACAGACAGATAGATGGTTACCTTTAACAGTGCTCTTATTGTTCCACAGCTCATCAAAGATGATTCCCAGTTCCTTTGCATACTCATCTCCGTACCATACAAGCAGCTCTTCTCCCCTGGCCACAGGACGACAACAACGATACAAGACCCGTCCTCGATGCTGGAACGCTATCAGGTTCTGTTCTGTTTCATTACGAGCACAGTTCACATACCTGACACACACACACGCACGCACGCACGCACGCACGCACGCACGCACGCACGCACGCACGCACGCACGCACACACACACACACACACACACACACACACACACACACACACACACACACACACACACACACACACACACACACACACACACACACAGCACAGCACATATACAATTTTCAATTTGTATGTACCTAAAAACAAAAAAATAGACCCTATACACAAAACATACAAAAGATATTGGTCTCCAAATTGAACAGAATATTTTATCATCACTACACGGACTGCCTGTTGTAGGATTAATTTTAGGATATTTCTGATGCCTGTTTCCTGATTACAAGCCTGTGTGCAGAGGTCAGGCAGGAACCTGTTGTTCCTGAGTGGAGGTTGAAGGTCTGTCTTTTTCTGTGCCTGGTACAAGCTCTAAAGATATATTTGTATCTATAATCTGAGGTCTACATACTGCATTTATACCGTATATTGATATGTATAGATGTAAACTAATAGTTTGTGGGAGAAAGCATTGATCTACAAGAGTTTACAACCAGAAAATTATGTCCTACCTCATCCAGTTGGACCAAGTCTCGTCCTTAGCATCAATGTAGTCATAACGGTTTCTCTCCCTGCGGATCTAAAGAAAAATAAACACATTATTTATGTTTAAGTATACTGACATACCAGCTCAGTGAGAAACAGGAGATAGGCTCCTGACCTAAGGCCACAAGTCTACTTACATATACGTTCATGCTGACATAAAAACATCTGTCTATATGAACCTAGGGTATACTGATATAAAGGCCTTTCTCTATACTGTATGACATACAAATATCATATCGTATACACATAGCTGACCCAGTGGTATTGCCTCTAGTGCTACCATTAGGCCAGAATTTCTACTAACACATTTTACTCCCCACGCACGCACGCACGCACGCACGCACGCACGCACGCACGCACGCACGCACGCACGCACGCACGCACGCACGCACGCACGCACGCACGCACGCACGCACGCACACACACACACACACACACACACACACACACACACACACACACACACAGACTCACCACCCAGGAGTATCCACTCTCTACAGCCTCCTCTTTGCCAGTCTTCAGTCCTTCATAAGGACCAAAGTGAGTCCCGACAGGAAGCTTAGAGTCTCCACAGTAAAACACTCCTTGACCTGCACCTCGAATGCGTGACTTTCTAATCTGAAAGCACACACACGCCTCACGCACACACACACACACACACACACACACACACACACACACACACACACACACACACACACACACACACACACACACACACACACACACACACACAAACACACACACACACACACACACACACACACACACACACACACACACACACACACACACACACACACACACACACACACACACACACACAGTTAGAGAAAGACAGGGAGGGAGGCATATATTAACATAGTGTGTGTTAGCTTATATGTTATTGTTTTTTAGTGAATACGGTATACCTTAAATTCAGGAGGCAGGGTCTTCCTGGCTCGGTTAGTCTCTCCTTTAGCTATATCTGTGTCCTCGATGAATTTAGGCTCTCCGTGTACCTCACATTTCTCTAAAAAGAACTCCCCACACCGATCACAGACTGGACACACGCACACACATGCACGCACGCACGCACGTACGCACACGCGCACACGCACACACGCACACACGCATGCACGTACCATACTATTTAGTAAGCCAAATGTGTATGTTTGAAAGTTTAGTAGCTACTCAATAGTACATGAAATGCATCCTAAATTCTGGAAATCTTACAGTATGCAATACTGGACACAGATGGTATAAATGCAGTGGTATAGTTCCAACGACTACAACATACATGGCGTGCAGTAACCAAACCTCTGGCATAATGTCAATTACTCTTCTATTACACACAGCTACTGTAGAAGAATGTACTTATTTGTTTAAACCAATAACATTTCCAATAGGCGACCATGTGTTTCCTCCTTCCCCTGGAGGAGGGCCAAGAATAAGGCAAATACACTGTGATGAAATGGGAGCATGTATGCCGTAGTACCTCTGCTTTGTCACAAGATGGGGCACTTTCCTAACATTCCACTTGGTCTGTTCAGTATGTCAGAAATTAAACATAATACCATTGTGTCCTGTATGCACTCAAAATGATGTGATACAGATTAGTACATACAGATTAGTGTGTAGCATGTAGAATGTGATTTTGGACGCAGCCAAAGATGACCTACAGTAGTAATGTTCGTCGTCTGGAACTTCCGGTTCTGTGTATTTAATTTCTGACCGTTTCCTGAGCTTTCTGTCACTGGAACACTCTGCTACTCCTTCCATCACCTGACCACCTGTAACACACACACACACACACACACACACACACACACACACACACACACACATACACACACACGCACGCACGCACGCACGCACGCACGCGCAGACACACACACACACACACACACACACACACACACACACACACACACACACACACACACACACACACACACACACACACACACACACACACACACACACACACACACACACACCTAGAAGGTAAGGTGTACAATGATACAAACGCTGGATTGTTGACTAATCCCAAGTGAAAAAAAAATGTATTTTTTTTGTGCTAAAGTATACTTTTAGCACAAAAAGTATGTTAATTGTCAATTTGAACTTTTGTCAAAGCATACTAACAGTGCATTTTTGGGCAAAATATATTTTAGCAAATATAGTCAGAGTGTATTCAAAATATATTTCTACAAAGCAAATTTAATGTCAACATGAATTAAGTTGTAATTTAGCACATTGTTCAAAGTGTACTAAACAAAAAATATATATTTAATTAAATAAAAATGTACTTTTCAAAAGTCTATTCATATACTGTTGAATTGTTGTTTAACTTAAGTACATTTAATGTTAAATATATTTTTAATTATTATATTTTAAGTGCTTTTAAAGTATATTCATAGCAAATTATCCTCAATATACACTTATTTTAAGATATACTATAATATGCTTATTAAAAGTATACTTTTCACAAAAACTATTTAAAATATGTTCAAGTATATATTTTTGTAAGTATGTTAATGCCTATTTTATTGAAGTTTCACTTAAGTACTACTTCGTAAAAGTTCACTTTTCATCAGTGTATTTATAGTATAAGGCTGAAAAAATATACTGAAAAAGTATTATACTTAAAGTTTGCTTTACTATACTTTATAAGTATACTATTTATGAATATGTTCCAGATGCTATTAGTAATATACTTCTTAACATTATACTTCTAATATACCTGTTTTAAAGTGCATTCAAAACATATTTCTACAAAGCACATTAAATACTAACATAAATTAATTTGTAATTTAGCACACTTTTTTTAAGTTTACTAATGTGCTTTGTAAAAATATATTTTGAATGCACTTTAAAACAAGTATAATATAATATAACAAGTATAATTTCAAGAAGTATATTACTCCTGGATGCTATTAGTAATATACCTCTTAACATTATACTTGTAATATACATGTTTTAAAGTGCATTAAAAATATATTTTGACAAAGCACATTAGTAAACTTTAAACAAAATGTGCTTAGTTAGTATTTCATGTGCTTTGTAGAAGTATGTATTGAATGCACTTTAAAACAAGTATATTACAAGTATAACGTTAAGAAGTATATTACTAATAGCATCCGGGAACATATTCATGATAGTATACTTAAAAAGTATACTAAAGCAAACTTTAAGTATAATGCTTTTTCGGTATATTTTTTCAGCCTTATATTATAACTGCACTGATGAAAAGTGTACTTTTACGAAGTAGTACTTAAGTGAAACTTCAATAAAATAGACATCAACATACTTACAAAAATATATACTTGAACATATTTTAAATCGTTTTTGTGAAAAGTATACTTTTAATAAGTATATTATAGTATATCTTAAAATAAGTGCATATTGAGGATAATCTACTATAAATATACTGTAAAAGCACTTATACTATAATCATTTAAATATATTTAACATTAAATGTACTTAAGTTAAACAAAAAATAAACATTATATGAATACACTTTTGAAAAGCACATTTTTATTTAATTAAATATATATATACTTTAATTACAAATATACTTACAGTATCTATCTGAAGGACACTTTTGCTGATGTCATTAAAGTATACTATCATTACATTTATGGTGGCTAGAGGAAGTCCATTTCCCAGCATGCACTGAGGCGCAGTGCATGCTGGGAAATTTGTGTTATTGTTCTTATTTGTGTTATTATTTGAATATGGGAATGCGTAGTGCGGTTATGTTATGGGTTATTGAGTTTAGTGTTTTGTTGTGGTGCTATTTGGTGATTTATGGTATTTTATGTCATTTGTTAGTAAAACCATGAGTGTAAATGTCTGTTTGTTTGGTGAGTCTCTCTCCCCTTTTCACATCATTAAATATAGCGTGAGTGTGTTGTTGAAGGTTGTATCAATTGAGAGTTGTCATAGCTCTTACAGACAACTAAACCTCAAGCCTTCATGTTACATTGCTCTTCCATTCGTGTAGGGTTATTTTGAAAAAAATATTAAATTACATTTCACAGAAGAATATTGAATATACTCATTTGTACTTTTTTATAAAATTCAATTTAAATTATGTTGATTGGAAACATTTAAGTTGTACTTAATATACCAAAAGTTGCACTACAGATAAGCTAAAACATATCTTTAATATACTTTTATGTACTTTCTCCCCCACAAAAAATACAATTTAATTACAAATATACTTATAGTATCTGAAGTACAGTTTTGCTGATGTCATTAAAGTGTGCTATCATTCAATTTATAGTGTATTACCAATACATATCAAGTACTAAATAAATAAATATAGAGTACATAGCAATTATGCTTAAAATATACTTTCAATGTAATAATAGTATATTCTAAATTAACTAACTGTGTACATTTAGTTAAATTGAGTTGTAGTTGAAATACATTATTATTACATTGAAAGTATATTTTAGCACATTTGGATTGTAGTTTAAATACTGTATTATTACATTGATAGTATACTTGAAACTATTAAAAGTATACTTCACATTCATTTATTTTATACTCCAAGTATATTTGTAATACATTGATTGTATATTTTAAGCATAATTGCTATATACTCTATATATATTTATTTAGTACTTGATATGTATTTGTAATGCACTATAAATGTAATGATAGTATACTTCAGCAATTGTACTTCAGTTAAGTAAAGTTGTAATTAAATTGTATTTTTTTGGGGGGGGAAAGTACATAAAAGTATATTAAAGATATGTTTTAGCATATCTTTAGTTCAACTTTTAATATACTAAGTACTACTTAAGTGGTTCCAAAATAACACAATTTAAATGTAATTTATCAAGTACAAAAAGAGTATATTAAGTATACTTCTGAAAAATACATTTAGTATATTATTTTTTCACTTGGGATACATTCATTGGTAACCCAATTATGTGCTATGGCTTTAACCACAATGTCCATAACTGTAGCTATCCACTGAGTTGTCTTAAGTTCAAGGACAGACTTGCAGAACAGGAGTGGTATTCACACCTATAATCTCAGTTAAACCATGGCTGCCAACTATCTACAAGCACAACATGTTGATCTGAACTTATGAAAAGCAATTGTCATGTACAGAGTAGACCCATTAAAAAAAAGAACTGGATATGGGCACTACTTTGAGTTAACTAACACTACTTCTAGCTGAATAAAACTTCTGAAACAATATTAAGTACTACTGTACTTTGGTAATAGTGTACACATACCAGAGAGATCAGGAGTCCACTCTTCGTCTTCTCCCTCTTCCTCTTCATCGCTTGGTCGAGGTGAAGAGTTCTTTCCTGGTGGGGGAGGGGGGGGGGGGGGGGTGGGGGGGCAGTTATCATTTATATTCAGAGAACTCTATACCCAACAGTGATTGTCTGATGTTTAGGGAGTATTGGACATTTAAAGGGCAAGACCACTTTGGTAGAGGTTTGGGTTGTGTATTTACCTTGCCATGATGCAACTCCAAAGGTGGACAAGAAATCAAAAATAATTGCTCCATTGATTAGAAATTGATAATTCCAAATGTGCTCCTCATTGACTTACATTGTACGGTAAAACAGCTCTCAAAGTCACTCTTTAAGCACGTAAACGAACACGAACAAAGCTGATTCAGACAATATAGAACATCACCAAACCCAGTACTGTTTTTTTAAAATAAAAATGTTAACTTCCTGCTGATTTTACTATTTGAAGATCCGGATTCGGATCCGCGAATCCAGTCCAGGTTTTCTTCTTAATAAAATAGCAAAATCAACAGGAAGTTAACATTTTTATTTAAAAAAGAAAACAGTACTGGGTTTGGTGATGTTCTATTTTGTCTGAATCAACTTTGTTTGTGTTCATTTATGTGCTAAAAGAGTGACTTTGAGAGCTGTTTTACCGTACAATGTAAGTCAATGAGGAGCATATTTTGAATTATCAATGTCTAATTAATGGAGCAATTATTTTTGATTTCACACACAACCCAAACCTCTACCAAAGTGGTCTTGCCCTTTAAAATGAATAAACTGTCTATATTTCAGTAGAGCATAATCACATAGCTGTTGGACTTTTGCTTGTTAACATTACAAACACAAGAAGAAAGTTGAGAAATAAATGAATACCAGACAGACGAGGGGTCCCGTCTTCATTTTCCTTCTCTTCCTCCTCCTCCTCCTCCTCTTCCTCACTTGGCCGAGGCGAGCAGGTTTTTACCTGACCAGTCCTGTGTCTCTTCAGAACAGCTTTAGACTTCAGACCTGATGGGCAGTTAGAAGCAAATGACTGTCAGATCAACATATTCCTGGAACACAGTGATTGCCTGATGTTTAGAGATGATTGGACATTTAAAATGAATGAACTGTCTATGTTTGTTATAATTCAAGCATATTTACAATGCTAAATATTGTACTGTTCCTTGTTAACATTACAAACACATATAGTCGAGTAATAATACGTGTAAAGTTTTTTTTTTTTTTTTACCTGTATGAGTCCTCATGTGTCGTTTCAGATAACTTGTGCATCCAAAGACTTTGCCACACTCTGTACAAGTACAGCTTTTCTTCCCTGTGTCAGTCCTCGTGGATGGACTTTGTTTTGATGATTTCCGGCCCCGGGCCAGCTTGTTGCGCAAAGCCAAGCGCCGTCCCTTCACATTCTGCGCCTTGTGAGAGTTCGGTTTGTCTAAAGCTGACTGGTCTTCCCTGTTCTCCTCCAACTCATCACGGTCTCCAGTGACGTCTTCATCAGAACTGTGTGAAGAGAGGGGCCGGCCATCGCTGGTTGGAACTTGTGATGCTCCACAGTCCTCTACGTCAGCTTGTGTTTTTATGTGTTCAGTTGAGTTGCTGGCCACAGGCTCTGTCTCTGTCATGTTTTCATCGTCGTCTTCAGTTTTCACTGCTAGTGACCCAGCAGCCTCCACTGGTCTCTGAAGTGGCTCCTCTTCCTGTTCCTGTTTAATCTGTGGAGGCTCTGGTTCCTTCTGGACCAGACTGGAGTTCCTCTCCTTGTGTTCAGGGGGGCAAACAGGCAGGTGATGGAACTCTGGACAAAAGATAAGTTAGAGTTGACTATTATTCTTTCTCCCTTCTACTGTAGGCCTATATAGTGTTTAAGCTTGAGAGGGTGCTAACTATTTGAAACAGACAAGCTACTTGATAACCCAGCTACAATGAACGAACAGCTCTACAGAAGCAGAGAGAGAGAGAGAGAGAGAGAGAGAGAGAGAGAGAGAGAGAGAGAGAGAGAGAGAGAGAGAGAGAGAGAGAGAGAGAGAGAGAGAGAGAGAGAGAGACACAGAGAGATGCGTGAGAAAGTGATGTACCTGCATATTCCATACGGCTAACATATCCGGATCCATATGTACATCTGTCTAATGTCAATGTTAACCGATCAGCCTCCTGTGGTCTTTGAAGTAGTTCCTCCTGCTGTTCACCTTTAATCTGTGCTGGTTCTGGTTTCACCTGGACCAGAGGTCCGTCCGTCCGTCCTCCCTTAAGCCAATTTTAATATAGGATTGTGATACGTTGTCACAAGAAAGCAATCAATCTTTCATAAAGCCTCCTTAGAATTTTCATAGAGCACACACACACACACACACACACACACACACACACACACACACACACACACACACACACACACACACACACACACACACACACACACACACACACACACACACACACACACACACACACACACACACACACACACACACACACACACACGTCACATTGAATGACAACAATTCCACTGACCTCTGTTACACTGGGATTTCCAGCCACTTTCCCATCACTGTGAGCCTCCAGGCCTCCGGTAGGAGATGTAAGAGCATCTTCTCCTCCATCTCTGATGGTGCTGCTGGTCCATGTGAACATCTCCACCTGGCCAGTGGCACATTCCTCCACCTTCACAATCACTTGGTTCCTCTCCATCTGGAACATCTCCACCTGGCCAGTGACACATTCCTCCACCTTCACAATGACTTGGTTCCTCTCCCCCTGGTCCTCATCTACCCCCTGATATTGATACACATAGTAGAGGCATGCTATCAAATGGCTTTCATCTACTGTACTAATTTCTGGGATGCATAGTAGCTGAAACTCCACAAGATGTTCCTCTACACTTATTTAGTCAGAGCATTGCTCCTCCTGCTGAGAGCATCTCAGCATAAGCAGAACAAACCCCCGCCCCCCCGCTACTGTCAAGCGATAGGAAAACGCTGTTCGCTCCCTGACACCGCCCAAGCAGCACCCAGTGGTGTAAAGTAACTAAGTAGCCTACATTTACTCAAGTACAATTTTGAGGTATTTCCAATTTTACGTACTTTTATTTCTACTTCACTACATCTCAGAGGCAAATATTATGCTTTTACTCCACTGCAATTATTTGAAAACTTTAGTTACTAGTTACTTTGTAGATTTGGATTATTATTACAAAACATACATTAACCACTTCAGCCCTATATACATTTTGACCATTTGAAAATTGCTGATCTACAAGCTCACAATGCGTCGCGATGCGATGCATTGTGAGCTTGTAGATCTGCTATTTTCAAAATATTTTTATACATTTGAAAACTTGTGAAATGGGACATTCTGCATAATGACTATACTTTGACTACCAGAGCTGTCCTGTACGGTGAGCTGTCAGCAGGCTCCAGACCTCTCGGTCTCCCACGCTTGCGCTTCAAGGACGTCTGCAAACGTGATATGAAGCAGGCCAGGCAGGCATTGCATTGACCACACAACAACTGGGAGGAAGCTGCAAAAGGCCTTGGCGTTTGGAGGCAGACTGTTACTACAGGAACTCGCCGTGCCGAGGAGAGACACATCTCCTCCTTGCTGCAGGCAAAGAGACAGAAGAGGAAACTGCTTGAAGCAGCCCCCACTCCAGTACCAGACCCTTCCCCATTCGTCTGCGCCAACTGCACTAGAGACAGTCACTCCAGAGAAAAACTAACCCTTCAGACACAACCCATTGTCATCACTGATGGACGGATGCCTATGATGACTTTTGGTACTTTACATTTTGATACCAATACTTTTGTACTTTTACTCAAGCACATTTTGAATTCCGTACTTTTACTCGTAACAGAGTATTTCTACATTGCAGTATTGATACTTTTACTTAAGTAAAGAAATGTGAGTACTTTTTCCACCCCTGGCACCCACTACCAGGGCTGCCCCTATATCTACAGCAGGCAGGATCTGGTCAGGACAGGACAGGTCAGATCTGATTCTTCTCCTGCGATGGGACCAGTGGTGGAAGAAGTATCTCACATCTTCTACTTGAGTGAAAAAAAGTATCAATAAATACCACAATGTAGAAATACTAGAAAGTAAAAGTCTGGTTTACAAAAGAGTACCAAAAGTAAAAGTACTTATTACACAGAATATTTCCCATTTCACAAGGCTGCAAATGTATAAAATCCTTTGAAAGTAGCAGATCTACAAGCTCACAACACGTCGCTACACTTTAAGCAATGCATCTGGTTCGTCCAATGTGATTGTGATGTCCATGTCAAATAAATAAACATAACATAACATCATTTGAAATCTATGCACACGTCTGGAATCTGGATTACAATCTAGATAGAAGACTATCAAACTCTGCTATCCTAAATGCAAGTACAATCCAAAACGATAGGCTAGGATAGGGGAGAAAAAATAAGTTTTACCTCATCCATAATATTACTCTTTGTCAGTACAACAGTACATGGAAGTACAAATTACTAAGCTTGTTTAAAACACACACACACACACACACACACACACACACACACACACACACACACACACACACACACACACACACACACACACACACACACACACACACACACACACACACACACACAGGGAAAAAAAGAGCAGCAAATGTTTATCTGAAACACAATTTTATACGATATAGAGGGGGTCCCTGCTTCATCTCTCTCTCAGCTAGGGGGTCCTTGGCCTGAAAGCGTTGAAGACCCCTGCTCTATCTCTCTATCTCTCTCTCTCTCTCTCCAGCGGGGGGCACTGTGACTCGCGGGGAGTGATCAAGTGTTTTAGGCGGAAACCAGACTCTCGCTCTCGGTGTGACCCGGACACAGTACATGTATGTATGGGGCCGCTGCAGCATGTTATCACATTCACGCTAATCGATGCTGTTACAACAACAACATCTCATCTGCTTGTTTTTGTTTTAAAAGAAACCTATTCTATACGTTTCGTTGGTTGTTTCTTCTTGCTGTGTTGTTGTTATCTAACACCTGTTGTTGTTCAGTGGAGAATAATAGATGGGAGTCCCGGCGTTCTTCCGATGGCTGAGCAGAAAGTATTCGACCATCGTCGTCCACTGCACGGAGGAGAAGGTGGGTTAGCCTGTTAGCATCGTGCTAATACGTGACGCTGCGCGGTGTGTTTGTATTGTTATTAGAATGAACCACGTTATTAAGACCTTAGCCTGAGGCCTATTCTACTAAATGTCTTCTTATATCCCAGCAGTTTTGTGAGAAATGTTGCTGTATATCATGTCAAGGCCACACAATTATATGTGTTTGGCCACGGACCCCCATCTGAAAATATTTTTTGTTCTAGGGACCCCCAGAACCATAGAATGTTTTAGTTGAGTTGTTCGCTTAAAAAAAAAGACATATGTTATTTGGGCACCTTTTTTGAATGAAAAAATGGCAGATCTACAAGCTCATAGCGCGTCGCGCCATCATAAATCTTCTCCTCTGGGGGTCCGCAGCCTAATGTATATCAATTGTGGGGTCTTCAGCGCGAAGAAGTTTGAGAAACACTGGTTTACAGTGCATTACTATTACATTTGTTAGGCGCTTTGTTGTTTTTGTGGCATTTTGTTGAAAATTGCATGAATAATGTAAACTAGGAAGGCGGGGAATAGAAACACTGTAATTATTTATAACAGGGGACTTCAACATTTGTCAGTCTAAGGACCCCTTAGGTGAGAGAGAGATGTAGCAGGGACCCCCACTGCATATTGTATAACATTGTGTTGCAGATTAAACTTTTTTCATAGGTTATAGATTCATAGACCGATTGGACAGTGTATTTTTGGAGATTTAACCACTTAAACCGTCTAGTCTATACTTAGCAAACTTGACCTTTCACTCTGCACTTAGTCTGCTTTATTCCCCACCTACACCAAACCTCTTTGCCGATCTACAAGCTCACAACTTGTGAGCTTGTAGATCTGCTATTTTCGGCTTAAGTTCTCCTCAGTATAAGAATACTAGGGTTCTAGCACAAAGATTTTGCGGCCCCCTGTAGTAACTCTGAGAACCCCCTAGGGGTCACGGACGCCCTGTTGAAGACCCCTGATTTATGATATATATTTTTTAATATCTTCTCTCCACAGTCCAAGGAGTGCAATGGAGTCCGCGTACCGGTGGACACCAGCAAGCCCAATCCCAACGAGACGGAGTTCGACAACCTGTACCTGGACATGAATGGAATCATCCACCCCTGCAGTCACCCTGAAGACAAGTCAGTCCCCTTCCATCTCTGCACCTTCTTTAAAACCCATTAAATCGGGAAAGCATCCGTGTCATTTTAGGTTATATATCGTCTCTGTCGGGAGGGCATTAATTTACAACAACAAAAAAACATAAAAAGTAAAAAAAAATGGAGATACAAAGTTTATGCCCGACAGCAGAAGTATGCAGTAAGTCTAACCCATGTTTTCGTAACGAGTTCTGTTTTTAAATTTGTCTGCAGGCCTGCACCCAAAAATGAGGACGAGATGATGGTGCTCATCTTTGAGTACATCGATCGCCTGTTCAATATCGTCCGACCCAGGAGGGTCCTTTACATGGCTATAGATGGAGTGGTGAGTAATGAACCAGACTCCATTGAACAAGGCTTAGAAGAACTATACTCTACTGTCATCGACTGAAACCTGTGCAAGCCCAAACGTTCATATTTTGGAAGATGTATGGTGCTAATATATATGTCTATTAGGGAATGCAAATGTTTAATTAATCGATCGTTGATTCACCTTATTAATCAGTCATCATCCATTAATTGATAAGCAGTGATTTTCCTGAGAATTACTACTTACTACTAGTACAAACTGCACAGTAGCGCCTGCTGAGATAGGTAATGCTGAAACAGTTTGCCCTGAAAATACTGGTGTTTAAATTAACCAAACAACAAAATTGCCTGTGTATATTGATGATGCATCTGATCAGGTCTGATGTCAAACGGTCACGTCATGCAGTGTTACACACACACAGTACCTGTGCTCAAAATAGACCCAGGATGTGTCATAAATGAAGCGCTTTCGTCCTTAACCCCGACCAGGCTCCTCGTGCCAAGATGAACCAACAGCGCTCCAGAAGATTCCGCGCTTCCAAAGAGGGGGCGGAGCTAATGGTGGAGAAGGAGCGAGTGCGAGAGGAGGTCATCAAGAAAGGCATGTGTTGATTGTCTCTTGATATATTGGTGTCATCGATCGTCGGCTACATTTAATCAGCATCTAATATATTGACTCCCAGTTAGTCTTATTCTGTTTTATATGCATCTTTAACCACATGAACTCTAGCTTCCCTATTCTGGGGTGAACATTTTGAGCTTGTAGAGCGGCTATTTGTGTCAAAGAGCTTTAGTGTAGAGGGGAAAAAAGAAGTAGACCAAGTATAGAGCGTGCCAACGACTCGTCACCACAGGGGGGCGTGGCATAGTAGCTGCAGACATACTTGAGGGGGGCAATGTTAAGTCAACCTGGTTTTTACCCCTCAAAGATGTCCGCCGCTACCAAAAGACACTTGTTGACGCCCCCTTCAGGATTTTTGGCACGCTCTATAGAACCCCGGGGCAACCCGGACATCTGAAGTATATAGGGTTTTAAGACTGCAATGTTTGTTCCTTCCCTGAGAGACTTAAGACCACTTAAACCCTCTATACTTAGAAAACTTGATCAGAGTTGGCTCTGTGCTTTGTCTGCTCTTCTTTTTCCCTCTACACCAATTCTCTTTGGTGAGAGTAGCCGATCTACAAGATTGTAGATTGCCTATTTTCAGTTAATGTTTCCCCCAGAATAGGGGATGCTAAGGTTCAAATGTTAACTAATGAAGTTAGTTCATTCCTCAATGTGATAACATTTGACAACTTCTGTCTTCAACACCCAGTCTGCTAAATGCTCCAAGTACACTTAACTCTACGTCTTGTTCCTACCATCTTTAGGAGGATACCTGCCACCCGATCAGATAAAGGAGAGGTTTGACAGCAACTGCATTACTCCAGTAAGTTGGACAAATATCATTTTTTCATTGTGGTTCTTTTAATGACAGCCTCAAGTGTGTTATTTCTTTTGGAACACGGATGCCAACGATTAGCAACAAGGTTAACTCACAATTCTAATAAAAAATGTTAACTTACAATCAAAACCTAGCGTAGCGGTGGTTATTATAATCAACGGAACGGTTCAAGGTGAATGAGCTATCAGAATCTTATGACATATATTTTTGTGTGTGTGTATCTAGGGAACCGAGTTTATGGACAACCTTGCTAATTGTCTTCGCTACTACTGCGCAGACAGACTGAGCAACGACCCTGGATGGCGGAACATCACAGTGAGTACAACTCAGCACAGCACTCCACGCTCTTTCTCTAACCATGCACAAGCACCCAACATGTGTGTGTAATTTTTGACAATTTTTGAATTGCCATTTATGTAGCATGTCTTATATAATCTGAATTAAGCTTCATTTATACGATGATAGTCGAATTAGGCTTTAGTAACCACTCATTCTCAAAGTAAGGTCTGGGGAACCCCAGGGGTCCTTGAGGTGGTGCCAGGGGGTCCCCTGCAAAATGAGTTAATAGTTTTGCTACTATAACCCTATTTTATACTTAATTGTGAATTATTTTTTTGAATAATATTGCTGCTTTTTTTTTTAACACAAATCTTATGGCACAAGCTCTGTTCAGATGGGGGTTCACCGCGACTAAACTCATATCAATTTGGGGGGTCCTTGACTAGAAAATGTCCGAGAACCACTGCACTAGCGAGTGGTCCGTAAAAGAAGGCATTTCATTAGCGGCTGTTTGTCTTTTCAGGTGGTCTTGTCCGACGCCAGTGTTCCTGGAGAGGGAGAACACAAGATCATGGACTACATCAGAAGACAGAGAGGTACTGTAGGAGGGACCTTCTGGTTACTCTGATGTGTCGGAGTAACTTTTGGTTGAATGGATTTGTGCCCCCGTGAAGAGAATTGATCACAAGCTCAAAGCTGTTGTGTGGATAATGCCCTGTTCACACTACCGGGCCAGCAACAAAGCTACCAAAACGTCCATTTGTGGCTAGCTACACTGTGGCGGACCTTGTTTTTCTTCCCTTTACATTTAAAATTTCAATGTAAATTTGGGGGTCCTTGATATGAAAATATTTGAGAACAGAGGAGGAATTGTGAGGAGAGAAGAGGAGTGGAAATGGTGAAACAAGAACACTTGATTGATTGACACTTAACTGCCTCTTTGAAGAGCTTTTTTCAAAGTGCCTGGCGTCTCTTTGTAGCTTGATGTCGCTGTTTTCCATTGAATAGCATGTCAATTTGTCACTGCAAGTGTGGGCACGGCATGAGACTCAAAACTCAAAATCCCACCTATCAGAAATAAAAACCTGTCTGAGATTTGTGTTGTCTCACCTGTGTGTTTACTTCAACAGCTCAGCCCAACCACGACCCCAACACACATCACTGCCTGTGCGGAGCTGACGGTAAGCCCCCTCCCCTGCACACACACACACACACACACACACACTGAACTATGTCCCTTAAAGAGCTGTATTTTTTGTCAAATTCGTCGCACAAAAAAAGAAGAAAAAAAGCCACCTCTTCTTGCGTCATAGTTGTGTAAACGTAGATTTAATCATACATGCATGCCACTTAGAACATACATATTATGTGTTGTGTATGTCATCATGGCCAAAAACCTTGTATTTGACCTTGTGACGTTGTAAAAACTACAGTACATTGTATGATTTGGAACACATGCTCTTTGTTCAATTTCCTGAAAAGCAATGACTTTGGCCATACAAGATTCCAAGCTGACAGCGTGCGCATGCGCGCACACACACACACACACACACACGTGCGCATATCGACGGAACCTCACAACTAGCATTGCATTAATCTTATCCCACTTTGTTTCTAATGTTTATCATCATCTTTGCTATTTGATCAGCTGATCTGATCATGCTGGGCCTGGCTACTCACGAGCCAAACTTCACCATCATCAGAGAGGAGTTTAAACCCAACCAACCTCGGCCCTGTGCGCTGTGTAATCAGATGGGTCATGAGCTCAAAGACTGCTGTGGAACGGCCCGGGAGAAACAGGGAGAGGTGATTATTATTTGTTTTTTGTCTTTATTTATCCAAGGGAGGTTTGCTGAACGTTAATGTTCTTTTTCAGCATCGGCCTGGCTGCTTCACAATCACACAGACACAGACTTTAAAACCTGGGAACTGGCCAGTACATCCTCAGTGTTAGGTTGAGTTGTTCCGATACCAATACCATCGGAAAAGCTGCCGATACTGCCTAAAATGCTGGTATCAGTATCTGCGAGTATGTCATTCCAATATCATGTAATTTATCACATGATATGTCATTTACAGTCATCAATTATTTTGAATGCTGAAGCATTCTCTTGCTGTACTATTTACATTATTTTTACAAACTTGTAGCTGCACTTTAACAATTATTAATGGAATGTTTATTTATTCCTAGATCAGTGGTTCTCAAACTTTAACATTTCAAGTACCCCCATAACCCATTTGTATACACTCAGAGTGACAGACCTGTAAGGGTCCATTTGGAAACCCCCCCCCCCCCCCCCCCCCCCCAAGGAACCTAGAGAATCCCTGGACCCCACTTTGAGGGCCACTTGTCCTAGATTCTTTTTAAATGACACTGGTATCGGATCGGTATTCAGTATCGACCCATACGCAAGTTATGGGTATCGGAATTGTCAAGGAAAACATTTTATCGGTACATCTCTAGTCTTATGCTGTTTGCCACTGAGCCCCTCCACTGGAGCAGGTTGTTTGGGGTTCAGTGCCTTGCTCAGCAGAATCGAACTGGGAACCCTTTCAGCCACAAGCATGCTTCTCTAACCTTTTGGCTTCTGCTGCCCCCAGATCTTGATGTTGTGCGAGAGAGCTTACACATTCCATATTCTATTTGGATGGTTTTGGATAGGCATTAGTTAAACCATTCTTCTTTAGTTCCCACAAGCAACAGAAAACCAACGTGTCATGTCGTCCTAAGAAGCTTTTAGAAGCCCTCCAGTGGATTCTCTCTCTCTGACCTTGTCCTTTATCGTTCATTATTCCAGCATGACCAGTTTGCAGACGCCATGCCAGTATCTGAATGCGAGTTCATCTTCATCAGACTCTGTGTTTTGCGCGAGGTATGGAAGAGACAGACACACACACACACACACACACCACACTACCACTTGAACCCTAGCGTTGCTATTGTGAAGTGGGATATTCTGCATGAGTTACTTTGAGTATATTTTGATGCCAATACTTTTGCACTTTTACTCAAATAATACAATTTGAATACAGGACCGTTAAATTGTAACCGAGTATTTCTACATTATGGTATTTCTTACTGTTATGTAAAAAATACAGCGTAAAATGGGAGTACTTTTATTCTATCACTGATGTTCACTCTTTCCTTGTGCAGTATCTGGAGAAAGAGCTCACCATGGCCAGTCTGCCGTTCCCCTTCGACTTTGAGAGAAGTGTTGATGACTGGGTGTTCATGTGCTTCTTCGTCGGTAACGACTTCCTCCCTCACTTACCGTCCTTAGAGATCAGGTGAGTTGGAGTTGAGTTTTTAAATGTATATACTGTACCTAACCGGATAAATGTAGTCCCAGGTTCCCAGAAGGTGGCATACCTATTTTTCTGTTCCGGGTGAAGTTTCCCCTTGCTTGACCCATTAAGACCTGAGGCTGATTCTACAAAATGTCTTCTAAATCCTAACTGTTTTTTGAAAAAACGTATGTTACTATGTCAGTGGTTCTCAATCTTTTTCATGTCAAGGACCCAAAAATGTATATGTATTTGGCCGCAGACCCTCATCTCAAAATATTTTGTTCCAGGGACCCCCAGAAGCAAAGATTTGAGTTACAAATGTTTGCTTTAAAAATCTATGGGAAACTGACCCATTAGAGAAAATGGGTATGTTAGCTTTTGGAAAAAGGAACTACATTACGCACAGTTTACTGTATTTAAACTACTTTCAACCTGTGTCGTCCCTCCCTATTTTGGGAATGTCATTATAGGTGAAAACTTTAAAAAATAGCGAAAGTAGCAGATGACAATGCGACACGTTATAAGCTTGTATTTGAGCTATTGTCTGTTGCTGTAATGACCCATTTTGTTTCTCTGGCAATTCAACGTTTCTTGTTATCAATTGAAGAACTGTTGAAAAGACTGTCTAAGTTGGTCTGTTGTGTTTATCATTTCAGGGAGGGTGCAATAGACAGACTGGTGGGCATCTACAAAGACGTGGTACACAAAACTGGAGTAAGTATCATCTGCACTGATTGATTGTAAATGCAGAAAATGCAGAAAATGCAGAAACTATCTAAACAATATAATAGAGACAAATACTCCTCATCTCCAGCAGAGGTGTCTGTTGATAAAGATGTAGACTAAGTTCTATTTACATCCGTGTGTCATTTTGTTTATCTGAAACCTGGTCATGAACTTTGAGCTATAAGCTTTGAGGTGTACTTTTTACATCATGGCTGGGGGGATGTACATGAAGCTGCCTCACGCTACAGAAACAGGAGATAGACTCCTGACCTATGGGCCTTATGGCTCGGCAAGGCTGACTTACTCACTCACTGATGAATGCCGCAGTCCAGCTTTGTTGTATCAATGTATATCTCTACTTGTCCTCACCAGCTGTGTGTGTGTCTGTCCTCAGGGCTACCTGACGCACAACGGCTTTGTCAACCTGGAGAGAGTTGAGCTGATCATGCAGGCGGTCGGTGTGGCTGAAGACAACATCTTCAGGAAACGCAAACAGGATGACGTAAGATCTGCCTCTAACTGGCTTCTCTGGAACTAGGTCTGGGCAATTAACCGAAAATATATCCAAATCGATATTTAGAACTAATTGCCGACTTATTTTCACGAAATACGTAATCGAGGCAAAAGTTTGAAATAATAGTGCTGTTGATATGAAGTCATATCACCTAGCACCATGAACCCTGTGAAAGACAAGAACTCTCGGTGACACTGAACTCTACCGTTTTGTTTTCTTGAACTCCTCTACCGTTTTTTCCCCCATCTTTTAGGAAGGCTTCAAGAGAAGGATGAAGGAGAAGAAGAAAAGAATGAAGGTGAGTGTAACAGACAGACATATGAATAAATGAATGAGTAAATGGATGGAGTAAGATGGATGACATTTTAACTGATTTCTTTTTGTTAAAGTGCAAAAAAAACTAGACGCGTCGCAATTCCGGGGAAATTGCAGAGTGTGGTTGCGCCGACGCCGGTCGCGGGTCGCGGCCGCCGGGACTCGAGGAATAGGCCGGGAGGAATAACGTCGGAGGCTGCGCCAATTACATTGTCACGTCTCTCATGAGATCGCTTGCGTTTCATTTTGAAAGGATCGATCCACCCCGAAATAATGTTTTTGCATCAAACGGTTACATTTTGCGCATTTGTGGCGCCCCCTATGGGTCAAAGTAGAAATGCTTTTGGGAATTTGTTGAGTAAACCACCCTCGACATGTGATTTGAATTTGGGATTGACCGGACGTTTCGTTCGTGATTTCTGGCATTTTTGGTAAAACGGGCCCCTCCCGCTAACTTTGGAAGCCATTTACGGACGAACGGTAAGGTCTATGAAAATGCCGTTTGGATATGTTTACCGCATGGGCTCAGAGATCACGTGTACCGATTTGTGTGAGATTTGGAAAAAAATTGTAGGAAAAGGAGCAAAAAGTGTGTTTTGAAGAAAATTCAAAATGGCGGAAAATCTATCCTGACGCAAATGGGCGTGGCCTATATGGGGAGATGCGTAATGACCCAAGGAATCCAGGGAAAAAGAAATTTTGATTTTACGACCTACGGTTCAAGAGTTATAGGCCAAAAGGTAAAGTGGGCTGTTATAGCGCCACCATGTGGCCGACTGGTGTGATTATTTTCATAATAATTTCGCAAAAAACTATTAACCTTCCCTCCAAATCTTGTAACTGTAGCCCTTACGGTTTCCGAGAAAAAAATACTTGAATGGGAGTTTTTGCAATTCCCATTAAAGTGGATGGGGAAATTTAATGCAGAAATAAATCAATATCAAAAAATCTATCCTGACGCAAATGGGCGTGGCCTATATGGGGAGATGCGTAGTGACCCAAGGAATCCAGGTGAAAAGAAATTTTGATTTTCGGACCTACGGTTCAAGAGTTACAGGCCAAAACGTAAAGGGGGCTGTTATAGCGCCACCATGAGGCCGAATGGTGTGATATTTTTTTCAATAATTTCGAACAATATTATGAATTATCCCTCCAAATCTGATAACTCTAGCTCTTACGGTTTCTGAGAAAAAAATACTTGAATTTGAGTTTTTTCACTTTTCCATTAAAGCGGATGGGGACATTTAATGGCACTAATAAATTAATATCAATTAAACTATTCAACCAATCTCTTAGCAAAATACAAGCACACGATTCCCGATTTAGACGGTCATTTTGACATATGGCACAACATTGGGGGATGAAAACTGTGGGAGGAGATGCGGTTTGAAAAAAGTTTATCTATAAAGATGGAAATAAATAAAGTGTATAGAGTACTATAGTCTGGTTGCCCTGTTGGGCAACCACACTAAAAATGTGCAAAATTTAGAAATCAATTCTAAGTGTTTCTACTTCATGATTGTATTTTCTATGTATGTATATCAATGATTCATTAATTAAATTAGATTAAATCAATTAGTTGGATTAACCCATTTAGACGTGAGGCCAATTCTAAAAACGTTTTTAATAGGGGTGTGCCGATATATCGTCCCGCGATATATCGCGATACGTTTTCGCGACGATATGTATCGTTTTGGAAAAAAAAAATATCGTTTTTTTTTTTTTTTTTTACAATCATAATAATCAGGCATGCAAACGTCCCCGAAGTGAAAAGAGTGACAAAATGTTTTTTTTTCGGGTCAGGTGTCATACTATTTGGATTCAAAACGGCTATTGTAGCTGAAAAGCTACAAGTTTGCATGTCTGAATAATGCAAAAACAGAATTATTTGTTTGCATTTTCTTTTTTTCTCCTCCATATATTTTCATAATAAAAAAAGTGCGTATCGTATCGTATCGAAATCGTATCGAAGTTGTGAGCCAAATATCGTATCGTATCGTTTGGTGAAATTAGTGTATCGGCACACCCCTAGTTTTTAAGTTTTCTGAAAAACTTCACATAGTTATTCAAGAATTACAAAAAAATGCATGTTGCTATATACTGTACAACGGGCCCAAAAGGGATTCCCGTATTGAAAGGTAAAGTTACATATAGGGGTTCCCGGTCTAAATGGGTTAACTGTTACTATAAATGTTCAACAGTTCCCGTGTAAGCCATTGTTGTTGTTTTCATTTTTTTTGTGCAGGCCGAGCATCAGGCTCCAGCCTACATGACCACGGGTCAGTTTGCCCCCCAGGCCCTGGGTGGCAGAGACAGACCCGGGGCTGTGCACAACGCCCGACAACAGGCCTACGACATGAGGATGCAGCCCAGCGAGCAGCACAACAAGGTATACACATTCATTGTTTCTTAGACTTGTTTCTTCATATTTTCTCTGAGGCCCTACGTTGTTCTTTATGCACTCTATTTATGTATGTGATTATTTACTTTGTTGACCAGAGTTGGTAACTCTGATCTTGCACTTATAAGTCGCTCTGGATAACGGTGTCTACTAAATGCCAAATTGTCTAAAGTTGGAACTATAGTACAACAGTGGTTCTCAAACATTTTCATGTCAAGGCAACCCAAATTCATATGTATTAAGCCAGAGACCCCCGTTCGAAAATACTTTGTGCCAGGGCCCCTATAAGAGACGAAATAAAATGCAGCCTAAGGTTTTAAACTGTTGCTCATTTTGCTGGGAACCCCCTGGAACCCCCTCAGGGATCCCCTGGGGGTTTGAGAACCAGTGTAATACCAGACATTTAGACGGTTAAAAATAAATAAAAAAATATTATATTATGATTGTGAAATGATTATTTTGATCTGGTTCATGGTTGTCCAGGATGCAGCCCAGTCTCTGAAGGCCATGATAAAGAACGGAGGACAGGTACGAACACTTTAAAATGTTACAGCTTCACTTCTATTCATATTCATGACTTCTATTAATATTCATGAATAGGAATACAAAAGGAGAATATTAACATGGCTTCGGTTGGTCAGCAAAACCATGTCACGAGCCAACTAACGTTCATAAGTCAATTTACAAGCTCTGCTTAAATAAAAGTGTTGGCTATCGACGGCAATACGTCCACTTGATCAAATCTTTTTTTTTAAATGTATGGCTTCAAATTGAGTGAGCTTGAAGCAAACTGATGGAGGACCGTCTGAACAACAGCCTGTGATCTTAGCTGCCTTTGCTTAAAGTACAGTACAGCATGCAGGGTACAGCGCATTGTGTGCCACAGCTTTCCACACAGTGAGAAAAAAAGGAATTAAAAAATATGGTTGGGAAGTTGGATCCACAGTGTGAGCTGCCTGGGAGAAAGTTATTCTCAAAGGAGGCTATACCGGACTGGCGGACCTTACAACACAGTTTTTTAGAGCAGTGGTTCTCAACCTGTGGGACTCCATGATTTTGGGAGGGTCCCCAGATGACAGTGAAGTGACAATTTAAGAACTTAACACCTTTTCAATACAAAAAAAAGTAAACCATTACTGCATCAAAAGTAATCGACAAACTATTCTATCAAAAACTGTTCAACCATTAGCCAAACTGTCAAATAGTGTTAGGAAGTGGCAAAAGTGGTGAAAATTGCAGATCTACAAGCTCACAATGGCTTGCGTTGCCAGTGGTTGTGAACTTGTAGATCTGCTGTTTTCACAATATTTATCTGTGGAACTGAGTCAACCAAAATTGACTGCTTCAACTCCTACTATTCCAAGCGCTCGTCGGAGTGGGGGGTTCCCCAGTTCAAATATGAATATTTTGGTGGGTCCCCAGTTCAAATATGATGATTTTGCAGGGTCGAGGCCTGAAAAATTTAAGAACCACTGGTTTAGAGAACGTGCAGATGCTGGTGGTTTGTGGTGGTAGGATGATCACACACAAATGAATGGAGCAACCAGTGTTGCTGAGATGCGGACCACTGCGAGTGAGATCCCATTAAAAGGCCTATTAAAAGGAGGAAGTTGCACCCGTAGCTATGATGAAAAATAAAATGTATTGCAACAGACCAAAGTTGTGATTAGATTACAATTTGCCTCAAGGGCCCATAATGTAGTGGACAGCCATCTTGTGGCGATAGACTGTAATAGCCGCCTCTGACTGCTTTTCATTTAAAACGGCTGTCATCTCTGGTCTTAATGCAGGTGCAAGGCACTTTTATTTATTTAACCGGTTAAAACCGAGTATTGCAGATTTCTGGGTTGCGTCAGTCATCTATGACGGTGGTTCTCAACCTGTGGGTCGGGACCCCCAGGGGGATAATATGATTATTTTGGGGGGTCGTGGCCTGAAAAGGTTGAGCACCACTGATCTATGTCAGGAGGTCCAAGGGGTCAACAAATCAGTTCAACCACTTTAACCCTGTATACATCAGCTTTTTGAAAATGGCCCATCTACAATAGATCAGCAATTTTTAAAGGAGATCTTGAAAAATGGGGAATATTTTTGAACGGCACAAATCTTGTATTGGGGCCCCTACCTCAAAATATTTTCAGATGGGGGTCCACAGCCAAATCCATATTAATTTGGGGTTCCTTGACATGAAACATTTTTAGAAGGTCTATGACATAACATTGACTTTGACGTATGAGTAAAAATGAAAAAGAATAAGTCAGTGATGCATTTTTACGACGTGACTTAAGGAGTCTTGCTGTCTGAAAATGCTTGTGTGTCTGGAGCTAATCTTGCAAAACCCCTTGCCTTGACCGATCATCAGTGCCAAATGTCTTGTACACACCACCAATAGGCCACATAAGTACTTCCCACTGATTATGTTTTCTCGTGTTTTATACTTTTTGAAGGAATGTAACTATAATTTCATAATGGAAGATTGAACGCATCACCCTGCGACATGTGAGCTTGTATGCTATTTTACTGCTATTGGAAATGTTTTGATGTTTTTGGTCGGTGCCCTGCAGGGTGACAGTGCAGATGGCAGAGGAGTGAAGAGGAAAGCGGAGGACAGCGACAGCGAGCCCGAACCTGAAGACAACGTCAGGTACGTCCACCCACTCCTCTCAGGTGTTTTTGGCTGGTTTGCGTCTGTAAAATACTTATTTTTCTATCGACTAGTCACCCCATGGAGAGATTTTTTTTTGTCGCATTCCTAAGCCAATAATTTGGTGACCAGCGGACCTGTTGGCAGCGGTTCCGGTAGGAGACTCTTTGTGTCTCCTACCGGAACCGCGTGCCCTGAGAAGTGCCAAGAGCTACTGTAGTGTCCTACCAAACTGGTTATACTGTGCCTGGACGTCACCACACGTCTCCAATCTAACTTGTTAAACACACTACATTAATAAACTCACCAATAGTAAGTATTTAAACACTGTAGTTGTCACCATTTGAGTGAAGAGCCATGTTTTTTTCTGCTTTTAAAAAGCAGGTGGGCTTTCAGCGCAGCGCAGGCAACGTACAGTATGAAATGAATCAACCATGAATGGATTAGGAGAACTACCAACACCAGAGCTCACAGCTGCTTATTTACTGTAGAAAATAAGCCACTGCTAAATTAATTTATTTTTTAAATAAAGAGAAATGAATAATATGAAAAATAATATCTGAATAATCGACTTTGATGTACAGTGGTCGAATAGGGGATTGATAGTCGAATATTCGATTATTCTGTGAATTTGGGGGTGACTATCCCTTTAACATTAAATGAGTGGCTTGTCATTGGCAAAACCATATCAAACCTGTGCACAATCTTCCTTCAGAATCTCCTGGTCAAGTTTAACAATCCTACCATCAGCAGACCTGTTTAGTTGAGGAGCATTTAATGATGAACTCAATTATGAATTTCTGTAGGCAATTGGGGCTGCCAGTATTGGTTATTTCCGTAGCGATTGTCGATTACTTATTTTCAGATGAATTTAATTATCGAGAATCGTGTTTTTAATATATGTTTTTCATTCATTATCCAATGAATCGAAAAGAACGTTCTTTATGGATTTTCTTTCTAAATCAACTACATTGATTAATCAAAAATAGCCGATTTACAAGCTCTGCTATTTTAGAAAAAGGAATTATTGTATTCAAATTGTTTGATTTAACCATTGCGCCCCTAAAGACAATACAAGTTGAAGAAACTGAATCATTTACGTGTATAAATGTCCAAAATGAGTCACCTTTGTGTGTGCTGCTGTGTACAAGCCGTTTTATTCCTCTAGTGCCCTGCAATCATCAACGCCCCTACACCCCCCCCCCCCCCCCCCCCCCCCCCCCCGGACGTGATTAACATGGAAAGCAGTCATATTCTGTCCAAATTCCTCTGCGACATGTTTCGCTAAAGCCTCCTAAATCCGCGGGGCTAAATTGGTATTCATGGAGGCTTTCCGGCCTGTCGCCGGGCTCTCCCCGCGGGCCTCGCTGCCCCGCCACCACTGACGAGACAGATGCTGCCTTGGGGCTCCTTGATTATCGGCGTCTCTGTCGGGTGGAAACCTCGTATGTCCAAAACTGTTGCTTTTCAGGATTCAAATTTCAAAAATGGCAAAAAGTAGCAGATGGATAGAGCTCACATTTGTGGATCTGCTACTTTTGGTGCTTTTGTGCGACGCTGTAGTATGATCAAGTAGAGTGTTAATCTATGAAAAAACAGTTAACCCATTAAGGCCTGAGGGCGATTCAAAAAATGATTTCTAAATCCTAACAGATTTTTGAAAAAAATATAAAAAAAAATGTTTTCACAATTTTTCAAAAATAGCAGATATACAAGCTCATAGCGCGGCACTCGGTGCCGCGCTATGAGCTTGTATATCTGCTATTTTTGAATAGCCAACGAAATCTAAAGTGACACAGATGCGTTCCAGGTCTTAATGGGTTAAAATATGGAGATAAGAGGTTTGTGTGTTTTATAGGGTTGTCATGGTTATGAAATTTCACTTGATTAATTGTCACACAAATGATTGTGATTAACAATTTTAATTGTCTTTTTTGGCCTTAAAAATTACATTTCATTTTTTGACTTTTGACCAATTTGACATGTATATTTTTGGATATGACGAATAATTTCAATATTCAAATAAATGGCTGACATGTTAAATAACTATACATTCAGAATGGAAAGTGGAAATGGCTCACAACAATGCGACGCGTTCCGAGCTAGTAGATCGGCTATTTTTTATAGTTTTATAGTTCTTTTTGGAAGATGTATGAAAATATTTCAACATGGAAATGATTCTGACTATTATGCAAAGTGATTGCGAGTATGTCAAATAATTGCGATCAGACGCTTATGTAATAATTGTGTGTGTGTGTGTGTGTGCAGCATCCAAGTCCATGCCATTGTAGCCACTCCACTTTATTTATATACACTATATTAGACTGTATGTTCAACTTGATTCATACACTTTAATATTGTTGCTGGAACCGTATATCACCTGTAACACCTGTGAAGGACGTAAGGAAGTGGCCCCCATGTCTTGCCAACATGGACTACTGTGTGGCTAAAGTGTAATAATAATACTAATGAAGAGAAAAAGCATAAATAATGATGTTTTGTTGTGCTGGTGTTTGTATTTTGCAGGTTATGGGAGGAGGGGTGGAAGCAGCGGTATTATAAGACCAAGTTTGACGTGGATGCCACCGACGAAGAGTTCAAGAAGAAGGTGGTGAAGTCGTACGTGGAGGGTCTCTGCTGGGTGCTGCAGTACTACTACCAGGTCCGTTGTCCCCCTAACCCCTAAGACTGGGAAAACCTATACGTTGTTATACCTTTGAAACTGGGAAAGCATCTGTCATTTTAGATGTTGCAAAAAAATGAATATAAAATAGTTTAGTGCAGGGGTCCTCAACAGGGGGTCCGGGACCCCTAGGGGGTCCTCAGAGTTACTACAGGGGGTCCGCCAAATCTTTATGTGATATGATTTTTTTTACATTAACCACTTGAACCCTAGTACACCTTTTCTGAGGAGAACTTTAGCGAAAAATAGCAGATCTACAAGCTCACAAAGCCTCGCAGCGCGAGGCATTGTGAGCTTGTAGATCGGCTATTTTTGGCAAAGAGTTATAGGTGTAGAGGGGAAAAGAGCAGCAAAAGTTTTTCTGAAACACAATTTTATACAATATAGAGGGGGTCCCTGCTTCATCCCTCTCAGCTAGGGGCTCCTTGGCCTGAAAACGTTGAAGACCCATGGTTTAGTGTTTTCTGAAAACTCAGGTCTTAATGGGTTCAAAACAACAGCGTTCAACCAAAGTTAAAAGCCAGGCAGTACACGTGATGTAATAGACGAGTCAAGGTTTGAGTTACAGGTCCAAGTGCCAGAAGGTTGTTTGGTTGTGAGCTCAGAGGGATTCCCCACAGAGCCACTGTGTCGTGTATATTTGAGTGTTCCTCCCGGTTATTGTTTGCCCTTTCATTACAGTCTAAATCATTTTATTGTTGTAAAACAATGATCTTTTATCTCCAAATGGAATAATTAGCCCTGGGCCCTCTCCAGCAGAACCCTGATGTATTAGGCATGAGTGTGTGTGTGTGTGTGTGTGTGTGTGTGAGGGCCAAATGTCCCCACAAGTATAGTAGAATTTGAGAAATAAGACATTGTGAGGAGGACAATGTTTCTATTCCACATATGAGAAATGGTTGTTTTATGGTTAAGAAAAAAGTTTACAAATGGGAAAAGTTGGGTCACGTCACGGTTAGGATTAGACATTTAGAGGTTAGATTTAGGGGGTTGGAGTTGTGCCTGATTTATACTGTTGTGCACTGAAAATAGATCTACAAGTGTGCAACACGTCACACGCTGCGTTTTGGGCTTGTATGTCGGCTAATGAGGGTTATTGTAAAAATCTGTCATTTTAGAAATCTGTCATTTTAGATTTTTGCGTTGGCTATTCAGAAATAGCAGATATACAAGCTCACTGCTTGTCACTTGCTGCGCTTGCGAGCTTGTACATCTGCCAGTTTTTACATTTTTTGAAAAATCTTGAAAGAGAACTACTGGTTTAGAAGACATTATTTTGTAGAATCGGCCTCGGGTCTTAATGCGCTAAATGTCCTCACACGTATAGTAACACCATGCAAAGTGTGTGTCTGTGGTGACATTGGAGGATTTGCGTGCCGTAATTGGGCTGTGTGCGTAACGATGGCGACTGTGTCGAGCCACATGCTCGGCGGTGGGCGGCCGGCGTCCCCTGAGATGCGGGGGTGGGGGGGGGGGGGTCTCTGTGTGAATTAATTATTATTGTGAGGTCCTTCTCTTCGGGGGGGGGGGGGGGGGGGGGACAGGCGGGGACGTGTCTGCTCGCCTCTGTCGCACATTCACGCCTCCCTGATGAGTTTGAGCTTTAAAAGCCACATCGCTCACGAGAACGGAAGCGCTGGCGCGTTCCACCTTAGGGAGGTTAACGACTCAGTATTTTGGGCGTCGACGTGTCGGGGGCATTTATCGATGTGTCGATCGATTTTTTTCGGATCTTTTTTAATGCGTAGTCTGCAGCCTATAACTAACGAGGCCTACGTTTCACAAATGAGGAAGAATGATGTCAGACTAAGCTCTCCTTCCCGATGCCTAATAATAGTAACAACACAACACGTGCCTTAATATATAGCTATATGGCCTGGATATAAACTTTTATGACATCTTGCGGCACATTCCGGTTACATGAATGCCCCCCCAAAACACGGCGGCCCCGGATCAAGTCTGGTGACCTGGGAACGGTCGCCACCAGGTACTCCTAAACGTAACCTCAGTAATAAATGGGGGCAAGTGTGTTTTGGGGGCGATCGTTCCGGTTACCTCAGCGTACATTCTCTCTCTCATCGCGCTGTCATTGGTTGGTGACAGGGCACGGTGTATTCTGGAAATGCCAGCATCTCACGGAAGCGTGTGCAGACTTCACATTTTGGCCTGCGGGTGGTGCTAGAGGCAAGGTCATTGGGTCACTAAAATCAAATGCTTTGGGTTCATTATCTGGAGAGCATGAATGATGGCAGTATCTTGAAAACCGTTTGGCTGGATTGCAACGGAATCTGTTGTGAACCATGATGCTCCCGGACAATTAACCCTACTTATCTTGGTGACCCCCTTCCCCTCCCCCCGTGGCCTTTCCCTCTAGTGCAGTGTTTCTCAACCTTTTCCATTATATGGACCCCCAGTCTAACCCACTTATTACCTGAGGCTGATTCTACAAATGCCATCTAAAAAATCAGTAGTTCTCACACTTTCAAGATGTTTCAAAAATGTTCAAAAATAGCAGAGCTTGTACATCTAACGCTAAAATCTAAAATGACACAGATGCTGTCCCGTTTTTAATGGGATAATATGCATTAGGCCACAGACCCCCATTTGATACCAATTTCTCTTTACATTTTTTGTCTCTGGGACCCCAATCTACACTGCAAAATCCTCAGTGTTAATATAACTCTGAGAGTGTACAAACGGAACCAGGAAAGGGTCCATTTGGTTCATTTTGCCACAATTGTACAGCCTGACACTAGATATCTCTAAATCTAACGGGCAGACTGTCATGACATTTATCTGTCCAACACTTTGGACAGATAATTTGGATATCCCAAACCAGATATCACAAAATCTACTACCTCCGGTCTTAGAAGCACTATTGAATTTGTTGTGGGGGGTCATTAATGTTTATGGTCAGTGGGGATACTTCATATCCTTGCTTCTGGTCAGACTGAATTAAGTACATGCATTTTTTTCCTCATATCTGGCCACTATATAAGCATTTATACGTATAGCAGATTTTTGGGGGGTTGTAAAGTCCTACCAAGCAGCTGTGTTTTGTCCAATAGAATTCACTCCCTTCCACCCAGCTTTAGAAAGACTGAAGTAATCTGCAGAGATATTTAAATGTCAGCTGCAGCAGTCCATCTGGGATTGTATTTTAAGCTACATGGTATAGAGGAAACTTGTCTGATAAAGGGCAAAGACGGGAGTTTTACATGGGCTGTGTCCGAGGTGGTTGTCCATCATCCTCTCTGTATGCTCGCCAGTAATACGATCATCAGGCATGTGGATCACATTGTATTCTATGTAGATTTTTTTTTTAAAGGGTGGCGGGAAAAAATGCATAAACATCAACAACCTACAGATGAGGGCACCCATTTATCAGCTTCGAATTATATAGTGTTCTAGTTTAAATTATGTCTGTGCATTTCTTTGTCACCACTAACCATTTAACCTGTTTATCCTGTATGAGTTCTCTCTCCTTATTTATATCCCAACCTGAAAATGCACTGTTTTTGTTTAGGAAAAAGCTGGGGAGACCCATGTACTATAGCAAGCCAATGATTACTACTAATATAGAGCGATTTATAACACTTAATTTATCACTTACTGCACCTTTTTTAAAGGCAATGGATAAAGATCCAGTCACAAACGGATGCGGTCAGACCGTATCCCAGCATACATTTGACCATGTGTTTGTGTTCCGCCTGACAGGGCTGTGCTTCGTGGAAGTGGTACTTCCCGTTCCACTACGCTCCGTTCGCCTCCGACTTCAAAGACATCAAAGGGATGTTCTCCGAGTTCGAGAAGGAAACCAAACCGGTGAGAGTCAGCTTTTCCCTTTCCTTTACAGTTTGCTGCTCCAGGTAATGATGCCCTTTGTGCGTAATCGGCTCATTTGTTGATATTTTTTTAAAGATATTCTGTCAGAGGCTGATTTTGTTGAGTTTGTTTTCTGCTTCAGATCAAAAACCGCAGGCGGGTGGAATAAACTTAAGTGTAAATAATGGGTGCGTTTGATTTAGGTAGCCAATGTGCAGGCAGACAGTAGTCAACAGTATTGTCAATGGCTCACCTAAATCAAGGGTCTACAGCAGGGGTCTTCAACGTTTTCAGGCCAAGGACCCCCTAGCTGAGAGAGAGAGATGAAGCAGAGACCCCCTACTCTATATTGTATAAAATTGTTTCAGATTAAAGGTTTTATTTGACTTAGTCTGCTCTTTTTTCCCTCTACACCTAAAGCCTCTTTGCCATAAATAGCCGATCTACAAGCTCTCAACGCCTCGCAGCGCGAGGCGTTGAGAGCTTGTATATCTGCTATTTTTGGCTAATGTTCCCCTCAGAAAAGGAATTCTAGGGTTCAAGTGGTTAATGTAAAAAAACAAAATCCTATCACACAAAGATTTGGCGGACCCCCTATAGTAGCTCTGAGGACCCCCTAGGGGTCCCGGACCCCCTGTTGAAGACCCTTGGTCTACAGTATATGAGTATAAAATGACGGTGAATAAGGTAAAAGGGTCTAAAATGGTGGCAAATGTTTCTCAAACGTTTTCGTGTCCAGCACCCGCAAGTTGACTCGGGCTGCCCGACGGCAACGATGTGGATCGTGTTTCTGATCTTCTGCATGCTTGTTGATGTTCTCAGTTCAAACCCCTGGAGCAGCTGATGGGAGTGTTTCCTGCGGCCAGCGGCAACTTCCTACCAGAAACATGGAGGAATCTCATGAACAGTCCGGTAAGAAGTTCACACAGTTGTTTTGTAATAATAATTAAAAATCTACAAAGTAACTAGTAATGAAAGTTTTCAAATAATTGTAGTGGAGTGAAAGTACAATATTTGTCTCTGGGGTGTAGTGGAGTAGAAGTAAAAGTACAGAAAATTGGAAATACTCCATTAAAGTACCTCACAGTTGTACTCAAGTACAGTACTTTGGAGTAAATGTACTTAGTTACTTTCCACCACTGAATTTCAGCATGCGACACCGCCGTGTCTCATGACGTGCGACACAGCATAAATTCGTCCTAAGGGCTATAAGAATCATTGTTTGCATTAAATATGTTCTGTAATCTCTCTCTGTGAACCAGGAGTCCTCGATCATTGACTTCTACCCCGATGACTTTGCCATCGATTTGAACGGAAAGAAATACGCCTGGCAGGGTAAGCTGTCCCTGTTTTACTGGGCATCCCTTGTGGCACTACAGTGAAAGACTGGTTTTCTGCCCTCGGGTGTGAATATGTAACCGTATGATTGTATGAAGCCAGTTGTTTTTGAAAACGGGGCAATGGGTCATTTGAAATGCTGGAATTCCAATAATCTGGAGGAAAACGAAACATAACGATGCCTATGTTAGAATATGGCATTTGAATAAGTGTTTTATACAAGACATTGTATGCATGTACAACTATCGGTTTCCTCCACTCGTCATGATTCTTCCATTACAATTTGCTACATGTACAGCCGCCATTTCCATATCAATATATGAAAAAACATTGTTTTCTGGAAACTGTATGTTATAGTATGTACATTTCTGTTTACCACAATAACCCTGGCATCCCTATTTTAGGGCCTGTCGTTATAGGCTATTTTGCTTGTAGATCTGCAATTTTAACTGCTTCAGTACGATTCATGGTGTTTATTAAAATGTATTCTCTGTTGTGTTTGAAGGTGTGGCGTTGTTGCCGTTTGTGGACGAACGCAGGCTGAGAGCGGCCTTGGCTGAAGTCTACAAAGACCTGAGCCCTGAAGAGGGTGAGTACACATGAGAGGATGTTATTATGGATTCCACCAACGTTATAGGATAGACCCGCCTTACCTGTGTCTGATTGGCTTCCTGGCAGGCATAGTTTTAATGAGGTTAGGGTTAAGGCCAAGACGGAAATAGCAAGACATGACATCTCCGGTTTACTTTCCGTATCTGAAGTGGGCGGACGCCTTTTTAGGAGGCAGATTGGAGTCTATTAATTTCAATGGGAGAGTGAACGTGAACACAGCTTATGAACCATTCTTTAGCTCCATGGTCAAAGAACTAAATATTGGACCCGATCGTCACAAGCCACACAATATTCCCATCATTTTTAAACTAAAATGGCGAGACAAATCGGGAGAAAATAAACTGTATTATCGACATCTCTGTCTGTCTCAGCAACACACTCTCGCAGGATCTTGCACCGGTCAACATTGGACGTTCGCAAGATCTGCCGTCAGACGGCGGCCACTTAGGAGACCATTTGTAGGCTTTGTGTACCATTTCGCCTCTAGTGGCTCCAGTTGGGATGGTGTATCTTCATTAACAATCTTTGATTAAGGTTAGGTTTACGCGCAGGTGACACGTCCCTCTAGCTCTACGACGGCACTTGGTTAAGCGACAGAGGGTGTTTGTATTGTGTTGCAGTGAGGAGGAACAGCCTGGGCAGTGATATGCTGTTTGTAGGGAAGAGCCACCCGCTCTGTGACTTCATCCAGGAACTCTACCGCTCAGAGGCATCCATCGAGGTACGGAAAACAAGCACACACACAATGCTCTCCTTTTATGTCGATACAAATGAGTGGTGCAAAAGTTCAAGCTCACACGACGTGTATGCTTTTTTTATGTCGTCCAGGGAACAGAGATGTCACCTGAGCTGTGTCATGGAATCCAAGGCTTATTAAACCTGGACGAAAACCCCATCCTACCAGATAAGTAAGGAACACCCCCCTCTTCATCTTCAGTCTTCCCGTACATTTCATGCAAGTTCATGATGATGTTGTTTTTTTGGTCCTACAGCAGTACAGTAGCAGTACTACAGCAACTCTTTCTGAATCAGGGCCCACTTGAAAGGCTGTGCATTTTCAGAGCATTTTTATTTTAATAATCAATCAATCGTGTTCAGGCTTTGACCAATGGAAACAAAATAGTTTTCAAGGTTTTAAAGAAAAAATGCCATGGCATTCCTTTTTTTGTTATACATTTTTTTATATTACGGTTATAGAGTTGTAAGACAGTGGTGAGGTGTGACAGAGGAGTTCAAGGTGGAAGTGGGTTTGCATCAAGGATCAGCGCTGAGCCCCTTCTCGTTCGGATGAAGTTAGACAGGAATCCCCATGGACCATGATGTTTGTGGATGGCATTGTGATCTGTAGTGAGAGCAGGGAGCAGGTAGAGGAAAATCTAGAGAGGTGGAGATATGCCCTGGAAAAGAGAGGAATGAAGGTTGGCCGCAGTAAGAGAATGCATGTGTGTGAATGAGAGGAACCCAAGTGGAACAGTGAGGTTACAGGGAGTAGAGGAAAAGAAGGATTTTAAGTACTTTTTTTTAAGGGTCAACATTCCAGAGCGTGGAAAAGAGGTGAAGAAATATGTGCAAGCAGGTTTGAAACTGTGGAGAAAAGTGTGATGTGTGATAGGAAAGTATCAGCAAGAATGAAAGGAAACGTGTACAAGACGGTGGTGAGAACCAGCTATGTTGTATGGTAGAGACAGTCGCACTGAGGAAAAGACAGGAAGCAGAGCTGGAGGAATTAGAGACTTAACATGTTGAGGTTCTCTCTGGGAGTAACAAGGATGGATAGGATCAGGAACGAGTACATCAGAGGGACAGCGCATGTTAGATGTTTTGGAGAGGCCAGACTGAGATGGTTTGGACATGTACAGAGGAGGGATAGTGAGTATATCGGTAGTAAGGATGCTAAGGGTTGGAACTGCCAGGCAGGAGGAGGAAGACCAAAGAGGATATTTATGGATGTAGTGAAAGAGGACATGAAGTTAGTTGGAGTGAGAGAGCAGGAGGCAGAGGACAAGGTGAGATGGAGGCAGATGATTCGCTGTGGCGACCCCTGTAGGGGAACAGTCGGAAAAGATGATAATAAATATCTTTTGTCCAATGAATTGGGCGCCCACTTGCACTATCCTCACGGCCCACAGGTTTAGAACAACTGCCCTACAGCACATGTACCTTGTCCTCCAGGGCAGGCTGCATGGCCCAGACACTGGGACTGATGACTGAGTTTTTGTTTAAACCTTCTTTCAGGCCGGTGGAGTCTCCTATACCCCAGCTGCGTGACATCGCACAGAACAGCGCCATCGGGTAAACACTTTGATCTATATCTCAGTAGACGTGTGTGTGTGTGTGTGTGTGTGTGTGTGTGAGAGAGAGAGAGATAGTGAAAGATGGAGATATAGAAATGGAAAGAGAAATCAATACAGGTGATTGCATGACATATAAATAAGGCAGATGTTTGCATGGCATAAATTCGAGGGTTCACACTTAACAAATATATTTTCAGCATACATTCTTCGTTAAGATTTTTTATTTATTTACCTAAACCGTACTGTTTTATTTTGTATTTCCCCTAGGGTTAAGTTTCAAGACCCGCAGTTTCCACTTGGACATGTGTTCAAGGCTATTGTCCTAAATGGAGCCAAGTGAGTCATTCTAAATGTCATGTATTCCATTATATCGTCTCTGTCGGGTGGAAACCTCACATGTCCAAAACTGTTAGTTTTCAGGATTCAAATAAAAAAATGGTAGCAGATGTGCAAGCTCAAGATCTACTAACTTTCGATGCTTTTGTGTGACGCTATAGTATGATCAAGTTAATTTACGAAAAAACACGCAAAGTTAAAATATGGAGATGGGAGGTTTCTGCCCGACAGCAACGATATTCTATCTGTCTAGTTCAGGTGCTCAATGCGTCTGGAATCTACAAGCTCACAATGTGTGAGCTTGTAGATCGGCTATTTTAAAATGGCCGAAATATATATAGGGCTGAAGTGGTTAATGTATTTTTTTGTAATAATAATCAAAATCTACAATGTAACGAGTAACTAAAGTTTTCAAATAATTGTAGTGGAGTAAAAGTACAATATTTGCCTCTGAGAAGTAGTGGAGTAAAAGTATTGAAAATTGGAAATAGTCAAGTACTGTACTTAAGTAAAATTGAGGTACTTTACTGGAGTAAATGTACTTAGTTACTTTACACCACTGGTTATTCATGACAATTCCACGTCATTAGAAACGATCTGAGAAGAAATGGGGAAAAAGAAGGCATTGATTTATTGTTCAAGGGGGGATTTTATCTCCCCTATTGTTTAATTTATACATGGACGACCTGTCAAGGAATCTGAACCTGTGTAATACTGGTTGTGTCATAGGGGATTCTGTTGTCAACCACCTTATGTATGCGGATGATTTAATTATCTTTTCTCCGTACAGTGCAGGCTTACAACAGCTTCTGAGGGTGTGTTCTCAGTATGGCATTGAATTTAATATTAAGTATAATGCCAAAAAGAGTAGCATCATGATTGTACGAAGTAAGGAGGATAGAAGGGCTGTATTCCCTAATGTTATTCTCAGTAGCAACATACTTTCTGTGTGCAGTGAGATTAAGTATCTGGGTCACTATATCTCTAATCTCTCAAGAACAGATTCTGACCTGCGGTGGAATCTGTCGGAGCGGTTCGTCATAACGTGTGCGCAATGGCAACAAGTGGGCGTGCCTTCAGATCAGGAAGGAGGCCGCGCTTTACCCAATCAAATGTAGTGGGCGGGATTCACGTGTCCGTCCACTATGGTCCACCCTCCCCCCCTCGAAACTAGCCGAAACTAATTTAACAATAGCGTCCTCGGAGCGGACAAAACCACGGAAAGATATTCACATTTTAAATTACTCTTTCATCATAGAAACAAGTGGGCTTATAACCAAAACCATCCATGTTCTCTGGGAGAAGTGGTGTTAGTGTTCCGTGTAGAAATATTGTTAGTGGGAATGAAAACGTAGCCGCACCAACCGGAAGTGATGCGCAATAGGCAGACAAGAAACCGGTGTTTCCCTGCGCTCTAGTCTAACATTATCTTCCGGCCAGACTCCACAGAATATCAGAAAAGCAGAGGTCGCTGTTTTTCATTTTCTGTGGGGTCTGGCTACGCGAGACTACTATATCTCTGATGATCTCACAGATGACAAAGACATCAATAGACAACGATCCAAACTGTATGCTCAGGCAAACATACTAATGAAGAAATTTCACAAATGTTCTGTACATGTCATGGTATCACTTTTTAAAGCTTTCTGTACACCTTTGTATACGGCTCACCTATGGAGTAATTACAAGGTTAGCAGCATGCAAAAACTCAAAGTAGCATATAATGATGCTCTACGATTGCTGGTGAGGGTACCAAGATGGCACAGTGCCAGTCAGCTGTTTGTTAACTTGGGGGTACCTACCTGTCAAGCCCTGTTAAGAAACTTAATGTACAAATTCATATGTCGTCTTGAAGAGTCTGACAATTATGTTATTAAGATTTTAATTAATCCTATCATGAGCTCCACTAGGTTCTCGTCCATGATATGGAAACATTGGCGTAACAGCCTCTACAGACTGTGAGCAGCTGTAGAAGGCCTGTCTTCTTGTTTTATGTGTTTTTATGTTTTGTTTTGTTCTGTTTTATACGTTGCTTTTATTTGAGTTTTAGCAATGAGTAACTGTCATAATGTATTGTTGTATGGACCCTGAGTCTGAAATAAAGATTGAATTGAATTGTTGTTTTGTTGTTGTTCAGGATGCCCGAAAAGGTGTTGAAACCAGGGGACTTTGAGAGAGGGCAGCAAGGCGGCTACAGAGGCGGCGGTGGCTTTAGACCCCAGCTAGGCTTCAATCCCAACAGGAAGCAAGTCCACCTCGACCAATCAGGTTTCAGGGCTCTCGGGTAAGGGCGGAGTCACTCGCATTCATAGATCAGTTGGCCAAAGTACAGTCATGTGTTGGTTCTGTCTTGGTCTGCTGATTCAGTGTGTAATAGTTAATCAAACTAATGGATTTATTTGATTATATAAACTTTTTTTTTAGGGTTTCCCTCTTTTTTTCTTTCTTTCGAAAACGACTCGCCTGTGTGTTTAGAAACGATTGGACATGCGATCATAATGAAAAAAGAAAAAAAGTGAATTTTTAAAGTTATAAAAAAAGTTATAAATCGCTGGCAGTGGGCAAACACAGCCAGAAATAAGTCTGGCAGGGAATGAGTTAAACAGGTTCCACCCCAGACATGAAATTATCAGATCATCCTTTTACATCTCTTTAATACTCTGGTGTGTTAATGTTGTTTCTGTTCAGAAAAACCTGTAGGCCAGGTATTAAACAGCTATTACCCAAGCTAATGTTAGCATCTGACAACCAGCCAACCTCATATCTACCTTAACTATACCACTTTTTTTTTTTATTAACTGGCACTGAAATTAACTTGCATCAAGTGTGGAAATAATTGACGCGTAAAACGTGACTGGCAAATCCTGTTTGATGCTGAAGAGTTAGAATGCGCCACGTCTCTCTAATGCACTCCCAACCAGATTTCACTGCATTGTGTGGGAAAACGTATGGAAAACAAATCTATGAATAGAGATGCACTACAAAGCGCTGACTGCTCCAACCATGAAATTGTTTATGAACATAAAATGACATTGTGCGTTACGGTAACAGGCATAAAACTAGCTCAAAATTCTCAATGTCTAAAAAGTGGCTTGAAGTGAAGTGCGCTTTTTAAAATGGTAGGATCTGTTGTAAGTGTGTAAATTGTCTCCGCTGAGCTGTCATGGTTGATGAGGATCTTAAGCTCTTTAGTCCAAAATGCTGATAATCTGATCAAGAAACGGGCTTAATGGAACATCTGGACTAAAGCTTTCCTACTAACTGTATCACCTTTGCTTGGTCCGTCTTAACACATTGGCTGCCATTGACGCAGATCTGCGTTCATTTGCGCAAAAGCCCGTTGGCTGCCATTGACGCAGATCTGCGTTCTTTCAACAAAAAAAAAAAAATTCAAAATAAAAGTTTTTTTTTTTTTTTTTTTTTTTTTTTTTTTTTTTTTTTTTTAAACCCAAAGACCAAGGAGATATGATTTTCCGAAGAGTTTTGCTCCCAGACACTTCCTTATAACTGAAAACTTAAAAATTCTGTATCTCGGCTCCTAAGTGCTTTTTTTTTCTCATTGAAAAAGTCTGGCAGCCAGCTGTAGGTAAAAATTCAAAAAGCTGGCAGCCAATGAGTTAAGCTTTCCTACTGTCTGTCTCTCTCCCCCTCAGCTTTCAAATTGTCTGTCTCTCCTACACCGTCTCCCCCTCAGCTCTCCTACTGTCTGTCTCTCCTTCACTTTGTCCGTCTAAGTTGTCCTACTGTCTGGTCCTCTTCGTCACTGTCTCCCTCTCAGCTTTCCTACTGTCTCTCCGTCACTGTCTCTCTCTCTCAGCTTTCCTACTGTCATCCATTACAGTCTCCCCCTTCTGTCTGTCTCTCCTACAATGTCTCCCTCTCAGCTTACCTATTGTCTGTCCCTCAGTCACTATCTGCTGTCTCCCTCTCAGCTTTCCTACCGTCTCTCCGTCACCGTCTCCCTCTCAGCTTACCTACTGTCTGTCTCTCCGTCACTGTCTTGTCTCTCAGCTTACCTACCGTCTGTCTCTCCTACAATGTCTCCCTCTCAGCTTGCCTACTGTCTGCCCATTCTAATGTTAACCAAACAGTGTGATCATTTTAACGTTGTGTTCTCACAGATGTGTTAATACTTTGACGCTCTGCGTTGTCTTTTACAGATAATGTGTTCATACTTTGACGCTCTGCGTTGTCATTTACAGTCACAGCCTCAACAGAGGAGGCGGGCAAGGGCAATACAGCAATGCCCCGCCCCCTGGCAACTATGGAAACCAAGGAAACTACCGAGGAGGTGGAGGAGGTGGAGGAGGAGGTCACCGCCAACATAACCCACGTAAGGACCGCGCACGCACACACGTACGAAAGCGGAAAGCAGAGACCTTGTATGTCCATATTTAAACTCCATATCGTTGCTCTCTGGCAGAAACCTCTTATTTCTGGAAGTTCGAAACGCTGCTCAAAACACCGTTTTTTGAGCTTGTAGATCTTGAAATCCTGAGAAGTAAGTTTTCGACATACTGTATGAGGTTTCCACCAAAAAGACTATTTTTTCTTTTTTTGTAAATGAATGCCCTACTACTTCATACTACTGTGTCACGCAAAAGTAGCAAAAATAGCCGATCTACAATGCATCGCGATTTGGTTTTATTTGTGACTTAACACTGAGGATTTTACTGTGTGGGAAGGGAATGCACAATGGCTAATCAAATCGCACGCACGCACGCACGCACGCACGCACACGCGCGCGCGCACACGCGCGCGTGTGTGTGTGTGTGTGTGTGCGCCTGCAAGAGGTAGAGAGAGAGAGGATGGTAGAGAGACTTTGAGACTCTGTTGTCCTTCTGTCTGACTTTGAAGTCGATGAATAATGTCCTTCGGACCGCGGCGCTCACGGCCCACCAGGGGGACTCCACGCTATTCCGGAGGCACTTGATGCAAATGAGGGAGTCTGTTGGCTCCTCTGGGGGACCGTGGGTTGTCCATTCTTGGGTCTTAAACTTGCCAATTAGTGCAAAGCTCTAGCAGAGCTTTGTTGTGGCCCTGAAAGAGTCAGTTTGATAAAGGCGATCATGGTGGAAAGTGAGTGTGGGCCGTCGGTAATTGTCGGGTCATTTTTATTTTGTCTTTTTTTTTTTTTTTTTTTGATACCTTCCATTTGGTGGTTTATTTTAGTTTTGTATAATATTCACTATCAGAGATGTGGAATTGTGCTGTGGGCAGTTATTTTTCTAGCTTATTTTAAAGTAAGACTGAAAAGTAAGAATTGATTTGCCTGGAGGGGTTGCATAAGTGGGTTATGTTTATCCCATAATCATTTAAAGCAGTATTGCAGTTCATTCTAGGCCAGCCCCCTGAAAGTCGACGCAAATTATTTGCTTTCGAGCCTTCTGCGTTTGTCTTTTCTTCCCTTTATAGCGTCGGTTAACAACTCTGGTGTGTCATGTACTTCAAATCTAGTCCATCTACTTCCTGTAAGTAGACTTAAAAATAAAACCAGCCAACTAATCATATTACGAGGCTCTTATCCTGCCCAAAAAACTAAAAAAGTTAGAATATGGAGATAAGGGGTTTCTGCCCGACAGCAATGAGATATTATAAAACCTGCTGTGTTTTTCTCCATTAAGCGTACATTTCCAAAAACACAATTAGCAGCAAGCAGGCGAGCAGCTCTTCTCACATCATCATTACCTTTTGTCACCGAGTTTGTCCTGTTTGGTTATCTCCTTCACAAACACCACTTCAAAACGGACCACCCAACCGGACCCCAATTATAACTACCACTACATCCTCCAGATCAGCCCCCCCACCCCTCCCCCCACAAGGGGTACCTCCAAAGTTAACAGCCTACCACCAAACAGACCCACCTTTCAAAACGGGGCTTGTCGGTTTGGGAGGCTCTCCGACATTTTACACATCATGTTGCACAAAATCATGACTTGCTTTTTTTTGGGGGTCATTACATTTTCTCTGAATCTTTCAAAAAAAAACTCAAAAATAGTGAAACTAGAGATCTTACAAGCTTGTAAAATATTCGTTGTATGAGAAGTATTACGGCGCCTATGCGGTCAACATGTTTGAAAAACGCAAGATTGTACTTGTGTTCATGCGTGCATTTACGTGCGGGAGGTTCTTAGATTTGTCAGATGTAAGAAGGGGGGGGGGGGGGGGGTTGGGAGAACCATGGCTCCTGATTGTACCAATGATGACTCAATGGGATGACTTAAGCCTGAGTTGCATGCATTAAATAGCAGATAAACAAGCTCACAACGCGTAGATATGCTATTTACTGACTAAGTATAACTGAGGCTTTTACACAGCAGAGACACCTGTCAATCTATTTAACAATGATCTGAAAAGGCTTGTGGGCAGCCGCTCCGCTCCGAGACAAAAGGCAACAGAGGCTTACGCCTCAAATCCCTAAAACACACTGCCGTCACTGTATTATTAACGCCCCGGGATTACAAGCCCGCCACAAACAAACTGCGCGTCTCGCTCCCAAGCCTTTTCAAATTAGTCCAGCGACAATACCAACCACTCCAGTGTATCCATCTAGGGGGTCTGGGGGGGTTTGCAACCAAGGGCAGGAAAGTAACAGTTTAAAAAAAAAAAGGCCTTTTACACACCTGGAAACGTTTATTTATTTTGCACGATTAATTCAAACTTAATTTAAACTGCCTGTTCATGTTGTGAGCGCATTTCACACAACGCGGATATTAGGTGGCCGATTAAAGAGACATCATTTAAAGAGCATTTATTTTGCGAAAGGAGGTCGATTTTTCGGTGAAAATAAAAGTGTCAACCTGTATGATGAAATGAGGCCTCACCAAATTAATAGTTGGTGGAAATGTTGGCTGACGTATTTCCACATTGTATATTGGTCACGCTCCCCCGGTGTTTCAAGAGCTTTATGCTCACAGGCACACAGGTGGATTATAAAATTCCTAATGTGATATTTCAGTTTAATGCCTAATTTACTCCGTAGTATGACGTGTCACTTGCCAACAAGAACTGATCTTCAAGCTAACATGTCGCGTCATATAAATTAAGCTCAACCACTTAACCATATAATTTGTCACATGACGAATAGCAAAAATAAGATCTAGATAACTGTTGGTGGTGGTAAAGACATACCCATGCCACAAATACAGAAGATTGCCTTGTGATGGTAAGTAAACTGGGACTAAACAGATAAACTGTAATATTTTCCCTGTAAGCTTGGATGTAGATCTGCTATTTTCAAAAGATTTTGGCAATTCTTTAAAACGTTTTAATGGGATAGTCTACTAAATGACTACAACTTTTTTTTTAACTTTTACTCTCAAGTAGAAAATAATAATACAGGGCTTTACTTGTAACAGTATTCCTACATTATACTATTACTATATTTTACTTTATCCATTAACCCATTAAGACCTGAGGTATTCTACAAACGTTTTTGTGCCAAGGACCCCCACATTGATATATGGCCGCGGACCCCCATCTGAAAATGTTTTGTGCCAGGGAACCACAGAAGAGAAGATTTGTGAAAAAAAATCTTTATCAAAAAAATTCCAAACATTTGATATCTTTCAAAAATAGCAGATGTACAAGCTCGCAGCACTGTGTGCTTGTGTATCAGCTATTTTTGCAATCTAAACCACTATTCTAAATCACAGATGCTTGCCCGGTTTAAGTTGGTTAAGCCAAAAACAAAAAGTACTTCTTCAACCACTGAAAGCGGTGAACATTCACGCTTTCTCCTCCATCTCCACAGCCTGTCGGTCGGTTCGGATGATAAAATGTTACTTTTTGTGCACCCCCCCCCCCCCCCCCGATTAAAGCTTGGTGTCAGTGCCGTTGTTTAGGACAACAATGGCCACCAGTGGAGGCTGCTTTGGTGGGTTATTAGCTTCCAGCCGGTGGGCTGCAAGCGGACAAAGACCCCCCGACATGTTTCAGTGTCACCGTGTTGACACATCGCCGCAGGGGGTAGCCCCGCCGCCACAAGTGGCAAGTTAACTTTGGTTTCATCCTCCTTTTCATCAGCGTGTCCTCACGGACACTTTCATCAGGGTATAGAGACGGTGTGTGTGTGTGTGTGTGTGTGTGTGTGTACCTTTTAATTGTAAATCACTGCTGTCGGGCAGAAAACTCTTATCTCCATTTTTGTGTTTTTTCGTAAATTAACGCCTTACTTGATCATACTACAGCGGCACACAAAAGCATAATAAAATTAGCAGATCCACAAGCTCGAAACGCAGCGCGTCACATTTTGAGCTTGTAGATCTGCTTTTTTTTTATCCTGAAAAGTAACAGTTTAGGACATATGAGGTTTCCACCCCGAGACGATATTATTACTATTAATTGTGAGGGCCAAATGTCCATACACTCCCTCCTCCCCAAGTATTGTAGAATTTGAGAAATAAGACATTGTGAGGACAATGTTTCCTGGTTCCTCAGTCAGAACGTTTTATTTATTTATTCTATGTTTGCTAGGAAAAGATTCAGGTTGGGGGTTTAGGATTAGGCATAATTTTAAGTTTTGGTTTAGTGGTTATGGTTGGAGTTATGCGTGATGCCTTAGTTGCTGCACCGAAAACAGCTAATCTACAAGCTCACGACATAATGTTATAATTGACATGAAAGGAAAAAAGCTACAAATTATATATTTTTTAAATCGTCGTCCCAAAATATTGAGGTCCTCCCAAGTCTAGTAATACAAACGTGCGTGTGTGTGTGTGGGGGCGGGGGGGGGGGGACATCCAGTGGGGCCCACTCGGCCACTCGACCATCTCATTAGCAAACCCTGTTCCCGTAGACTGCTAATCAGCAAACAGGGGGACCCCCGGACCTCCAGCATCACAAAAGCCCCACCGGACCAAAAGCCTCCAGGACTGATTACTGGGCCAGCCTGGCCATTGGTCCAGAAGGAGAAGTGCTTTCTGGACAAAGGCAAAGCCTCGTCGGGGACCCTGAATAAGGCCCACTTGTCTCGGTTTAATCCCATTCCTGGGCTCGGTAATATTACGGACGGAAAGTTTTTACAGTTTGTTTGTGTAGATTAAGACTGTTAATTTGAAGGTATTGGAATTTAAAAAAAGAAAAGTTCTCTTTGTTATGCAACTGGTCCTTATGCTAGTTAGGATTTTCTAGCGAGATTAAAAGCCCATTTCCACCCAAGGAGATCAATACAGTTTAACTTCACTTAGAAAGCATGTGAGTGATATAAAAAAAAACTGCGTTGTGAGCTTCTAGATCAGCTATTTTTGCTTTCTTTGTCTTTGAAAAACATTTCCTCAGAGGCGAGCTGTCTAGAAGAGGGTCTGTGTGTCTGGAGCTAATCTCGTATTGTATTATTATATTATATATGATTATATTATATATTAATATTGTGCACATTGTCCGCAGGCCACTGACACACTTCCACAAATGTGTGTTTCAAATAGAGAGTTACAAGCTCCCAACGCATCGCTATTTTTCTAGCCGTCGTATGACAAAGTGTATAATCGTCCGTCGGGTGGAAAAACCTCACATGTCCAAAACTGTTGTGAGCTTGTGGATCTGCTACTTTTGTGTGTGACGCTGTAGTATGATCAAGTACGGCATTAATTTACGAAAAAGGACAAAAAGTAAAAAAAATTGGAGATAAGAGGTTTCTGCCAACAGCAATGATGTAAGGCTTAACAAACCAGGTTTCAAATGACTTAATCAGTTCTGTGTTTAACACTTTGAACTACTACATTAGTAAAAATGTAAGACTGTCAAAAACCTTTTCATTCCATGGACCCCCAGTTTGGTATACATTAGGCCGCGGACCCCCATAACTCCCGAGTGTTCGAATGGACCCGTTAAACAGGTCCATTTGGTTTTCATTTGAACACTCTTGAGTTATAGACCTGTAAGGGAGTATTTGGTTCCTAACTATATTAATGTAATCATAATTTACCTGGGGACCGCCCTGGAGGGTCCCCAGACCCCACTTTTGAGAAACACTGCTATAATAAACAAGCCAAGTCCTGAGTTTGCAGCTGGTCATCGCCCTGGCAACGGTGGAACACGGATGAAGCCAGTTGCTACTTTTCTTTTTTGTCCCCCCCACCCCCACCCTACCCCCACCCACGTCTCTGTGTCTCTTTCCCTTTTTTAACACATAAAAACCGGGAAAGCATCCGTGTCGTTTGAGATTTTTGCATCGGCTATTAAAAAAATAGCAGATATACAAGCTCATAGCACGGCAATGTCGCGCTATAAGCTTGTAGATCTGCTATTTTTTTCAAAAATATGTTAAAAAAACTTATGTTGCTATAATCAAACTTTTTCATGTCAAGGACTCCCCAAATAATATGTATTTGGCCACGGACCCCCATCTCAAAATATGATGTTCCAGGGACCCCCCCTAGAAGCAAAGATTTGAGTTAAAAAAATGTCCCTTTAAAAAAATTATATATACATTCAAAGATTTGCACCAATCTTCACGATAAAAAAAAAAATAGCAGATCTACAAGCTCTATGAGCTTGTAGATCTGCTATCTTTTAAATGGCTAAAGTATAAAATTATGGTTAAAGTGGTTACACAGATGCGCGTTCCCGGTTTTAATGGGTTAAGTGTCTTTGTAAAGGAGCTTGCGGTGATGGAACCAGAGGTACTTGAGTTTACCCACAATGCCACGGGCTGAATGCTTATTTCATTTTCTCAACAAGCAAAAATGCAAATGGTGTGTGTGTGTGTGTGTGTGTGTGCTCGCTCGCTCGCTCGACGTTTCCCTCTCGCTTGCTCTGCCTCTCTCTACCCCTCTCTCTCTCCATCTCTGTACACCCCCACACGCCCCCTCCACTGTGATTTGTCATAGTGAATAGAGCTTACCTATTTATTTATATATTTTTGTATTATTACCACACAGCGACTGATTGGTTCTGTGTTATCGTACCATAAAAGATTTAAAAACAGTGGCTTTATAGATATCGGGGTTACGGCTCGGAGATGAATCGGGTCATAACCACATTAACCCCTAGTGGCGTCTCTTTTTGTGGCATGTCGCCGAAATGATTTCTAAACCATTCGGATGAATTCTGGCTAAACAAAAGCCCCCCCAGAGGACGTTCTCACGTGTCATCGTTTTAAACGGTGTGTAAAGGGACAAAAGGGATCTGGAATCTGAAGTATTTTTCTGGCATTTTGTGGCCGTTAGGATTTCTGCCTCCCTCGGGCATTCGAACATAGATCTAATGTTTTGATGGAGTTTGTCAAGTCTTCATGAATTTAATTTTACACACAATGTAGCTCAGTAGAAGAACCACTTATTGGCAGCCCTTCTGTCCTTGTGGATTTAATCAACACAGTTGATATTTAAAAAGTTTCATAGTAGTCCATGTTTTTTTGAAAGGTCACGTAATGTTTTTATGCCACACTCTGTAGCGATGGGTGCTTAAGAGAGGTCCTTAAGAGAGGCTTAACTCAACACAACCTAACCTCATGAAACTGTCTTTGGTCTGTCCAGATTCCAGGCAGCAGGGGCAGGGGCAGGGCAGCTTGCTGGGCGTTCCTCCACTCTTCAACCAACAACCCCCGTTCCCAAGGTGAGCAAACGCTAAGTCTTTTCTGTTAACCTCTCCTATAGTCAGGTAGGCTTTTCTGTTAACTTCTCCTATAGTCAGGTAGGCTTTTCTGTTAACTTCTCCTATAGTCAGGTAGGCTTTTCCGTGGTTGAAGACATGGTCTCGAGCCAACAGTAGAGAGACCATACTTTGACTATACCTGCTGTTATCCTCTGGAAGAAGCTGTGTAGAAGGTGTGCTCAGCCAGTAGTTTGTCTCTGTGTCAAACACTGATGATGTTGTAGTAGTCAAATACAAACACTTTTGTCCCAAAGATGGTGGCAGTGATTTAAAGTATGAAGATTAAACTTTTTGAGATTCTTTTGTGCAAGCTTCCCTCTGTGTCGGCGAGTACTCAGGAAATGAAGTAGTATTGTTGTGCCCCCCTCCCTCCTTCCCCCCCGCTAGAATTAACTGTAATTTAAACATGCCGATGTCTGAAGCTCTGGTTGCTCATCCCCATAGGAATCCACCTGCAGCCTCTGTGGAGGGGGGAGGGGGGTGGGTCTTTTTTAAACGTGAAGCTTCTTTTCTTGGTGCGCTAAAACAGATTTCTCTGGAGGAGGTTTGTGTAACGTAATGAGCCATCACTAATGCTGTTGAGGTTGTATCATCTCAGCTCCTCTTCTATTGATTCTCTCTCTCTCCCAGAACCTGCCCGCCCGGCTTCCATTGTGGCTTTGTGTCAACCTCAGGGTCACTTAGTTATTATCCCCACACACTGAAAACAGTTTCTTTAGCTACGTTAAGAAAGCGGACCCTGAAACGAAATGAAATGCATTAGTGAACTTTTTTTGGGGGGGGGGACGGTGGCAAAGAGAGGGATTATGGATTCCGGCGCAGTGCTTAAGCTCGCCGTTGGGCCGGTATGTGACCTGGTTCAGTAATAAGGGATGGATGGGGGACTGCCGCGTTTGGCTTTTTTTTTTTTCTGTCCTCGTTTCCTTTGCCTTTTCTGTTCTCATGCTTCATTGCGGTGAATGAGTTGAGACTTTTTTTTTAATATGCTTGGGGTTTGCTTACGGATCGACACATTGTGTCGGCCGTCTGTGCGCTTGGAGGGCCTCGCCCGCCGCGTTTGGCGGCGTGCCGACGTCAACGGAGCAATGTGGTGGCCTCACTGCAGGGGTGGAGAGGATGACTCTGTGTGAATATCGTTGCTGTCGAGCAGAAAGCTTGTATGTCCAAAACCTTTCAGGAAAGGTGGGGGGGGGGCGGGAAGAACCTCATATTGTTGGGCAGAAACCTCTTATATTTTAACTTTTTGCGTAAATTAACGCCCTACTTAATCGTACTACAGCGTCACACGAAATCATCAAAAGTAGAAGATCCGCAAACGCGACACATTTGCTGTTTGCTATTTTTTTTAATACATAGAAAAAGCTACGTAAATTCCATATACATTTTGGATGTATTTTTTAACTTTTCTTTAAAGTAACTGAAAGTGGGATTCTTTGGAAGACATGGTTCTTTTTTTCCCCGGTTCCTGAAAACCTAACGCTTTTCCCACCCGACAGCCAACGATATGTTTCATTTCATACTCTACGTTCTTTCATGGATCTAGGAAGCTCTAAGTCGTCCCATACGAGTGGCTGTTTCATCCCTTTGAGGCCTGGATCCCCGGGGTAAATGGCAGTCAGCGGGGGGGGTCTCGCCGAGGTCATTTCGAAGTTGAAACGATAGAAATTTCAAAAGGTCTTTCGCTCCGTTTGATCAGTGCCATCAGCCATACTTGACCATGATTGAATGGAATCCCCCCCCTCTCCCCCAAGGACTTAACAAGGACTAAACAAAATTCAGTAACGGAGTGAAAATGGAAGACATTTTATAGAAGTTTGGGATGTACCGGGTAAACTTGCGGGGGGAAAAAACGCACATGCACAATATATTATATTTTGTCGCTTTGGGGTGGTTATTTTTAAGAAAATAAAAAAGAATTACCAGTGTAGTTATTTAGCCACACTATCTTGTTGATGCTTATAGCTCTCCTTCTAAAACCAACAGAAACACTTAAATTAAATAAAACAGTGTAAACTAACAGGGACAGTAGAAGTTGTCTTTACCTAATGCTTATGTCCACATCTCTGATTAGCAGGATGAAAGAATGTAATTTTGAAGAAATGCTTTGTATGTAAATAACTATACATTTCATGGCGGGTAAACAAAATGGTAGCACCGTCATCAGCCCCATATTTGGGACTCCTCATCGGATTCAGTCTGCCGTCTGAATCTGAATCTTTAAATACTGAATTTCCTGACAAAGACAACTTTTTCTGGCGTTTACTCTGCTGTCTGTTGCCTGCAAGAATTATTCAATCTACCAGCCTCACACAATATCACTTTTCTTTCAAGTGGCCTTTTCTTAACCTGTACTTTGAATAAGCAAGCCTGCAGAACCGGCTATTTTCATTATTTGTTCTTTAAATCGTCTGTCGGATGGAAACCTCATATGTCCAAAACTGTTTCTTTTCAGGATTCAAATTCAAAAGTATAAAAAGTTGCAGATCCCACAAGCTCAAAACAAGTTTTTACTTTTGATACCTTTGGTGACGCTGTAGAATGCTGAAGTTAGGGCGTTAATTTACGGGGGAAAAAACGAGGTTGAGAGTTCATTAATGGTAATCGAGGCATAAATCCCAGCCCTAACTCACTTAATGGATGATCTGTTATTGAGTGTATATTGTATTGTATTGCACCTCACAGACCACAGTACGGAGGTGGTGGTGGAGGAGGTGGTGGAGGAGGAGGAAGTCACGGAGGCTGGGACCGGGCCATGCAGTCACAGACAGGAGCCTACAACCAGAACCAGTCCCGTGGAGGAGGAGGAGGTGGACATGGTGGTGGAGGTGGTGGAGGGGGGAACTACCACCAGCGTTACGACCAGCAACAAGGTCACCACCAGCAGCAACGCAGAGACGACCGGCGTGATGACAGAGGAGGACAGCAGCAACAGCAGGTGAGACACACGGCCCCCTGATGCCATACAGTCTATATGTGTATGTCACAACATTGTCACTTTAACACATTCAATCCAGGAACGCATCTGTCATTTTAAGATTTCTTTGGCTATTCAAAAATAGCAGATATACAGTACAAGCTCATAGCTTTTTTTGCAGCTTTTTATGCCTTTATTTTAGAGAGGGATAGGGGAAGAAGGCTGACGGGAAATGGGGAGAGAGATGGGGTGGGGGGGGGGGGGGGGGGGGTGACACGCAGCAAAGGCCGTCGGGAACGGGAGTCGAACCCGTGACACGCTGTCAGGCTGGCATTGCAGCCTAGGGTGCCTGGACCGTCACGCTACGGCCCTGGCCTTTTAAAAAAAATAATAATTTGACTCAAATCTTTGCTTCTGGGGGGTCCCTGGAACAACATATTTTGATGGGGGTCAGCGGCCAAAAACATATAATTTTGGGGGTCCTTGACAAGAAAAGGTGTGAGCACCACTGATATAACAACATATGTTTTTTTTTTTTTTAATTGTTAGGATTTAGAAGACATTTGTAGAATCAAAATATTTTGTTCCAGGGACCCCCCCAGAAGCAAAGATTTGTGTTAAAGATGTTCGCTTTGAAAAATATATATATATTCAAAGATTTCTAAATCTTTCAAAAATAGCAGATCTACAAGCCTAACCCTGAGCTACAATATAAGCTACATTACAAAAAGAATCGAGAGCTTTATGCCTGACTGCAACAAAATATACCTGAAATCTTGACTGAAACAAATGTATTTCTTTGCTGACAATAACGAAGACAATGTTCTGTTTGTGAACCGTCCACACGAACGAACGATAACGTTCCATAAACAACGTGCAGTCCTGTGAATTTGGATTTCGGTTGGCTGTGAGCGTTCATTAAAATGGCCCTGAAAGAGATCCAAAACGATATCGTTCACCGCTGTCATTACAGTTAAGGTCTGACCTTTGTCGTCCACTTGAGTCGTTGAAGGGCTCCTTGTAGAGCTACATAAATATTGAGGATTTTACAGTGTAGACTGGGGGTTTCAGAGATGAAGAGATTTTATTTTGGCGGTCTGTGCCCTCATGCATAATCAAACTTGGAGGTCCTTTTCCTGTACAGAAGAACCCATGATGCTGTAAATGAATGTGTTAAATCAGTGGTTCTCAAAAGTGGAGTCGAGGGACCCTCAGGGTTCCTTGAATGGACCCTTAGAAGTCTGTAACTCTTTTGAGAGTGTACAAATGTAAATTGTACACTTTGAGGGTTCTTGGAAAAGTTTGAGAACCACTGTGTTAACACATTAAAACCGGTAAAGCATCTGTCATTTTAGATTTTAGCTATTCAAAAATATCAGATATACAAGCTCATAGCGCGTCACTTCGTGCCTCACTATGAGCTTGTAGATCTGCTATTTTTGAAAAAACGTGAACATTTTTGCAAATCTTTGAATTTGTGTATTTTTAACGCGAAGATTTTTAACTACATTTTTTGCTTCTGGTGGTCCCTGGAACAAAATATTTTCAGATGGGGGTCATCGGCCAAATACATATAATTTTGGGGGTTGACATGAAAACGTATGAGCACCACTGATATAGCCACATTTTAGGATTCAGAAGACATTTGTAGAGTGCCGCGCTATGAGCTTGTAGATCAGCATTTTTTTTATTTGTGCAAACCTTTGAATATATATCTTTAAAGCGAACATTTTTAACTTCAATATTTGCTTCTGGGGGTCCCTGCCTGGAACAAAATATTTTGAGATGGGGGTCCGCGGCCAAATGCATATAATTTTGGGGGTCTGTTAGGATTTAGAAGACATTTGTAGAATCCCCAGAAGCAAAGATTTGAGTTACAAAGGTTGGCTTAAAAAATATATATAAAGATTTTCACAAAATGTCATGATTTAAAAAAAATAGCAGATCTACAAGCTCATAACTCGTATCAATGTTTGTGTCGCAGGGTTATGGCTCTTCCTCCAGGGGTGGCTATGCCGCTCCACCACCTTCTAGAAGATACAACTGGAACTAAAATGACACAGATGGACTCGCGCGGGGCCAGGATTTTTGTACATGAAGCTCTTTCATGTCCGTCAGTTTTTCCCTCAATGTTTACTTGTGAAACGTTTTTTCTTTTTGTTCTCGCTCTCTGTGCTCCGCTAAAAGTAAAAATGTCCTGTAGAGATTTTTTTTTTCTTTTATGGACGTCATGTGAAATACAAGTTATAGTTATTGACGACAACTGCTGTCGTTTTGTTTTTATTTAGGGTTTTTTTTTTCTTTGAGATTTTGAGAGATTTCTCCAAACACGATGTTTTAAATTTGTTACATTATGTAATAAACATGAATTTAAATCTCAACTTGTGATTGGTCTTTCTCTTCCAAATCAAATAATTATTTTAAGATTATTTTTCTTTTTTTTCCAAATATTTTTTTTTTGTTCTCACAAAATTGTGAATGATTTCACATATTTATTTGAAATATTTGGTCTTTTACTGCAGTTACAAATCGATTCCAAAAAAAATCTAATGCATAAACCAATAAGTACTGTTGAACCAGTTAAGTTCAACAGTTGCAATGTCTGTTTGGGGTTTCAAAATCATATCACAGTTTGCAGTATAGCCTATAATTATGTTTAATGTAAGCATTATATAGACTGCTTTACGTTAACGTTGATACCATTTGTCACATTTTGTCAGCAGGCAGGGTTAATCCTATGCCCGTTTTGTTGCATTCTCTCATCCTGTATTGACCACAGTCTAATTTACTATCAATGTTTGCCTACTGAACAATAAAGTGAAATCAACCACCGTGTTGCATTTTCCAAGCATAAAATCATACTTTCACTTTGTATATTTTACATATATATACATATGCTGGCTTATGAAAGAAAACACTTATTTTGATATGCGACACATTTTACTCCAGTTACTCCAAATCGTTGCGGAGTCTGGGGACCCCCAGGTTCATTGAGAGGATTCCAGGGGGTCCCCAGCAAAAGTAGTTAATATAGCTTTGCAATCATTTGAATCAGTTTATCCATTTATATGTTGGCTATACAAACATAGCAGATCTACAAGCTCTACAAGCTTGTATATCTGCTATTTTTTAAGATATTGGATTTTTTTCAATTTAGCTTTTTTACATAAAAAAAGAGTCCTCCACACTAACACTGTCTCCTAAACAATTATCACAATAATGTAGACTTATGATATTTGGGTATTATCATTCTAAATCTGTGTTCTTGTTGTTCTACATACAGCCAGTTGTCAACCAGTTGAAGAAATTGCAGATTGAGGCTTTAACCTTTTCTCATTAATGTTTATGAAAGATGCTTCTGAACATGTATGATATTCATAGTTTGACCCTATTATTCTTTAATCTTGTGAAAATGACTAATCAAGTTGTGGCGACTAAGAACCTAAATCCATGCTATCCATTGAAATGACTTTCTTTGCGCTGTAACCACAATCAAATGATTGATGACCCACAAACAAAATGAGAGACTTTTTACCTCCGGTTTAATTCACATAAACCTGCGATAAGTGACGTGAAGTCTGCCGTAGCCAGTGGTGGAATGTAACTAATTACATTTACTCAAGTTACTTAAGTACAATTTTGAGGTACTTTGACTTTACTTGAGTATATTTCCAATTTTCAATGCTTTAACTTCTATTCCACTACATCTCAGAGGCAAATATTGTACTTATTACTCCACTACAGATGTTTTAAAACTAGTTACTAGTTAATTTGTAGATTTGAATTATTATTACAAAACACATTTACAACTTCAGCCCTATTTAAACTTTGGCTATTAGGAAATAACCGATCTACAACCCCACAACGTGTCACATTGCGATGCGTTGTGGGGCTTGCAGATCTTCTATTTTCGAAAGATTTTAATCAACTTTATACATATGATTGTGAAATTCTGCATAATGAGTACTTTTACTTGTGGTACTTCAAGTATATTTTGATGCCAATACTTTTGTACTTTAACTCAAGTAAATCTAGATCACCAGACTTTTACTATTTCTACATTGCAGTATTGATACTTTTACTTAAGTAAAAAAAAAAGTACTTTTTCCACCACTGGCAATAGCTGTCAATAACCTACACTCACACAACAATGTTGATTTGTCTTTGTGGTTGTTTTTAAGCAGTTTTCAGCAGCAATCACAAATGTAATTTTACAAAAAGAAACTTTACAAATTTATGTCGTTTTTAGGACAGAAACAAAATACAGTCACCATGGAGGAATGTCTGCAATACACAGTTCAAGTTCATTGCTCTACAATATACATATTGGCAGAATTCTTTTCAATTATCTTCCTCAGAACAACCGAACCCAAGCTTTGTTTTGAATGAAGAGTGGAAGGTCATTTATTGAAAAGGTTGCATGAATCCATTTCCTCAGCTTATCTTCTCCAGTGCCTTTAACTTCATTTTTCAATTCACTGGTTCTCATCGTCGGGTCCCGACCCCCACCCCCCTTAGGGGTCTGTCACTGAAGAGTGTACAAAATTTGGTTCCATTTAAGGGTCCATTTGGTTCCATTTGTACACTCTCAGAGTTAAATAAACACAGGATTTTACTGTGTCAATTGAGGTCCCAGAGTAAAAAGAAAAAATGGCATCAAGTCCATGGCCTAATAATGCATATCAAACTGGGGGTCCATGACATGGTAAAAATGTAGAGAATCACTGTTTTTAATTGATTCCCTTCATCATCCAACTTGACAACTGCGTCCAGGATCAAGAATAAAAGGTTAAAGGGATAGTTCACCCCCAAAATGACTTTTTTTCCATCGATTAGTCACCCCATGGAGACTTGAATTCATGGACATTTTTTTGTTTTTGTTAAGCCAATAATTTGATGACCAGCGGACTGGTAGGCAGCGGTTCCGGTAGGAGACACAAAGGAGACTCTTTGTGTCTCCTACCGGAACCCACTGCTTGTCATCAAATTATTGGCTTAACAAAAACAAAAAAATGTCCATGAATTCAAGTCTCCATGGGGTGACTAATCGACAGACAAAAAGTCATTTTGAGGGTGAACTATCCCTTTTAAAATGTAAAGTCACACGTGGGGTCTCCTCTCCTTTTCGTCACGTTCTACCAGGTCCGTCCGTACAGTAGGTTAGAGTTGATCATGCTGTAATTATCAATCAGCCCCCCGTCCGTGTGATGATGATGGCTGGTGGCGTTTATCTGCGCGTGGTGCAGCGACAGCCCCACCGCCGACGGGGGGATTTGCCGTGATGATGGGGGGCTCGGGGTCACGGACATGTCCCCCTCCCCATCCTCCTCCTCCTCCTCCTCCAGCCCCTCGGTGGCGGAGGCCGTCGTCGTCGTCAGAGACAACGGGTTGTTGACGTGCAGCAGGTGATGATGGTGGAGGTTCTGGTTCTGGTGTTGATGCTGCGGTTGGCCAATGGCTGAGGCGGCCGCGGTGTCCGGTGGGTTCTGTTGTTGACCGTTCTTATTATTATTATTACCGCCACCGCCGGGTCTGGTGGTGGTGAAGGGTGACCCGGGCGGCAGGCTGCCGCCCGGGTCACCCTTCACCACCACCAGACCACCTCCTCCTCCATTGTCCTGTAGCTGCTGCTGGGCCGTCTTGTCCTTGACCTGCCGCTTCATCTTGTAGCGGTGGTTCTGGAACCAGATCTTCACCTGATTGATTGATTGATTGAATACTTTATTAAAAGTTTGCCCCAAAAAGAAAAGCACAGAAAGTACAGTTCTATACAAAAGGATGCTAAGAGGATTAAAGGGATAGTTCACCCCCAAAATGACTTTTTTTCTATCGATTAGTCACCCCATGGAGACTTGAATCAAATACTTAACTCAAATTTACATTTTTGCCACTGCATTGTGCTTTATTGCCTAGTCCTCAGCTCAGAATGCTTGTTACATTCTAAAAATGACTATGGGCAGTAAGTCATTTTAAGTCAACATTTTTGACTTAGGCAGAAATGATTTTGAATGTAACAAGCATTCTGATAGGCCTGAGGATATTGGCAATAAGGCAGGATGAATCAGCAGTGTTAGGAGAGTAGAGTTATTTTTATTTTTTTTCCTCTCCTGGAAACCTTAAAAATATGAGTTAAGCAATTGTGCTATATGAGGCTAACGATATGATTATTTTGGGGGGTCCCCACAGTTCAAATATGATTATTTTGGGGGGGTCACGGCCTGAAAAGATTGAGATTGCCGTATAGAGGATATAGGCCAGTGGCTCTAAAACTTTTTCATGTCAAGGACCCCCAAATTGACACTTATTAGCCCGCGGACCCCCATTCGAAAAGATATGCCAGGGACCCCCATAAGAGAAGGTTTTTACGGCTCTCTAGCAGTGATTCTCAACCATTTTAATTTCAAGGACCCCCAGTTTGACATGCATTTGGCTACGGACCCTCATTTAATGGCATTTCTATCCCTGGGACCCCAATTTATATTGTAAAATCAATGTTAATTTAACTCTGAGAGTGTACAAATGGAACCAAATGGACCCGTTAGGGTCCATTTGGTTCCATTTGTACACACTCAGAGTTACAGACCCATAAGGGTCCATTTGGTTCCATTTGTACACTCTCAGAGTTACAGACCCATAAGGGTCCATTTGGTTCCATTTGTACACTCTCAGAGTTACAGACCCATAAGGGTCCATTTGATTCCTATCCATCATTTAGCTGGGGACCCCCTGGAACCCCCTCAAGTACCCCTGGGGGTCCCCGGACCCCACTTTGAGAACCGATGATATAGGCTACCTGGGTCGGGGTCAGGTGCACCATGCCGGCCAGGTGCTCTCTCTCCGGCGCCGACAGGTACTTCTGCTGCTTGAACCGTCTCTCCAGCTCGTAGACCTGGGCCTGAGAGAACAGGACGCGCCGCCGCCTCCTGCACGGCGCCACGGCGTGGTGCAGCGTGGACGCGCACACCATGTGGGACTTGTGGGCGTGGTGGTGGTGGTGGTCCATCCCCGCCAGGGCGGACATGCTAGCCATGTTCATGTTCACGCCGGATCCCCCCATGAACCTGGAAACTTTATTGTTATACCAAGAATCAGAATTGATCAGCTTTATTGTCACGTCTGAACCCATTTAGACCTGGAATTAAAGCATCTTATGTGTCATTTTAGATTTTATTCATGTTTTATACTTTGGCTATTCAAAAATAGCAGATCTACAAGCTCAAGGTGCAGCATTGAGTGCCTCACTATGAGCTTGTAGATCTTCTACGTGTTTTCAGAAAACTGTCAGGATTTAGAAGACGTAGAATCGCCTGCAGGTCTATGGGACACAGTCGTGCTTTTTGCATTTCCAATAAAGTATTCAAACAATCAAAAACGCGCGCGCGCACACACACACACACACACACACACACGCGCGCGCTTTTTGTTAGGGGAAAGCTTTCGCTGAAAATAGCCGAGTGACAAGCTCAGTTGTGAGCTTGTCGATCTGCTATTTTCCTGCAAAAGTCTTCCCCATGCATGCAATAAGGATGCTGGGGTTTAAGTGGTAAGTCTAGCTTATGTAACTGAAAGCAAATTGATTTGGTTTCATAATACACACTCTTGGAGTTACAAATGAATACATTCTCACAAATAGGATTTTCCTTTTCCTTGCCTATGTAGGCTACATAGAGTATATATGATGAACTAGATTCAGAATGGTGTTTTTTTTTTGCCATGCAGTTAAGTGATTTTATTGAGTTGGTCGATAACTGTAAGATATCACACATCAGGTATAGTGTTTATAGTTACAACTTTTATATAGATCACATTGTGATGTGATATTTGGTCTGTCTTGCATTTAGCCTATTTTGTTCAGATCATTGTGGCAAAGGACTGACTTAGTCCTTTGCCACAATCTTGACAAATAAAATGAGTCTATTAAATCAATGTGGAAATGATGCACTGCATTTCTTATAATACTAATAATAATAATGCACACCACGTGGCTTTCTTATTTAATACAAATAGTTTATGAAAAGAGAGAAAGATTATTTCTAATTCATTTTGACAACATTTTGAGGATTATAGAATGGTTATATATAGGCCTATGATGAGATTTTTTTGCATAATCAACTTACTGTTTGTGCCAAATTATTATTATTATTCAGTGGTCAATAATTTGTGAACTACATTAGCCAAACATATTTTTGTTTCTAGGGGTGGAACAGGTGCACACCTTTTTAACATTGGAATTGTCAGCCTACATGTAGGCCTATTGTGATATGTAATTGATGTTTTTTAAGATGTAGTTGTTTAATAACTATGTAGACTATATGTATTTAGCCTATATCTGTATTTGTGTATTCTGTATCTATCTCATTCTGTACCGGTGAGATGTATTATTATTTTTTCTATATTTATTTATTAATCCACCGTTAACGTAAAGGATTTTTATTTCAGACACATTTGGTTTGAAGTGATCAAAACGCTGCCTTTTTCAAAATACAACATAAATAATAGGCTAATACTAGTGTTGTTGTCAGGCAACCTTGTATCTGTAAATGAATGCCCTATACTACGTGTCACACAAAGTATAGCAAAAATAGCACATCTTATAGCTCAAGGTGAGCTTGTAGATCTGCTATTTTTGGGGAACAGAAATAACCGAAAGTGAATGGCTTTTATAAATATTTAACCAATAAAAATTAGGCCTATATTAACACCTCCTGACAAAATAACAATTGGATCCATTGGAAAAACTGGTAAAATTTTCCCCCCATTGACTCTGAAAAGTACTAACTGTTTTGGAGATGCAAGGTTTTTCCACCTGACTGCCAGACATGAATAATAGAATAATTAACTGTCCCAGAACTGCAAAAGATTGCTGCTATTTGTTTATAAATTATACCCTGTATGTATATAACGTCGCAATGTGACATAGCTCTGTTTAATGCAATCCCTCCAACGGTAAGCTACACTTCCCCCATCTATTTTCTTAAATTGTTTTAATTATGTTTTGACACTTGCTTTGGCAATGTATGCTAAATGTATTTTTTCTAATGCCAATAAAGCTCCTTTGAACCACTTAAACCCCAGCATCCATATTGTGGGGAAGAAAGCTTTCGCATAAAATAGCAGATCGACAAGCTCACAACTGCCTTGCGTTTGCGTTGCAATGCCTTGTGAGCTTGTCGATCGGTTATTTTCAGCCAAAGCTTCCCCCACAATAACAGAAAACAGAAAATACACTATTGAGCCCTGATGGACTCCGCTCAATATAGGGTTTAAAGGAGTAGTTCACCCCCCCCCAAAAAAAAGACGTATTTTCTATCAATTACACACCCCATGAAGCATTGAATTCATGGAGAGTTTTTGTTTTTGACTCAAAAAGTCTCCTTTGAGTCTCCTCGGGTCATCAAATTATTGGCATAGGACTGGGACAAAAACAAAAACATCTCCATGAATTCAATGCTTCATGGATGTGTAATTGATAGAAAATAAGTAATTTTTAGGTGAAATACTAATTTAAGTGGTTAAGTGAATAGGCTCTATGCACAGCAGCCGTATTATGACTTCCTTCACAGGTGTTACCAATGATATTAATGAAGGCTCTGTTCCATGTAGTGTAGCACAGTGGTTTCCACGACCCCCATAACTCTGAGAGTGTACAAATGGAACCAAATGAACCCTTACGGGTGCATTTGGTTCCATTTGTACACTCTCAGAGTTACACACCTGTAAGGGGCCATTTGGAAGCCCATGAGGGTCCCTGGACCCCAACTGTAGACCCACTGGTGTAACAGAGTGTTTCCAGTGGGCCAACATCAGTACCCTGACTCTGTTTGACCAGAATGGAACAGAGCCTTCATTAGTATCATTGGTAACACCTGTGAATGTCTTCACAATATGGCTGCCGTGAATAGAGCCATATTGAACTTACTTGTGGGATATCGGGGTTCTGGGTTGCTGTACCACGCGGCCGCCGGGCCTCCGCCTCCCGTTCTCACCGTCTCCTGGTAGGACGGCAGCTCGCCTATGTTACCGATCCCTCCGTTACAGTTGCCGATCCCTCCGTTACAGTTGCCGATCCCTCCGTTACAGTTACTTATCCCTCCGTTACAGTTACTGATTCCTCCGTTACAGTAGGGCCCCCCCGCCATGGTGGTCCCGGGGGAGGAGAACTGATGGTGATGATGGTGGTGGTGGTAAGAAGAAGAAGTAGAGCCGGTGGTGTGCTGCTGTATGCCCGGCGGAGAGGCCTGGCTCTGCCGGTACACCACCGTGGTCGTCGCCCCCCCGCCGGCGTCCATCGATCCGCCGAACTTGATCCTATAGCTCTCCTCTATGGGACTCAGGATGTCTGCAGAAAGAGAGACGTTCTTACAAATGTCTTCTAAGTCATTGGTTCTCAAACTGGGGTCCGGGGACCCCCAGGGGTACTTGAGGGAGTTCCAGGGGGTCCCCAGCTAAATGATGGTTATTTAGTTTGGAACCAAATGGACCCTTATGGGTCTGTAACTCTGAGAGTATAGACCTACAAATGGAACCAAATGGACCCGTTAGGGTCCATATGGTTCCATTTGTACTTTGTAGTCAGAGTTAGATTAACGTTTACAATATAAATTGGGGTCCCAAATGATATGTATTTGGCCGCGGACCACCCTCATCTCAAAATATGTTGTTCCAGCCCCCCCCCAGCAATGTTCCCTATAAAATATATATATGTTCAAAGATTTGCACAAAATCTTCACGAATTAAAATAAATAAATAGCAGATCTACAAGCTCATAGAGCAGCCCTCGGTGCCGCACTATGAGCTTGTATATCTGCTATTTTTGAATAGCAAGTTCATTAAAACTAACACACACACAAAAAAGGAGGCTTTAAAAACCAAACTATGTTTGAAAAAACAAAACTGTTTTTACAAAACTAACAAAAATGAATTAAAATCATAGAGAAATGGCCTTATGGTTTTAAATGGTTTTATTTGTCAAAAATCTTCAAAAATTGCAAAAATAGGCGACCTATAAGCTGGTGGTCTACACCTGACTACACCCATATTACACAATATATGTATATATTATTATGTATATTATTATTATTATAAAAAAAAAATTGTAACTAATAAAAACTAATCTAAACAAAGTATTTTCAACAAATAAAAACGGAACTAAACTAGCACACCCACTTAAAAACAGCAACAAAAAAGAATCAAAACTAAACTGAAATTGAAAACACAAAAGTCGCAACGAAAACAAATATTAAAACTAATGACAAATGCAGAACTATAATAAATAACCTTGAACGGAGAAGGGAGTGGAGTGCTTCGGGCTCAGGGACATGGCGACACCTCCCGCTCTGCACGGAACACAACGGATTTGGATTTAGCCTAGTTTATTTGACAAGCAATAATAATCACATATTACATATCGTCGCTGTCGGCCAAGAAACCTCGTATCCCCCAGATTTCAATTTTCTTTTCGTATTATTGAATTCTGTAATTCGTCATACAAAAGTGTCACACTGAAGTAAAACAATATTTGATCTACAAGCTCACAACTTTTGAATAATTGATTGATTGAATACATTATTAGCAGTTTGCAACAAAAAAAAAAGGACAAGAAAGTACAGTTCAATACAAGGTCTACTCAGAGGATTTTAAACCCAAGAAAGCCTGGCTTGTTTCCATCGAAACATTATGACAGACAAATATACAATAATATGCAAAACATCATTGCATCTCATTCTTGTAGATCATTTATTTTGCTATTTTTGAATTAAAAAAACAACTGAAAGTGGTAAAGTGATTCCGTGTTTTTTTTAAATAAATAATTGGCCTATGAAAAATATTAACAGGAGCTTGTGACAATAACTACATTCATACATTCTTTTGCCTAATACAAATTTCAATCAATTGGATCAATTAGAACGCACGCTCTTTTTTATTCCCATTTCCTGAAAAGTAATGGTTTTGGACATGCGAGGTTTCTGCCTGACAGCAACGAAATCGTCATGGTTAACACATTTCAAGGATAAAAACCAGTCCAGGACTTGTTTTCCATTTTGGTCCTTATACAAACAAAAAAACATGACAATTCCCATCGAGTGAGAGACAAATAAAAAATACAATTTAGAAAAAAAAAACAATTTTCGTAACAAAGACATTTTTAAAATAGATTAAAAAACAGCCCTTAATAAAAAATGCTTAACATTTTAAGTATAACATACCCAAGTCCTACTGGAACAGTTTCCAAAAGCCAGGATTTTGTTGCAATGTTAAAATGTCCTCAAATGTGAAGTTAATTTGACTGATGTATCATCATCATCCAGGCTGGTCCACAGAAGTAGCTCCAAAAAGTCAAAGGTCCTTTTCCTATAGGACTAACTGGACTATAGATTCTCTTACTAGAAACAGGATGATATTTGTTTGTTTTTGCTTATTTTTTTTATCTCCCGGTATTTAGGCGTGCAGTGGGTAAAGACTCGAATCGGTACTTGAGGAGGAGATCCATTCCAAATTGATCGCCTTTTTTGGACTGAGGACTGAGGAGATGGAGTTTGAAATGTCCAAAATCTTCTTTCTTCACTCGGCAGCTGGTTTGTGACGCTCACGGGGGGGCGGAGCAACGGTAAGAGCCCCCCCTCCCCCCTCCCCTCCCTAACAACGATAACGATGACATTCTAGGAGGAGAAAATGTCCCCTTTATTAAATAGAAAAGATCGAGATGGAATAGATGGCGTTTTGAATTGAGAGCATATCAGATTGGTTTCACCCGGTTGTTGCAGACAGACCTTTCTGAGTCTGTAAGAATCCTAAGTGTTAGTTTAATAATGTAACTAACCAAATGAACCCATGCATGCCAGCAGGTCTATTTGGTTACATTTGCCTCTCAGAGTTACAAACTGACAAATGAACACTGGGAGTTTTGCTCTGTTAGTTTGGGTCATCATTCATCATAGTTATTATTTGACAATTTTAAACTGACTTTTTGACAATTTGACTATAGCTTTATTCCACCTTTTGCCTATATAAACGCCAAAGTTATACCAAAAACATATTAGTCTAAAATGTCTCTTTCAGTCCTTTATTTGTAAATTTCGTAATCTCAAATCACACGTTATGGGATTAATTTGGTAAATTGCTAACATCAGATCATTATACCAACTAGTAGTAGTAGCCTAGGCCTTTTAAATTGCAACAGAAACCAAAATACTCAATTGGCAATAAGGGAACCATCCGGTAAAACATTTTTTAAACTATAATAATCAATTGGTTAATTCATTAATCAATTTATAATACTAATAATAAATAGTCATACATAATAATAATAATAATAATAAAATAATAATAATAATAATGATAATCTTTTTATTGCATGATCTGTCTTGTTGTTCTTTCAAAACAGGACAGGCGCAGTGAACATGCAAGTTTTAGGCCAAACAATAAATAGCCTATATTTTGAAATAATCATTAATTTAAAAAAAGAGGAAAACAGGAAACATAACACGAAAAAGGACGATTTACCATACAAATGGGTCCCCGACCCACTGCTGTGTAATGTAGCCCATACATAATTATATATTTCATGATTGTAAAGTATGAAGCAGTTGAATGTTGAAACAGCTTTGCGGGGCATAGGCCTATAGCACGTCCTCAGATAATGCTGTCGGGCAGAAACCTCATATCTCCATATTTTTCTGTTGTCATACTTCATCATACAAGAGTGTCACACAAAAGTAGTGAAAATAGCAGATCTCCAAGCTCACACAGCGCGTCACTATACGATACGTTGTGAGCGTGATGATCAGCTATTTTCACTATTTAATCATGTTCAAAAATAATTAAAAAAAATGGTTTTGGACATACAAGGTTTCCATCTGACACCCATTAAGTCTTCCACGCGATGCCTGAAGTGTGTGTGTGTGTGTGTGTGTGTGTGTGTGTGTGTGTGTGTGTGTGTGTGTGTGTGTGTGTGTGTGTGTGTGTGTGTGTGTGTGTGTGTGTGTGTGTGTGTGTGTGTGTGTGTGTGTGTGTGTGTGCGCGCGCGTGCGTGTGTGTGGGGAGGGGGGGTTCTGTTTGCACAAACATGACTCGGACACAAAGACTAAATTATTTTATTTGATGCCTTTGCTTGCAAGTAATTATGTTTTATTGGCCTGTTAGAACATATTACCATATTTTATTGATGTGCTGATATGCCTAGATGTTAAAAAAAAACATATTGCCGCCAAATAATTTGGACTTTTCTGTGATCTAGGCCAGTGGTTCTCAACCTGTGGTCCCCAGTTTAAATATGATTGTTTTGGGGTGGTCATGGCCTGAAAAGGTTAAAAACCTATGTTTTAATGCGCCACATAATAGAACAAACGGCAGGTCTGCAACAATAGAATATAATCAAAGCTGATGAAGACGTTTCTGTTGCTGCAGTGCATGCTGCCTTTGAGGTTATTTATTCATTTCTGGCTCTGCACTGTAACCTTATTGTCGTATTTTATATTTATTTTAGATATCTATATTTTTTCCTATTCTCTCAAGTCTTAAATCTAATTTTATAAATCAATCCGCTTTCTTTCTTTTGACACATATTTTCCTTTTTAATAGTGAATATGCATTTACATTGAACGTATTTATTATGTCATATAAGGTATTTCTGTAATGCACAAGTCAATCGTGTAATCCTGCCAGATACTTTTACATTAATTAATAAATGAATTATTAATAACATTAATTACATCAATTAATCGTGCCCAAATACTTTCTGTTATCGGCTTATCGCAGACGTATCAATCACATTTTTCTAAACATTAAAAAAAGCAATGATTTGCCCTGGTTACGCAGGCGGCTGTTTGTTCACATTACACGTCTCCTAAACTTGAGGGCCTAATATAGGACTAATTTTATTTTCTGAGTGGAAGTCAATTCACTGGCACTACATTCACCTGCAGGCAGTGTTGTAAAGTAACTAAGTACATTTACTCAAGTACTGTACTTAATATAGTATATTTTGAGGTATTTTTACTTTACTGGAGTATTTCCCAATTTTCAGTAACTTTACTTCTACTCCACAGTCTACATCTCAGAGGAAAATATTGTACTTTTACTCCACTACAGTTATTTGAAAACTTTAGTTAGGCTACTAGTTACTTTGTAGATTTTGATTCTCTTTCTGGTCCCAGGCTAGCTCACATTGGGTGCGTTTACATGCACAATATTTATTCATTCAGAATGAACTCATTCCGAATAGAAATGTATACCCAACTGTTTACATGGCACCTGAATAAAAGTATTCCTGTTCCTCAATCGTTTACATGAGCAAAGCATTCATTCGGAATAGAACTCTGGTCATGCGCAGAGTGCTTCGGGCCGGGTTGGGGACGGGGGGAGGGGGAGGGGGGGGGGGGGCGGGGGTGTTTGACAGGTAAACATATGTATTATTTACCTCTGGCAGCCTTGGTAATGAATAATAACAATTTTGGCTACACGTACATGGATCTTTTTCTAAACGCACATTTTTGTGTGCGTTTGGGCCTTCCAGCCACACGCAAACGGTGTTTTTGGCCGCTAAAACGGATATTTTTGTAAACGGATAAATAAGTGAAGGTTTTCCAAAACATGCGTTTCAGTGGATCTGTGTGGACATGTAATCCGGAGATTTTGAGAAACGATGACGTCATCGCGCATTCGCACATGGTCATTATAATAATAAATAGTACAATAATACATAAACCGGACCGCTCATGGTCATTATAATAATAAATGAAGAGAGAGAGAGAGCAACACTTACAGTCTATGAAACAAGGCACGCTCATTTATGGCTAAATAATGTCATACTTAATAATAAGACAGTGGTGGGAAAAGTAGCTCATTCAGTGTGTGACGAAAACCCTCTTTCTCTGCGCCAAGTAGAACACACGGCGCGCACACAGATTGAATGTGGGGTCTGTCGTCCTAAAACACAATCGCCCCGGTGCCGAGAGTCCCTGCTTTATAGTGGTGTTCGATGTTTTTACATTGCCAACTCTCACATGTACATAAACGTTCACATTTCAAATATAAAGTGCTTACCCCTGAGCCACGGACATTACAAGGCGATCCGGACCGCGATAAGTACCCGTATCTCCCGTATTGTTCAATAAAAAGCATTTTAATCCGATCGTCGGCCATTTTCTCCAAATTTTCTCCGATGCTTTCAACCATGCGACACCAATGGTTGGAAGGTGTATTGCACTCTGATACATTACCAAAATAAAAGAACAGAAAAAGAAAATGGCTGGCGATGGGATTAAAATGCTTTTTATTGAACAATACGGGAGATACGGGTACTTATCACGTCCGGATTGCCTTGTAACATCCATGGCTCAGGGGTAAGCACTTTATATTTGAAATCTGAACGTTTATGTACATGTGAGAGTTGGCAATGTAAAAAAAAAACGAACACCACTATAAACCAGAGACTCGACAGCGTCATGTGAACCATGGCTACTGTTTGCGCTGCAGCTGAGCCCTAATAATGTTGTTTTCGTTTATGTTCACGTATGCTGTTCACGTATGCTATTAAAATAATGCAGCTATTGTATTTGGCCCCTCATATATATAATTATAAAATCAATGTAAATATAAAATCTGATATAAAATTGAAACATGCAGCTGATCGATGCGTTTCTGCGTCTACGTGTGGACAGGGATTTTTGTTTATCTTTGTCATGTGGCCAGGGATTCTTTTTAAAAACGGAGGACTAAAATATCCGTTTAGTAAAAGATCCATGTACGTGTAGCCAAGGCCTTAAGTCACGGCTGCCAGAGAGAAATAATAACAAGCCACAGCTCACACTCAATCAAAGCTGCCAGCTATATAGGTAAATGAGGAAGAAGAGAAGAGAGACAATAAAACAAGTTAAGATAGAGAAGGTAGAGAGAAGGTTTGATAATGGAAGCACACCGCATCCTGGCTACGGCCATTGGTCTGCTATTGATGAGTTTAATGCAGCAAAATCAGCTCCTGTTATATTTGCTGCTGACCCGGAGGAGGAGCCGGTCGGCGGAGAACTACGCGCGTCTGCGACTTGGGCTTGGAGCGCCAGACTCCACATGGCTTGCGCCTCTCCCCCCCACCCAGAAGCACCGCGCTAGCCAATGACACATGCGCAAAAGAACAAATGTATACCAGTCTGATACCAGTGCGTTTACATGGGCAATGTAGCCCGATTCTATCGGTATATACCAGCCCTTCAAACCCGAATGAAATTTCATTCGGATCAGACCGGTATGGCCATACCGATGCGTTTACATGAGCAATTCTATTCTGAATGAGCATTCATTCCGAATTGAAGTGGAATAAACCTGTCCATGTAAACGCAGGGTTGCAGTGTGAGGCATTGTGAGCTTGTATCTGATTTTCAAACGATCTTTACATTTTATAAGACTTGTGAAATGGGACATTCTGCATAATGAGTACTTTCTACTTTTTACATTTTGATACCAATACTTTTGTACTTTTACTCAAGTCAATTTTTAATTACGGACATTCACTTGACATTCAATTGTCTACGTTGCAGTATTGATACTTTTACTTAAGCAAAACATTTGAGTACTTTTCCCACCACTGCCTACAGGGTATAATATTGTAAAGTTGGAGTATTATAGTCATAGCAATAGAGCAATTGGGTCCAAATGAATCCACGCGTTAATGTTGTAGATCTACAAGCTCATAGCGCAGCACTCGGTGCTGCGCTATTGTAGATCTGCTATTTTTGAATAGCTAAAGTATAAAATATGGTTAAAGTGGTTAAAATGATTGTCACGCTATATTAACTAATTTTGCTGGGCGCCCCCAGGTACCCCCCAAGGACCCCTGGGGGTCCCCGGACCCCACTTTGAGAACCAATGACATATTGTATTTGTATGGTGTAATAGTGTGCCATCTACTGTTCTTTGCATTGTGGTCTGTTGAAGGGGCAGATATCATGTTACCCTAATCACAGTAACATTGAAATCACCTGTTGGCTTTGGGCATGTCAGAACAAACACAGAGGTGAAAGGACTCGGAGCACCTTCAACATAAAGTCTCTATAAAATACGATAAATACAGTTAAAAAAAGAACAGTAACAACTCCTGAATATTCTAGAATGTGTTTTAGAGGATAATATTAAAAATCACTGAAGGTCAAACCCCCTAGAGTTTCTCTTAGAGGTACAATGTTACCATCATTTGATAGTCAATGAACTGTAGCCTCGCCTCATTACTTAAAAGTGAATATCTCTCTATGATTGCATACACTGACCACAGAGTAATTTCCTGTGTTCTGGTGAATTTTGGGAGTTTGATACCAAATCCAGGAGAAATCAGGGAATAATGACAATCCAGGAGTCCAGAAGGAGATGTGGTCGAATCCAAGAATCCAGGAAACACCTGCAGTATCCAGGAGGGGTGGCAGCCCTGGGTACGTCACTGATTATTGTGTTTGTCAGTATAAGTTATTGTGATTGCTGTGTGTGTGTGTGTGTGTGTGTGTGTGTGTGTGTGTGTGTGTGTGTGTGTGTGTGTGTGTGTGTGTGTGTGTGATCATGCAACATGTGAACGTGGACATTTCATAATATGGACAAATTCATGGCCATGGCTGCCAACGATGATATTTAATTTAATTAATTGTGGTTAAAAGTATGTCACTTCATTTACAGTTTTTCATGGTGTCTTGCACTGGGTAAAAATAACACTTTTAAAACTTGGATTAGATGTAATTGTCTGTATAGGTATTGCCAGACTCATAGAGATAGTTTTGACACGCTTTGATCTCGCTGCCAGGCCGCTATGGCTGGCTGTCTGTGTGCTAGAGAACCCAGTACCCCACCTGTCTGTGTGCTAGAGAACCCAGTACCCCACCTGTCTGTGTGCTAGAGAACCCAGTACCCCACCTGTCTGTGTGCTAGAGAACCCAGTACCCCACCTGTCTGTGTGCTAGAGAACCCAGTACCCCACCTGTCTGTGTGCTAGAGAACCCAGTACCCCACCTGTCTGTGTGCTAGAGAACCCAGTACCCCACCTGTCTGTGTGCTAGAGAACCCAGTACCCCACCTGTCTGTGTGCTAGAGAACCCAGTACCCCACCTGCCTGTGTGCTAGAGAACCCAGTACCCCACCTGCCTGTGTGCTGGAGAACCCTGTACCCCACCTGTCTGTCTGTGTGCACCTGGATCCTCCGGTATGCAGTGACAAGTCATTACTCACTCTCTCACTTGAAATGTTGAAATGTCTCACACACTCTCTTCTCCAGGCTAGCGTTTTAGTTGACCAGCCACAGCCCACATTGTAGTTATTAAATGTCAGCTGGTTATGGTATGAATACTGATTGAACACTGTCGTGGAATTCTGGATCGATCAGCAATTGATAAGGCACATAGGAGTCGAGACAATACTCTAGGTGGAGGTGGTTATGCTTCATGTACATGATATCATGGTCAGAAGTACATTAACACTCATGTCAGTGGTACGGTAGTTCTGCCTCGAGCACAAGGCAGAGATCATAGTTATACTGTAGCTGCCTGAAGGACAAACTGAACCATAACAAGTTAGGCTGTACCAAAACAATAGTTATTAGGCCTAGTGGAGACATTTAGGCTCTTACAAGCTGTCAAATATCCTAACGTATTGTAGAAGTATTATAAGTGATGGTAGGCCTATAATATAAAGGTTAGCTATAGCAGCCATATAACTTCTTCCTCAACATCCAGCTCCAAACACACTAACCTTCTTGTTTTTAATAGGGTTACACAGTGATATATCCTCCCTGGCTCTTAACTCATTCACTGCCAGATTTATTCCTGGCTGTGTTTGCCCACTGCCAGCATTTTTTTTTTTTTTAAACCTTTCAACATTTCACTTGTTTAATTTATTTCCTGATTGAGTTCTCTATCCTGATTGGATAACTGAAACTGAAACGAAAATACATTTTCTGTTTTATAAAGAGCTGGAGAGACAAGGAGACTCCTTTTACTGAACAAACATTCTATAGCACTGAGTACTATCAGAATATAGAGCTATTTAACACTTATTTTAACCAAAGAAAATCACTTACCCTACCTTTAATGTAAATTGTTGAAGTTTTTTATACCTACAGCATAGGTTATGTTATTACTGTGAGTTGATTGGCTGTTAAGCAGCACAGTTCAGGTGAAATACCGTCTAAAAAGGATAGTTATATATCTTGAAGTTTAATCAAAAGCCTGTCATCCGGTAGATAACTGGATAGCGTGTCAAGTTAATTGCAACACCCCAGGTTTGAGTCTGGTTAACACTTGCGTGTCAGTGTCCATCTCTATCCTCATATTACTGTCTGTACACTCTACCATCTAAATAAAGCAACAACAAAAACGGCCTAAAGTAATCCAAACTCACATGAGAAAAGGAGAAGAGATAAAGAGGCTATTAAGTGGACAAACAGTGGAGTGGGACCATGGGATCATGCATCCATGTGGTCGCCATGGGAAACAGTCGAGGTGGGAGCTGTGCTGACTGAGCTGATTCTATTTGTGATGAAGGAGAGAGATGAAAGATCCTGGTCGGCAGATACTCAGTAGACATGTCATCTGAAAGAGTCACTACACAGTGGAGAGAGAGGGAGAGAGAGAGAGGGAGACTGGACAACAGCAAAAATGAGACACAAAGAAAAAGAGACTGGAGGATGGCAAGAATGAAAGACAGAGAGACTGGAGGATAACACAATGAGAGAGTAGCAAGAATGAGAGAAAGAACAGAGGAACAATACAAACTGAGTGGCGAGCGACTCCCAACATCAGATGTGGATGTTGAGAGATGATGATATTTTGTACACTTAATACTATGACACCGGACTTCACTTAATGATGACTACAGCTTAAAAGGCTTTTTAGGTGGGGACTGTTTGTGATCCATGTCTTGCCATCAGATGTAGGGCCTTAACAGTGGATTTATAATGGCCAGAAACAGTATTATGTGCAGCTTCATATTTTATGTAATGTGTTTAAACATGTAGTGAGACATGTAGTGAGATGTAGTGAGACATATACTGTAGTGTTTGTTTACAGCCACTGTGTTCCACTGTGTTTGTTTACATCCACTGTGTTTGTTTACATCCACTGTGTTTGTTTACATCTACTCGGATATGTGCGGCTGCAGCGGTTCACTGTTCCCCTGCCACCACCAGTGATCGTCATGTGACGCATGAAAAACTGATTGTAGGTCACCCTATAGGTCAGTCTGATGTCATAGAACTCCATTTTTGGCACCTCCATGCAAGGCTGACACAGAACGACATTGTGACGACGCCAGTGCCAAGGCAGCTCAGCTTAAAAACGGACCATGCAGCGTTATCGAGAGCAATATCGACCAACCTTGGCCTGAAATGCTTCTAAGTGCAACGATTATAGTCGATATTGAAGGACAAATCTGTCAAGCACTATTCCTTTTGGCAACCACACCTAGATTGTAAGGTCAAGTTACTGTATATTTTTGGTAACGTTCTTGTTGGTCAACACTACAGGCACCCATCCAGTTCCCAGTCAACCCGTTTTATGTAGTTTTACAAACATGAGGTTATATTATAAAGTTTTAATATTTTTACTTTGTGGGAGTACCATTTGGATTTTAGATAAGAGCTGTAACATTAGGAAATGGGTAACGATATTGATCACAATGCTACTGACCCCCTTGTCAGCGGGGTATAAAGTTTTAATATTTTTACTCTGTGGGGGTACCATTTCAGCGGGGTATAAAGTTTTAATATTTTTACTCTGTGGGGGTACCATTTGGATATTGGTTAAGAGTAATTTTGGGATATTTATCACAAGGGGGCGTTGGTTCAAAGTCAGACCAACCCCCTTGACAGCGGCCTGCAACAGGTTCTCCCTGGCTCTGTTCAAACAGCTGACAGAAAACGACTACTCTGGCAACGTGTTCTACTGTCCTATCAGCATATCCTCTGCTCTGGCCATGGTGTTTCTGGGGGCCGGTGGAAACACGGCCGCACAGATGTCAGACGTCCTGCATTTCCTTAAGGTCAAGGATGACGTTCACACATACTTCTCCGAGCTCATGCGTGACCTGAACAAGCCCGGGAAGTCCTACGGCCTCAGCCTGGCCAACCGCCTGTACGGGGAGCAGTCCTACCAGTTTGTCAAGGAGTTCTTAAGTGCCACCAGGAAACACTACGACGCACAGCTGGAGTCTGTGGACTTTGTGAACGACGCAGAAGGAGCCAGGCTGAACATAAACGGCTGGGTGGAGAAACAGACACAAGATAAGATCAAGGACCTGCTTGCCTGGGGAGTGGTGGATAGCAGTACCAGACTGGTGTTGGCCAATGCCGTCTACTTCAGAAACAAGTGGGACAAGTCGTTCCATAAGGGCAGCACCACGGAAGATCAGTTCAGACTCGGCAAGACCGAAAGCAAGCCGGTGAAAATGATGTACCAGGAATCTAGGTTTCCCCTCGCCTTCATCGCTGAGGTCAGATGTCGGCTCCTGGAGCTGCCCTACACGGGGAAAGACCTCAGCATGCTCATTTTCCTGCCCGTCGAGATAGAGGACGATACGACGGGCCTGGAGAAGGTCGAGAAGGAGCTAACCTATGAGAAGTTTGTGGACTGGACCAATTCAGGCACGATGGCTCAGACACGGGTTCTGGTGGGCCTGCCTCGTTTCAAGATAGAGGAGACGATTGACATGGAAAAGGTCTTGATCAAGATGGGCATGGTGGACGCCTTTGACGAAGACCGGAGCGACTTCTCCGGCATGTCCCCGGCCAACGACCTGGTGCTTTCCAAGGTGGTGCACAAGGCTTTCGTGGAGGTTGTCGAGCAGGGCACAGAGGCAGCAGCCGCCACTGCCGCCATTGCTGCCGTCCGTTCCGCCGATGCCAAGATCCCTCCTATCTTCATCGCCGACCACCCCTTCCTCTTCTTCATCCGTCACAACTCCACCATGAGCATCCTCTTTGCAGGCAGATACTGCTCCCCTCCTTGAGCTGGGTAGTATTTCAGCTTAAAGCCTGTAAAGAACGGGGAAGGAATTAATGTGGATAAGGCTTAATACAACATAGACAGCATACATACCAGCGGTGTAAAGTAACTAAGTACATTTACTCAAGTACTGTACTTAAGTACAATTTTGAGGTACTTTTACTTTATTGGAGTATTTCCAATTGTCTATACTTTTACTTCTACTCCACTACATCTCAGAGGCAAATGTTGTACTTTTACTCCACTGCAATTATTTGAAAACTTTAGTTACTAGTTACTTTGCAGATATAAATTATCACATTATAAAACATACATTAACCACTTTAGCTATGTTTTATAATTTGAAAATAGCCGTTCTGCAATCTCACAACGCGTTGTGAGCTTGTATATCAAACATTTTAGTACTTTTACTTTTGGTACTTGTGGCTCTGCTAGAAGCTAATCCCTTATGAGAGGGTCTGTGTGTGTCCAAAGCTAATCTTGCAAATCACTGGACCGAGCAGCACCAAAGTTGGTCTGCATGCTGCCATTGGCAATAAGTACCCCACTCTTTTCACTTGACATCATAGATGACGTCTATGACAATTCAAAGACGACTGATGTCATAGATGACTGATGTCACATGACGTTCCACGTCCACATTAGACCACACCGTTTCTATGTGGATCCCGAGATCCACATACAGTAATATCCTAGTTTTTATTGTTAGACATGATTTGACTTGATGTGGTCTGCCATTTGGTCCAGAAATGGACCTGTTCTATTTTTTTTTACTTGTTGACAGTGGTGGAAAGTAACTAAGTGCATGTACTCAAGTACTGTACTTGAGTACAATTTTTAGGTATTTTTTACGTACTGGAATATTTCCAATTTTCCTTCTCTACATGTTTTACTTCTCTACATCTCAGAGGCAAATATTGTACTTTTACTCCACTACAATTATTTGAAAACTAGTAACTAGTTACTTTGTAGATTTGTATTATTATTTCAAAACATGCACTAACCGCTTTAGCCATATACCTCGGCTATTTGAAAATAGACGATATACAAGCTCAGAAGATTTACATATTATTGAACTTGTGAAATGGGACATTCTGCATAATGAGTACTTTTACTTTTGGTACTTTAAGTATGTTTTGATGCCAATACTTTTGTACTTTTACTCAAGACATTTTTAAATACCGGACTTTTACTTTTACTGAGTATTTCTAGATTGTGGTATTGTTACTTTTACTTAAGTAATCTATCTTTAAGATCAATCAGGTTCCAGCTACATCATTACATGTTAAACAGGGATGAGCCAGGACCTGTAGCAACTCCACCAGCAATTCCCTCTGATGCCCATAGTGCAGTGTTTCCCAAACATAGGTCTGCAGTCCAATTTGAGGACCCATTTTTATGACACGGCAATTAACAGTAGTTTACAGCGAGACTGGTATCAATTCTGTGGTGTTGAACTTCCTACTGGTTTTGATGGAAAGAGTGAACTTTCTTCATCAGTTGAACAGAACATGAAGAGCGTCTCTCCTGTGTGACTGTGCCCCCTAGTGGACTGGTTTCGTTCCTGCACAGATAATCATCCATATAAAACTAGGGGTGGAATCCGAAACCGGATCTAACATCAAGGAACCGTTTCTGGAACCCGTTTTATTCCACTGTAATAGCTTGGTATGTGGACTTCACGTCTGCTACACAATTACAATGCTGGTGTGTCTCTAACGTTTTAATTTCAAGGACCACCATAACTCTGAGGGTGTGCAAATGGAACCAAACGGACCCTTATTTTTTCTTCAAAACACAGTTTTCGCTTCTATTTACAGATTGTGCCCAAAACTCTTAGAAATGTGTACACATTATATCTGGATAAATATGTATCATTCACAATTCTTTATATTGCATTCTGATTGGCTATGATTGGCCTCCAGAGTTTGAAAGTGAAAAGCCTGATTCCCTAATCCCTCATCCCTCTACACGTCTGGTCCGGAATTGGCTCCAACTTTGGTGTCAGACGATAGAGGCATGCGCAGTAGCGTTTTAAATTGCGGAGGTCTTGCAGTACCAGATTTGTCCGCCATGCAGGCTTCAACAATCCTCCGAGGTTCTGGGGTCTTGGTCCCAGAACAACCCATGGTTGGGAAAACACTGCTTTAACCACTTAAACCCCATATGGTTGAGCGGAGTCCCTCAGGGCTCTATGCTAGTGTTTTTCAGTTTTCTGTTATTGTGGGGAAAGCATTCGCTGAAAATAGCCGATCGGCAAGCTCACAACGCGTCACAAGTCTCCATGGGGTGACTAATCGATAGGAAAAAAAGTCTTTTTGGGGGTGAACTATCCCTTTTAAAAGTAAATGCGGCAGTCAACATAACAAGGCCTATTATAGCCTATATCAAAGATAGATTAGACACAGTGGTACAGCGAGGGGGTAGCGACACACACAGCTGCACAGAACTTGATAAAATAAGCAACACAAGGTCAGATCAATACCAGGATATAATGAAATCGAATTATACATCAATTGTTCCATATTGTTAAAAGGACATTAGAAATATAATAAAATCCCTAGTGGGGTGTACGTGTGTGGAACCCGGGGCCTCAGACCCCAGAACAACAGGAAAGAGCCATCAGCTCCTTTGTTAGAGAGGGCATGTGAATTAACAGGAGAGTGCTGTGTGACAATGTAGAGGGGAACGGAGCAATTTATTCTCCTGATCTTCTCTCAATACAGGAATTGCCTGCTGTGTGCTCTATAAAAGCTCATACAATTTTGTACACATCATGTATTGCACACACACACACACACACACACACACACACACACACACACACACACACACACACACACACACACACACACACACACACACACACACACACACACACACAGCAGACACTCATGCATGCAAGTGAGCACACAAAGATTCACACATAATTCATGCACATAAGCTCTCACTTTCACGCCCCCCCCCAACACACACACACACACACACACACACACACACACACACACACACACACACACACACACACACACACACACACACACACACACACACACACACACGAGGGATGGGGTGAATTATTTAAAAACTACTCCTGTTGATAACAAGTCGGTAAAACACACTGGAACAGTTCTTTCCCATTGCTCCAGTTTGTCGTAGCACTTGCCCCCTTGACGACCTTGAAGGTTAAAATGTAATTTAGATACTAAGCATGTTATGTAGACAGATACGATACCAGGTTCATTTGTTGATCTGGCATCCTATAGTGTGTATAGTTTCAATTTACAGATCATGTTTTTGACATTATACTGTTTAGACCAGTGGTTTTCAACCTTTTTCAGGTCAAGGACCATTATTTACTGGGCATTTGAGCCAAGGACCACCATTTGATGAGATTTAGACTCTCAGACCCATAACGTATAAGAATATTTTGTTGTTGTTGGATAAGATCAAAATAACAATTCTTCTACATTCTCTGATTGTGTAGACTTCTTGTAAATTAAGTTACGTTAAGATGTTAAACAATTATTTAACTCTTGAGAGCGTAAAATGAAACCAAATGGACCCGTAAGGGTCCATTTGGTTTCATTTTACGCCCTCAAGAGTTAAAGATCTATAAGGGTCCATTTGGTTACCACCTCTCCATCATTTAGCTGGGGACCACCTGGAACCCCCTCAAGGACCACTGGTGGTCCCCGGACCACTGGTTGAAAACCACTGGTTTAGACTGATGATAGGTTCTTGGTTTACCTATGATCCTAGATTAATATTTCTATATGCATTTCATGTATTACCTCGTGTTAAATTGTCACTTCACTGTCATCTGGGTACGCCACCCCCCCCCCACCCCTGGGGGTTCCGACCCACAGGTTGAGAACCACTGTCGTAGACAGTCAGACACCCAAACCAAACACACGGCTATGAAATTAGCCATGGATCCTCCTCTCACGCCTTTAATTGAAAAGGTCGGCTTGCAAAGCGCCGCCGCACCGACACCCCATAATGCATTTTAATCGGTCTAAATTCATCTCAATGAATCTCACTCTCGTCCCTCACTTAAAAAGCTAGAGACGCGTCCGACTGGAGGCTCCAAAGCAACTCTGCTATGATTGCTCTGCCAAGGGTCTTCTTACCTGGCCATTAGCACTGAAACATAGAGAATGAGTTTAGAGTAGACAGCGTTTTAATAATAAACATGGCTCTGTACCCCTAGCCCCCCTAACTGCGAGGGGGGGGTCGCCCAAGTGGGATTCAATTATTGTTAATGGAAGTTTGGCACACCGCCTTAAAATGCACATTGCTTTGTGCATTTTACAATGCTGGATAAAAAGGAAATGTCTGGCAAAGGATTCACACACAAAATGCTTACACAATGTCATCCAAACAATTGATTGATAAAGCATATAAATCTATCTAATGTAAAAACCATTACAAAAATGCCATGCTACACTGTGTTGTCCAATGTAAAAACCCTTAAAAAACTGCCATGCTACACTGTATTGTACAATGTAAAAACCCTTAAAAAACTGCCATGCTACACTGTATTGTCCAATGTAAAACCCCTTAAAAAACTGCCATGCTACACTGTGTTGTCCTATGTAAAAACCCTTAGAGAAAATGCCATGCCAGGCTCTGCTAGTGGAATCTCTATATTAGAGCATGTAATCTATTCTCACACAGCTGTGTCAAGTAGCCATTCATTCTCATTAGGTCTAATTAGTGGCCAGCAATATTTGCCTTCCACTAATAGCTCTGTCGTCTGTAATGGGATGTAGTCATTATACAGATAGATGGACTGATAAAAATACATATATAAACGTTTTGTTACCATCGCACTCCGACTCCTCTGGTGCGATATCCTCTTAGACCAGTGGTTCTCAACCTGTGGGTCCCAACAAGATTTTTCTTTTGGGGGTGCAGATGACAGTGAAGTGACACCTTAAGGACCTTTTTAATACCTAGAAGAAAAACCATTACTGCGTCAAAAGTATTCTAAAAATCACACCCAGTGTGAAGAGAGTGGTGCCTTTGAAAGTGTAACTGGTTGCATCCTTGTGTTGCAATCAGCAACAATATGTTGTCACGTGACACGTGACAACATATTGTCAAGTGTCACGTCAAGCTTGACCAGTCAGCCGTGCTCATACGTACGGACGGACATACGGACACACGGACAAAGTCAAATGTAGGAGTGGTTGGCACCACTCAAAAACTGGTCAAACATTGGCCAAATTGTCAAATAATATAAGAAAGAGGCAACAATTGTGAAAATAGCTGATCAGAACGCCTCGCTTTGTGAGGCGTTCTGATCAGGCGTTGGCACATTGAATGGCCATGGGGTCTATTTGCAGAATTGCCCCTGCATGTCGTCCAGTTTCCCCAGCAGTCCCCAGCAGCCCTCATAGCATAAGTATAACACTACTTACGCTATTTGTTGCAGTCATGAATCTGTTATTATTTGTCATCATTCATTACCCACCATTACCCACGCATCCAATGCCTTGGTTTTCCCACATGAGCCGCCGTCGGCTATTTTTGGGGCGTGACACCGTCGTGCGGCGAAGAATTACATTCGGCTTTACTAGACGCTCCCTGGTCACGTGGCTCACCAGTGAACCAATAACAATTTGAGTAAATCCGGACCATCAAAAAATGCTGTTTAAAGCAATGGAATAAAGTTGTATGTATTCTCTATTAAACAAAGCTAGTAAAGATGAATTCACGTGTATATTAGAGTAGCTATATTATAACTTAATTCTCTGCACAACATTAAACCTTTGTGGTCCATTTTCAACATTATTTGGCAACAAAGACGCTTTGCACCGCCTGGTGGAGAATAATCGTAACTAAGCAATGGTGTTACTACTGAAGCGTTGTACAAACACACTCACATGACAGCAACAGGTTCACATCACAACACTAATGGACATGGACTTGTATTTTATATTGTTGGAAAGCCTGATTAGTCACCTTTACAAAAAGGTACAACTTGTAAATACTGTGCATTCGTGGAATGAGCAACACAGCTAACCGTGTGTGGGTAGCACCCCCAACAAATTCGCCAAAATCCACTTCTCTTGGTATTCACCCTTGTTTTGAGCTTCAGGTGCTGGTGGGTGTGTGCCAGTCAAAACTAAACAATAAAAGCCTGGAGATCGAGGCTAGTGTGTGACTGGCACCTCAGCATGGGTCCTGCAACTTTGATGAGTTTGTGTTGTGCTCCAAGCATCAACATGCCACGTTTGTCCATTCAGCATAAGGCCCGTGCAATAGGGCAAATGTTTTGGGGGCGCTACACACACGGTTAGCTGTGTTGCGCATTCCACGAATGCACGATCCTTACAAGTTGTACCTCGTTGTGAAGGTGACTAATATAAAATACTATGCCAATTTTGTTATTATTGAAGGGGAGAAATAATCAACTGAAATAAAGTTTACAAACTTTCTTTTAGGAGTTAAGTATATATAATAATAGTATATAGATAATTGGTCCTCACTAATGCTCGCTCATTATAAAATGGCAGTATTTTTGTCTACTCACTCTGTGGCTCACTGGTGGTCTGCGTGCATGCTAACTTTCTAGGAAGAGACAGGCTGTAGTTGGCTTGACGGAAATGGTTCCATCTTTTAATGAGCATTAGTGAGGACCAATTATATGAAGGTTGAAAATGGGTGAAGTGCTCCTTTAACATTATACATTAGCTTGGTAGCTAATGTTAGCTCGCCTGTACATTGAATATTTGTGACACGTGATATGGGAAACATTTATGACTGTCAGCATGACTGGACCATGAAAACTAAAAGACAGACATCATAAACCGAGGCAGGAATTTGTCCATGGCGGCAGCCAATCAACACGACGGTGGGTGTGCTGTTGTACCAATTTGGGCATTGACGTCACTAGGTACGTGCATAGGCTATTGAGCTCTCTATATAAGAACGAGTGTGTTATGTCCTCATCATCAGTTAATATTCAAATTTTAGGTCTTAATAATACTAATAAAATACTAATAATAATTAATTAATACTAATAATAGATTAGATATAAGCATACAAGAGTGAGATTCTTCGGTTTCGGATCATGTATAGCATGATATGTGACAATGAAACACAGAAGAAAGATCACAGACCGGCCAGCCACGCAAAAAGGTTGTTTAGATACCGTGTGCAGAGTTTTAAAACAGTCTACGGGCAGAGTCTTGACCACCAGGGGGGACAGCATTCACCCTCCATCTTCGGAGATGAGTCTTTGAGGGGGAGGAGTGACGAACTGAGCGAGGAGCAGATCTTAGCTAGCCAGACAGAAGCGGTTGGACAGCGGCCATTGTTTGAGACTCTGACCGAGGAGCAGCTGAACTCGGTTCGCCAGACTGCAGCCGGTGGACAACAGCCGTTGGTCAAGAATGAGAGTCCGAGAGATAGGGTTGACATGTTCTCCGCAATTCGGCGGTACCCAGGGGCAGTCGGACAGTACTCAACAGGAGTTGGACAGTACCCAGGAGCAGTCACACAGTACCCAGCAGGAGTTGGACAGTACCCAGGAGCAGTCACACAGTACCCAGCAGGAGTTGGACAGTACCCACGAGCAGTCACACAGTACCCAGGAGCAGTCGGACAGTACCCAGCAGGAGTCGGACGTTACTCAGGAGCACTTGGGCGGTATCCCGGTACAGGCGCTCAGAACCCATACTTCAACAACGAGACTCCGAAGAGTATGGACAAGGACCAGCTCGGGGAGGAACTGGTCGCACCCCAGCAGACAGCCGCAGAGATTAACCGAGTGGTCTTGCCAAAGCCCAAACTGGAGCTGCCTGAGCTGATTGCAGAAAAGGAGACTTTGTCTCAGGAGCTAACGGAAGCTCGCCAGGCGGCAGAGCAGATTAACCAGATCATCTTGAAGAACCACCAACTGAAAGCGGAGAAACAGGAGATGCAAGTCATGAGGGATACGCTGACCACCACAATGACCACGTTCACTGAAATTAAACAGACACTCATCTTAAACCATGAGGACTTAGAAAGAAAATGTAAGGAAGTAGGCACCGATACCAAGGAAGAGAAAGAGAATCTCCACCAGCACATAGTTGCCATCCAGAATATGTTAAACACCATAGTTACGGAGCAAAAGCTCAGCATGGAAGATTTCCAGGATCACTTCAGGGAGCTGATAAATGAGTTCCAGTACATCAAGGACGATATGGAAGTGAACGACAAGTTTATAAAGGCGAAACAGGAACAGTCTAGAGAATATCAGGCGTTGGTGCAGAGGTTTAACACTTTAATGCAGAAAGTCAAAGACATGGAGGAAAAACTGAATACTATAATGGCCAAATTCCAACAAGTCCAACTCTCCCTTCTCTCCAACCAAAAGTCTTTGGCGGACACTACAGAGGAGAAAATCAGATTGGAGCGTGAACTGGACAGCATGAAGAAAGATTGGGTCGCCCAGGAGCGACTTTGGGGAGTTGAGAAGAACACCATGGATAAGAACTTCAGCAACGAGATGGCTGTGAGAGACAACACTTGGATGAGGGAGAGAGACGAACTGTATGCAGGAAAAAAGGTGATCAGCGAAAATCTTTCCACAGCGCAGATTTGGGGCGACGAGTTGGACTGCGAGCTGACCGCCACAAGGACCGAAATGCAGGTACAGCGAAAGACGCTCCTGGAAAGAAAAATTTCTTTGGAGACATCTACAGCCGAGAATACGAGGCTGAAGAACAACTTATTCAAAAAGGACGAGATAATAGTCAGGTTGACAAAAGACACAAACGCAAAAGATACCGAATTCAATGAGCTTAAGATGGAGGAGAAAGCACTGAACGACAGGCTGGACTTTCTGTTGAACAGGAAGAAGCAGAGGTTTCAATTGAAGGTACTTATCAAGAAGCATCTTGTAAGAAATGTCGCACGTCTCATCGAGACGGACTTGGGCTTGGACAAAGCCACAGTGGCGCCAGCGCCTGTTTAATTAAAGGACACTGTGTCCCCCCACTATTCAGTCCAGCAAAAAAAATAAAAAAATAAAATGATAATAAAAATAAAATAAAATCAGTCTAGTCCCCCGCACCTCGCGACCACCGCGAGCGCGAGGTGGGGGACCCAGGCTGGGTGGGTCCCCCCACCGCCTTCCTTCTACCTTCCTTATTCCTAAATAAAGTGCTTATTTTTGTTACTTTAAATGATATGTGTCATGGAAATGGAGTTCATCAAATTTTCATTAGAGCAACCTTGATTTTCCCTTAAATAAAAGACAAAATTACCTCTGACATCTACACTTCATGGAGTACACTTTTTGAACCGAATTAACCAAAATAACCGGCGGCGTCGGAGAAAACTCCGGAGAGGAAGGTACCGAGGCAGACGCGCTGGGATCCTGGTACGGGCGAGGAACCGTGCGGGTAGGCTCCCATTGCCATCGATACTCCTCGCCAACGTCAACTCGCTGGACAACAAGATGACGAAACTACGTGCGCGGATGCGGTTTCAGGGAGAGACAAGGAACACTGGAATTGTTTGTCTCTCTGAGACGTGGCTGGACGCTGAGGTCCCCAGTCAGCGATAGAGCTCCCTAGCTACTCACACTTCCAGGTGGACAGGACTAAACGGCTGACAGGTAAGGAAAAAGGGGGAGGAGTCTGTGTCTACGTCATGGACTCCTGGTGTTCTGATGCACAGATCATTGGCTCCCTCTGCTGTCCAGACGTGGAATATATAATGATCCAACTCAGACCATTCTGGCTTCCCAGGGAGTTCAGTGCTGTTGTCTTTATTGGTGTCTATATACATCCAAGGGCCAGTATAGACACAGCACTGAGCGAGCTGCACAAAGCCATCAGTGAAAAAGAGACTGCTCAGCCAGAATGTGTTTTTGTGGTGGCCGGAGACTTTAATAAGCAGGTCTCTGAACTGTCCATACCCCTCCAGTGAGACACAGAGTGAGTAGACGGAAATGGTTCCATCGTATAATGAGCATCAGTTAGGACCAATTGTATGAAGGTTGAAAATGTGCTCCTTTAACATTATACATTAGCTTGGTAGCTAATGTTAGCTCGCCTGTACATTGAATATTTGTGACACGTGATATGGGAAACATGTATGTATATATGTGGACCATACAAACTAAAAGACAGACATCATAAACCGAGGCGGCAGCCAATCAACACGACGGTGGGTGTGCTGTGCTGTTGTACCAATTTGGGCATTTACGTCACTAGGTACGTGCATAAGCTATTGAGCTCTCTATATAAGAGTGTGTTATGTTCTCATTGTCAGTTAATATTCCAATTTTAGGTCTTAATAATAATAATAATAAAATAACAATAATTATAGAATAGATATAAGCATACAAGAGTGAACTTCTTCGGTTTCGGATCATGTATAGCATGATATGTGACAATGAAACACAGAAGAAAGATCACAGACCGGCCAGGCACGCAAAAAGGTTGTTTAGATACCGTGTGCAGAGTTTTAAAACAGTCTACGGGCAGAGTCTCGACCACCAGGGGGGACAGCATTCACCCTCCATCTTCAGAGATGAGTCTTTGAGGGAGAGGAGTGACGAACTGAGCGAGGAGCAGATCTTAGCCGGCCAGACAGAAGAGAGAGAGAGGGTTGACATGTTCTCCGCAATTCGGCGGTACCCAGGGGCAGTCGGACAGTACTCAGCAGGAGTTGGTCGGTACTCAACAGGAGTTGGACAGTACTCAACAGGAGTTGGACAGTACCCAGGAGCAGTCACACAGTACCCAGCAGGAGTTGGACAGTACCCAGGAGCAGTCACACAGTACCCAGCAGGAGTTGGACAGTACCCAGGAGCAGTCACACAGTACCCAGCAGGAGTTGGACAGTACCCAGGAGCAGTCACACAGTACCCAGCAGGAGTTGGACAGTACCCAGGAGCAGTCACACAGTACCCAGCAGGAGTTGGACAGTACCCAGGAGCAGTCGGACAGTACCCAGCAGGAGTCGGACGTTACTCAGGAGCACTTGGGCGGTATCCCAGTACAGGCGCTCAGAACCCATACTTCAACAGCGAGACTCCGAAGAGTATGGACAAGGACCAGCTCGGGGAGGAACTGGTTGCACCCCAGCAGACAGCCGCAGAGATTAACCGAGTGGTCTTGCCAAAGCCCAAACTGGAGCTGCCTGAGCTGATTGCAGAAAAGGAGACTTTGTCTCAGGAGCTAACGGAAGCTCGCCAGGCGGCAGAGCACATTAACCAGATCATCTTGAAGAACCACCAAGTGAAAGCGGAGAAACAGGAGATGCAAGTCATTAGGGATACGCTGACCACCACAATGACCACGTTCACTGAAATTAAACAGACACTCATCTTAAACCATGAGGACTTAGAAAGAAAATGTAAGGAAGTAGGCACCGATACCAAGGAAGAGAAAGAGAATCTCCACCAGCACATAGTTGCCATCCAGGATATGTTAAACACCATACTTATGGAGCAAAAGCTCAGCATGGAAGATTTCCAGGATCACTTCAGGGAGCTGATAAATGAGTTCCAGTACATCAAGGACGAAATGGAAGTGAACGACAGGTTTATAAAGGAGAAACAGGAACAATCTAGAGAATATCAGGCGTTGGCGCAGAGGTTTAACACTTTAATGCAGAAAGTCAAAGACACGGAGGAAAAACTGAATACTATAATGGCCAAATTCCAACAAGTCCAACTCTCCCTCGTCTCCAACCAAAAGTCTTTGGCGGACACTACAGAGGAGAAAATCAAATTGGAGCGTGAACTGGACTGCATGAAGAAAGATTGGGTCTCCCAGGAGCGACTTTGGGGAGTTGAGAAGAACACCATGGATAAGAACTTCAGCAACGAGATGGCTGTGAGAGACAACACCTGGATGAGGGAGAGAGACGAACTGTGTGCAGGAAAAAAGGTGATCAGCGAAAATCTTTCCACAGCGCAGATTTGGGGCGACGAGTTGGACTGCGAGCTGACCGCCACAAGGACCGAAATGCAGGTACAGCGAAAGACGCTCCTGGAAAGAAAAATTACTTTGGAGACATCTACAGCCGAGAATACGAGGCTGAAGAACAACTTATTCAAAAAGGACGAGATAATAGTCAGGTTGACAAAAGACACAAACGCAAAAGATACCGAAATCGATGAGCTTAGGAAGGAGGAGAAAGAACTGAACGACAGGCTGGACTTTCTGTTGAACAGGAAGATGCAGAGGTTTCAATTGAAGGTACTTATCAAGAAGCATCTTCAAAGATGTGTTGATAAACTCATCAAGACAGATGTGATAACCTCATCACTTAAAATCCCTTGATTTTTAAATCAAGGGATTTAAAAATATAGACTGGGCTATGGTTCAGTGATTCTCAACCTTATTAATTTCTAAGACCCCTGGTTTGATAGATTAGACCACGGATCCCTATTTGATGCCATGTTGTGTTTTTTATCTCCTCAGTGTTGATTTAACTCTTACTGAGATGCAACCAAATTGATCTGTAAGGGTCATCACAATGCGTTGTGAGAGCTTGTAGAGCGGTTATTTCGGATTTAAGTGATTAAGGGTCCCAGTTTGTTTTTTTAAAATATAGTCACCCTACTTAACCTTAAGGTTACCTTAAAGGGGAATACCACTCATTTTCAACATTGAACTATGTCTTTAATACACCTTAGAGCTGTTGTGTGGAAATAAGAAAAAAAGCCCCCCCTTCTGTGCTGCCTAGAACTGGAGAATTGATGGTTGAGGTCATGTGATCAGTGACATACGTACGGTGTACTTTTGGCTCCACCCTCTAGGCTGCTGCATTCACTAGAATGTGGACTCTCACTTCCAGCTGAAACAGTGCAACTTGAATATAAAGTTAAGACTTATTAGAGCATTTTCAGCCTATTGATCTGTATCTATATATATACAATTTGAATCCTGCGCCATGTCGGTTGTCCGTATGCGACGCCAGTGTGACGGTGTGACGTAATCTGACATCACGATGACAACGCCAGTGTGACGTAATCTCACGACAGCATGACATCACATGACATCACATCCTACCTATAAATTCTAGGATGCCGTCAGATCGCACCAGTTCGACGGCTTCCATAGTGATAAATAGTAATAATCTATACAAGGAACTCTCTCCACCACAAGAACTCTCTCCACCACAATGACGACCTTTCTTCATCTCCTGCGATTTCAACTATCTTTTCACATTGTACACCACTGCACACTCCCCACAGGTCTGCCATACCAGGTCTGAGTAATCACAAAGTGGGTTTTGGTCATTGGAGAGGTGATGCACGTCACCTCTTTCTGAAGTGGGTACTTTCAAAGCCTGCCGTGGATTTAGGAGAGCACAAAACTCTCTCTCACACTGTGAGGTGCCTGTAAGGTGGCACTGCAAAGTGAACGACGCGCCACGCTAGACGTTCGGGCCGCGTAGCGGCCCGAACGTCTACAAGTACTATGTCTTGTGAAATTACAGTAGACCCATATATGGAGATCTCTATGTCAGTCCTTGTCCCCTTTTTGCCCATATATGGAGATGCCTGATCAGTATATGCCCATATATGGCCATGCCCCCCTTTCTTTCTCTGTTTATTTTTTTGTCTCCGCCAGGAGACATTGTTTTCACTTTCCGTGAAACAAGCTAACATTGGTCAGGCCTCACGTGACACGTGGCAATACGGTGAAATAGTGTGATCTGATTGGCTAGTGACGTATAGCGGCCTATAAATACATGTGTCACTTTGAAAGAGTCTGTGCCTCTTTCAAAGTGAGGTAAGACAGGAATAATCACGAAATGGCTGTAAGAATTAGAACATAAGAATTAGAACATTCCCAACATTCCCAACACAAGTCTGCTGGCGGAGACTTGTGCTCCGAGGAGCACTTTTTCTAGTTAGTTATTATTTTTACTTACATTACGTTATTACAGGCTTAATTACGTGAAGCAGGGTGTTTTGAGTATCATGTTCAATATCATGGTCAGTAAGTGAACAGTATCATGGTCAGTATCATGGTCGGTAATCAGTCTCATGTCAGTATCATGCCAGTATGGTCAGTCATCAGTATCATGTTAGTATCATGGTCAGTATCATGGTCGGTATCGGTAATCAGTCTCATGTCAGTATCATGCCAGTATGGTCAGTCATCAGTGTCATGTTAGTGTCAAGGTCAGTATCATGGTCGGTAATCAGTATCATGTTAGTGTCATGGTCAGTATCATGGTCGGTAATCAGCCTCATGTCAGTATCATGCCAGTATGGTCAGTCATCAGTATCATGTTAGTATCATGGTCAGTAATAATCAGTATCATGGTCAGTATCATGGTCAGTAATCAGTATCATGGTCAGTATCATGTCAGTATCAGATCAGTATTGTGGTCAATATTGTTGCCAGTATCGTGGTCAGCGTCATGAAAGTATTAACGGTATCATGGTCAGCCCTGATACGATACTAACTAGGCAATATTTGTGTTAGGCTGAAGCACTATTACTTAGTAGTAGTAGTAACAGTAGTGGTAATAGTGATGATGGTTACAATAGTAGTAGCCTAATAATTAATAATAGTAGTAGTAGTAGTTGTAGTATTCACATCCCATCATGTTTTGCGGTACACAGCTCTGTCACAACATTGAACCAGTCTCTGTCGGGAGGAGAAAAACACAAAAAGTTAAAATATGAAGATCAGGGTTTTCTGCCCGACAGTGACGATGTGTGTTGTGACCTGGATGTCATCAGACAGAGCAGCCATACAGTATCATTATGTAACACCCAGGGCCGTAACAGGGGTTACTAAATACAATTTAGGCATTTAGCAGACGCTCTTAATCCAGAGCGATTTACATTAAGCAAGGACAACACAAGGTCATACATCAAATGCATAGAAATAGTCATCTAGGATCATAGGTAAACCAAGAACCTATCATCAGTCTAACCGTAGAATATACAAAAAAAAAAAAAAAATCTGTACATTGAAACTATATAGGATGCCAGGTCGACAATGATGACTTTGCATAAGCCTGCAAGGTCATCGAGGCTAGGGCAAGTGATAAGGCAAGTGCTACAGTGCTTCAAATGCCTTGAATTAGGCTATAGGAGCTGAAACTAAAAGTTTGATTTGAACGAGTATCTTTCTCTTCTTCGACGGTGGCTGGGTCATTGTTGCGTGCAGATAGGATACTGGCAGCAGTGGCTGCTGAACCCAAAATGTGTTGATTACCGTGTTGTGTTGATTACCGTGTACGTGTAGCCTATCCTATGCGAGGAGTGAGGACGGATTTGCACACTCACTTGTAAACCTGTTAAGCAAAGTAGCCATTTGGGTACTTAGAGGACTTGTCTAGGACCAGTTGCAAACTGCAGACAGGTGCTCTTTTCTGGGTTGAACGAGATCAGTGTAATCCACACCACAAACAAACAAGTGGTTACAGTTGTTCTCCTGCTATGCCACAAAAATGTGGAACGCCCTACCAACAGTCGTAAAGGAGTGTAAATCCCTATTCTCCTTCCAAACCGCTCTAAAGAGCACTTACAGGTGGCTGCAATTCAAAACTGCCCCCTGTAAAATGTCAATGCCTACGGTTATTGGTTGTGTAGCTTGTCAATCAAATCATCCCGCCCCTCCTAGAGCATAACCTACTTTATCGTCAATTTTAAAATAAATGGGACCATAGTTTACCAAAACGCACATCATGATGCAGACGCGTCGCTAGGTCTCTACTAGGTTGGGGGCCCGCAGGCAACGGGCACGTGCACGCGCGCCTCCCCCGCTCACGCGCGTGACTTTTTTTATTTTATTTTTTTTTTATTGGTTGCTTTGGATAAAACATTGGTGGCTATAGCCACCGAAGCCCCCGCCTAACGACGCCACTGTCATGATGATTGAAAGGAGACTTTAAACTAGAGACTGGAAGCATATAGTATTTATGACAATTTGTATTAAGGTAAGAAAATCTAGTCTAAAGTTTGTCACAAACCCATCCGCTTGCGTTAAGATCAATTCTTTCTCACACTAGCAGGGGTAAAACAGCGAAACTACAGGCCATTCATATGAACTGTCTCTTCCGTATTAGCCTCAATGTAAAACTGTTAAGCTGGGCCCTTGGCTCAAACGAGCATGAGAGCACACAATCAAAATATAAACATCTGTTGTGTTGTTGATCAGACGGAGTTTGGCCGTTCGTTGGAAAAAGTACTCAAATGTTTGACTTAAGTGAAGGTATCAGTACTGCAATGTAGATGTCTTGAGTAAAAGTACAAAAGTATTGGCATCAAAATAATACTTAAAGGTAGGGTAGTGATTTTTTCTTTTTTCTTTTAAAGGTTGAAGTACTATATTCTGATAGTAATCATTGCTACAGAGTGTTTGTTCGGTCACAGGGGTCTCTCCAGCTCTTTAGTAAACAGAATATAGTACATTTTCAGGTAGGTGACAAAGTTTAAGCCAATCAGGAGAGAGCATTGAAAATGCATTTTCTGTTTAATAAAGTCCTGGAGAGACCTGAGACTCCTTTTACTGAACAAACACTCTATAGCAATCAGTACTATCAGAATATAGAGCTATTTAACACTTATTTTAACAAAAGTAAATCACTTACCCTACCTTTAAAGCACCAAAAGTAAAAAATACTCATTATGTAGAATGTCCCGTTTCACAAGGTATCATACAGTATGTATAAAATGTATTAAAATCTTTTGAAAATAGCAGATCTACAGCAACTTTTTCAAAATAGCCAAACGTTAAAATAGGGCTGAAGTGGTTAATGTTTTGCTTATAATAATTAAAATCTACAAAGTAACTAGTAACTAAAGTTTTCAAATAATTGTAGTGGAGTAAAAGTACAATATTTGCCTCTGAGTTGTAGTGGGGTAGAAGTAAAAGTATAACAAATTGGAAATACTCCAGTAAAGTAAAAGCACCTCAAAATTGTACTTAATAACAGTACTTGAGTAAATGTACTTACAGTGTAGACACCAAAATGGCGACCGGAATACGTCATTCTGGGCGAGGCTCCGCCCTATATGACCGTTCCCTATAGGGCACGGGCTGCCTCGTGACAGGAGTATTAACACACAAAAAAAACATACAAACACACAAGTAGTTTATTATGCCCAGACACAAAGGCCACTGTAGCAGCATCTAAGAGGAGTTCAGGGGACCAGAAATGAATCAATACAGTGGGTTAAAACACAGCAATATAAATATACAATCTGACTTCATTAAGTGGATTAAAACATTAAACTTATTTGTTACACATTTTCAAAGAACAAACTGACATTACATGACATGTAGTTTGTGGGGAAAAAAATCTTTATTCTACGGTGTAAACCTGTCTGTGTCAGACACTGTCCAGGGCAAACAATTACCCTGTGTGTGATGCTTTTTGCATCTGTAATATTATGCGATTGCTGCTATAGAATTTCTTCACAAGGCTTCCTCTCAACTTCTCATCTTTTGGTTATTATTGTTACTAGACCATACCCGGTCGGCGCTGCGCATCCGTGGGGGGATATGCGCACATGATCTGGCAACCCGGGAGGCAGTTCGTCCCATAGCTGGGCAGCCCCGTAACCATGGCGACAGTGTTTGACACAAAAACGCTAATAAGAAGCTGAGATTTGATGAAATTGAAAAACGGGCTTCACAGTTAAGTTCAGATGGTAATGGTCAATGGCTGTGTGCAAAATCAGAGCAATTGGTCCAGCTACTGAGGAGAACCGGGTAGCTTCACCTACTCACTCACTCACTCACTCACCACTACGGACAGAGGTTACTAGAATTATAGTAGGATTGCCATGTAGGTGTTGCACAGTATTTTGCGGACCACACTTGCATTTCGCTGCTTGAACCTGAATTAGTGACAAATAAACTTATAATAGATAAATAATAAATAAATCTTCATTCTTCATTCAGCCGAGGAAACTGTTGTCGGCTCTCAATCCTTTAGTTTAGATCAGAGGTCTTCAACAGGGGGTCCGGGACCTGTAGGGGGTCCTTAGAGTTACTACAGGGGGTCCGCCAAATATTTGTGTGATATGATTTTTTTTTTTACCTTAACCACTTGAACCCTAGCATCCCTTTTCTAAGGAGAACTTTACCAAAAAAAATAGCCGATCTACTTGTAGATCGGCTATTTTCTTGGCATAGAGGTGTTTGGTGTAGAGGGAAAAAAGAGCAGACCAAGTAAACAAAAAAAGTTAAATCTGAAACACAATTTTATAGAATATAGAGTAGGGGGTCCCTGCTTCATCTCTCTCTCAGCTTGGGGGTCCTTGGCCTGAAAACGTTGAAGACCTCTGGTTTAGATAGACATTGAAATGCCAACCTCGATCGCCACACTTCCCCCACTGAACTTTGACCGGTGCCAAAAAAACGAGAATAGATCACACAAACAGCTGCTGCTCTTTGTATGTCCTCTGGCTCAAGGTTTGACCAACTCCACACAACAATTGACTCTGAAGGTCTACTGTATGTTGTTGTTGTTGGAGAATATGATGAGAGTTAGTTTATCCACGTTATTCCTGACCGCTGTTGTGTGCCTGACATCAGGACAGGAGCATGACAGCAACTACAGCCTGCTGGACCCTGGCCTGAAGAAGTTTGTTGATCTGGCGATTGATAAAGCAAATCAACAGCTTAGTTTTGGCCATCTGAATTTCAATGAGATTGGTGAATTCGCACAGGTAATGTTGTTGCATTTGTTTTTTATTATTTTTTATTCAAGTGCCTTTAATCATAATTTATGCATGGTGTATTTTTTTGTTGTTTTCATAAATGTAGCTTATACTGTACTGTATGTTACGAGTGTATTCTCTTCTGAAAGAGCTGATATAATGTATTGTAACTGCTGACATTTGTGAGCGGTGCCGGCCGCTTCTACAAGTCACTTTGTGTGTTTGTATGTCTTTACTGTATGTCTGAGCACTGTATAAACAGCTGCGACAGATAGCAAAAAGCTGCAACTAATTACACTAACAGGAGGCACAATGCACCACTCACACACACACGTGCCACTTAAAGACACACATGCACACCTGGCACACAGGCCGGCAATCCATGTGTGTAAGCGTATAGCTGCATAAGACAGTAGGCAGTCAGTAATAAGGCAGCATAAGGCAGAAGAGAGTCAGTAATAACTTAAGGCAGCATAAGGCAATAGGGAGTCAGTAATAGGGCAATATAAGGCAGTAGGTCAACATATTTGCACTTCCAAATAGTGCTATAGTGACTTCTTGCGACAAGATGTGACCAAACGGGAGTCAGTAATACGGCATCATAATATGGAGTCAGTAATAAGAGAGCAAAATAAACAAATCAAAACCACCACTTACTTCACATCGGGATGTTTATTAAAAAGAAAATACTGCTATTCTGTTTTTTGTAATGTTATATACTGTCAGTAGTGCTTTGTTTGTGTTTATGTGCTAAAAGAGTGACTTTGTGACCTGATTCACTGTGCAATGTAAGTCATTGAGGAAACCTGTTTTTGGAATATCAATTTCTAATCAATGGATAAACTACTATCTCTATCTCACCAAATGTTTGTTTGTGGGTTACATCATGACTTCACAACCCAAACCTCTGCCAAAGTGTAGCATACCGAACATAGCCAATATACAAACTCAGAACATGATGCGCTGTGACAAAGTATAAATTGGGCTTAAGAAGGAAATGAAAACCACAGATAAAGGTGTTAACGTTTGTCATCCTCTTGTAGGTCACACCCCGGGTGAGAGTCGATGTGCGTTTAAAGAACACAGTGTGCAGAAAGGCCAGCGGTGCAAAAGTACACAGACACCGGCCCTCGTGTCCATTCAAACAGGTGTGTGAATGCAGTGCATCCAGTATGAAGCTATGAAGGTTCACCATAATGGAGTGTGACAAATAAACAAACCTAAAATGTGACGTACATTTACTTGAGTACACATTTTTGAGTATCTGTACTTTACAAGAGTTTTTTTTTATACTTTTCACTTTGACGCCACTACATTTCAAAGACAATTGTAGTTTTGACTCTACTTTTCTTGGAAGGGATCTCTGGGACCCAAAAAATACATCATGCATTAACCAATTAAGCCCTATTTCACAAATAGTGAAATTAGCCAATCTTATTGGCTAATTTATAGCTTATAGATCTGTTATTTTCACACACAAAACCCTATTCTTAAAACAAGCCATGTTTGAAGTTGACAGAAGCTGTTTCAGTATAGCTCCACATCTGTCTGTGCTTTAATTGTGTCTGTCAGCTCCAGGTCCGATGTTTGGTTTGTAGCCCGGATCCAAACACCAGCGATCCTTTCATTGACTGTGTTCGCAAAAGAGACGAAAAGAAGGTAAACCTTTCAACCTATCATCTTCTGTCGGGTGGAAACCTCTTATCTCCATACAACAGATGTTTGGCTAATGTTCTCCATAGAATATGGATGCTGGTACCTACCTACTGTAATTATTGCTATTATTAGTATATAATTACATGCTGACCTTCAAACTACTGCATAAAGGGTTCCCAAACGTATCCATGCCAAGGACCTCCAAATAGCCATTGCCTTCCCCATTGTGAAATGGCATTAGAAAAAGCTAAAATAGCAGATATGCAATGTCTCACTGGGTGAGCTTGCAGATCATCTATTTGAGCTATTTTCAAAAATGTTTTGGAATAGGAACACCAGGTTGAAAGTGAATAAACTGGCACAATTGAATTTGTGTGTGTGTGTGTGTGTGTGTGTGTGTGTGTGTGTGTGTGTGTGTGTGTGTGTGTGTGTGTGTGTGTGTATTTATTTTAATTTATTTTCCTTCTCCTTTAGAATTTGCTCCCCTGGGGACCCCCACTTTGAAAACCACTAAGACATGTGTCCCTATTGTTTTGTTTCAGCGTCACGCCACATGGGATAAACACTGCACCACTAAACTCCCTGGAATGGGTGGTTTGATGAGAGCCAGCAGACCGATACACAATGACAACCTAACCACAAGGAGTCTAATTGAAGATGATGTGATTCCAGATGAATACATCAGTTAAATATCTAAAATGAAGGGGATACACTGCTTGAATGCTATGTAATATGACTATACTTTCACTCTATATTGAGTTTATGTACTAATCCATATCAAGGAGCCCCAAATAGACTAGCCTCTGCCCCCTTTTGTGAAATGGCTTAAAAAGAAAGAAAGAAAAGAAACGCAAACATAATTAAATAGTGAAATTAGCCGTTACAAATTTGTATTTGCTGCCTCCTCCAAGATTCACAATAAAATAAGAGTCTCAGAGTCAATTCTCAAATCTGAGAACCCAGATTCTTTGTTTTTGCTGATGGGTTCCCAGATTGATGGACTAGTGCAGTGGTTCTCAACCCTTTCAGGCCTCGACCCCCCCAAAAAATCATATTTGAACTGGGGACCCCCAACCTGACAAGCACTTGGAATTGTTGGAGTTGAGGCTTTACATTTAGTTTGACTCGGTTCCACAGATTAGCTATTTTCAAAAGTTTTGCCTCTTTCTCAGGTAATTCACAATTTAGCCAACGTAAGACATTTATTATAGCAGACGTTGATTGCTATTGACACAGAAATGGTGTACTTTGTTTAATTTTAGCGGTATTAAAAAGTCCTTAAATTGTAACTTTAGAAATGTGCAGATACCCTGAATACACTTCTACTGTATGTTGCTTTGTTTACCGTTGAGTGAGAAAACAATGTTGCACATTAAGCAAATCATCTGGGGACCCCCCTGGTAGAATCTCTGGACTAAGACAAAACCGACAGATTAATCAACTGGGGAGACCCTACTCATCAGTATAAACATTTCAGCATGTGAAATAAACGTACAAATTCAATAATGGTTTTCTTTTATGTTTATTTACAGAGCTTATAGTCATAACAGTCCGTCATGTTCTATGGAAGTAAATGGATAAAAGAAAATATCACAAGTCCTCCTCGCATCTCTCCCTCATGTTAAATTGGGAGGAGCTTTCAACACGTTCATGTGTGAAAGGGTCAGCTCCACACAACGTCCCAACCTGATTCTGTGGATAATGTCTGGAGTTCAAACGAGAACATGGCTTTATTTTAGACAATAAAAACATGCCTCAAAGCTACTTTTCCCCAACGTGGTGGCCATACATCTGTTTACTCTTGTAGCACTGACTAAAGCCTTTAAGAAAGAAATGTTCACACATTCAAACTGTCCTGTACAGGTGAGTTGGACAAAAGTAACGGTACTGAATAACGTATTCCTGCACACTGCAGGAATTGCATTCATTTATTTAAAAAAATAATAATCTGAAACTGAAATCTATTTCCAGTCAGATTCCACTGTGCAGAGGGTCTGGAAGTCACTTGGAGAGGAGCAGTCTCACTAGGTAACTCACCACAGCTGAGAAGAGGGTGGAGGAATCCATGGGCCCCAGACAGTGGTGGAAAGTAACCAAGTACATTTACTTAAGTACTGTGAAACCACATTTGCATACTGGGCCCTGACTGGTCCCTCACAACTTCGGAGGGAGAGAAATCCAATCTTTATTGAGAGGGGCCAGACCTAATCCTAGTCTGCCGAGGGCAATTTATTTCTGCAATGGCAGATTCGTCTGGAACCAGGCTACCTCCACCTGCCCTGAAACCTTGATCATAACCTTATCAGCAGGCTGTATTGCTGCTACCTAATGCTACCCTTAAATTGATTATGAATTTGGATCTCTGGTTCCTCAGAAAGCAGCCGTTGCTATTGCCGCCGTAGTGGCACACGTAATAAACCTGTCCATCAGCTCCTAGTAGTTATGGGATGGGTAAATGCTGAGGGAAAATTTCACATAATGTGCAAATATACAGAGACAAAAAACACCCCAAGGAGTGGGGACTAATCTAAATTAAAAAAGTTTGAGAACCACTGGATTCTGCCACCAGATACCCTGAGGCTATCCATCTCTGCACTGCAACCTCAAAAGCCATCACGCACCCTCCACCTGCCCCGAGCCCTTCACCACCACACCTTACCCCTTCCCTTCTAATTAACACACTTGTACTGTTTGCGTGTTTGCTTCCCACCCCCCACACACAAATCCAATTAAAAATGTATAATTACACCTTTCTAGGTCTAGGGCCAATTACCGAATGTGGCATTCCTACTGTATCCTACTGTGTACTCCTGAGAATGTAAGGTTTATGGGTCCTATCTTGCACACTGCCTTATTCCTATAAACATTTTATGCATGTTTTACTATTTTGAAGGAAAAAAAAAAGTTGATTGTTGAAGTCAGACTGAGTTAGACGCGAACACGTCCGGTAATGTTGCAAGAGATGAACAAAATAAATCAGGATTCATTCTTCACATCGCCATTCGCCACTGTCAGTCAGAAACCTTTTATCTCCATATTGCACCTTGCGTTTAAAAAATAAATAAATGCCATGTTTTACACAAAAGTAGCCGATCTTCAAGCTTGCAACGTGACATGTTATGAGCTTGAAGATATGCTGTTTTTTGTTTGTTCACTTATGATAACATTCCCAAAATAGGGATGTCAAGGTTGAAAGTGGTTAAGTCTGTCCGTGGGCTTTATAAATATTTAACCAATGGTAAGTATTAACATTAAGAGCTTTTGACTAAACTACATTGGATCCATTGCAACATTTTGGACATGCTAGGTTTCCACCTGACAGTGACAATATTGTGATATATTCAGGGATACATGAACAAAACATTTTTGTCGTCAAGAAAAAAAACAATGAAACGAGGAAAGATTTCCTGAAACTTGATTCGTAGTGATTTGTAGGCCTCAGATTCGATATACACAGCAACACAATACTTTGCCAAATGATTTTCCTATTGTAACAAAGGCAAACTCTTGCGATATGGAGATTATATTCATGATTTATTATACTGCCCCCGAGAAAAACAGATTCGGATTGGCGGGAGGGTGTGCATTAATTTTCAGATAACCGCAAGGTCAAGGTCTCATCACCGTTCAAAATGCATATGCATGATCAAAATTGTACTGTATTAATGTTATCTAAGCTAACATTAGCTACAAGCTGTCCTTAAAAACATGGATTTCAATAGAACGTTCAACCTTTTGGGGAAACATAAAACGCGTATGTGTCTGAGTCTGACTGACTGTGGTTTCTAGGTAGATTTACTATGCTCAAGATCCCAGGAAGACTAGGCAGTGGTTCTCAAAGTGCGCACATCAACCGTCTTTCTGCCCTGCGTTTCCTGTCTCTACACTCTCCTGTCCTATACAGCATTGGTTCTCAAAGTGGGGTCCGGGGACCCCTAGGGGTCCTTGAGGGAGTTCCAGGGGGTCCCCAGTTAAATGATAGATTAGGCACCAAATGGACCCCTATGGGTCTGTAACTCTGAGAGTGTACAAATGGAACCAAATGGACCCGTTGTACACTCTCAGAGTTAAATCAACATAGATTTTACAATATAAATTGGGGTCCAAGAGATAGAAATGCCATTAAATGGGGGTCCGTAGCTAATGCATGTCAAACTGGGGGTCCTTGAAATGGTTGAGAATCACTGCTAGAGCCGTAATAAGTCTAATAAGTCTCAATTTGGGGGTCCTTGACATGAAAAAGTTTGAGAACCACTGCTATACAAAATAAAAATGCCCCAAACAATGATAAAAATAAAGCTAGTTAGCCTCTGCATTGTGCATAATTCTTTTCCATAACGTATGTCAATAATGATAGTTTGATATACAGGTGATGTATCATCAGCAGTCTCTGAATGTAAAACTGCGGTCACATGGTCTGTCTGTTTTTTTTTTGTCCGTCCTGGGACCCCCGAGTGGTGCTCGAGGCGGATCCAGGGGGTCCCCGACTACATTATTGATAGTCAGGAACCAAATGGACCTTTAAGAGGTTTGTCACTGAGAGTATACAAATAGGACCAAATGGACCAATACTGTTGGTGCATTCCCAGAGTTAAAAGGGTTCGCGCCCTAATTCATACCAAACCCGGGGGTCCTTGAAATCAAAAAAGTTTGAGAACCAGCGGTATATATCTCTTCAGATAGTGATGGATGCTCTGTCAGTTGGCTGTAGTTTGAAGCGTGGCTCCACCGCGGGGGTCCTGCAGACCGAGCCCACAGCTGAGGCAGATTAGAGTCCAGAAAAACAGCTTGATGTGTGTGTGTGTTTGTGAGTCACTGGAGGCCATAGACATTCTTATAAACGGTAAATTTAGCATAGCTCCCGTTTGTTTTTTTCCCTCTTGCAAAAGCTGTGGGATGCGTGTGGCACTGGCATGAGAGCCAACTCACGCATCACGGTTCCTGGAACCCGGGAACGGGCTTGGTTCAGAACGCGGTCTGGGCTGGGCCATAGGGCTGGACAATCAATATATATTCATAAGAGACTCGATAACATCTGGGATTTGGGATATCATAATATAGGCTTATGACATTAGTGTTATGTTATATTTCCCTGGTTTTAATCACTTACGCCTTATTTTAAGTGGTTCTCAAAGTGGGTCCTTGGCGGGGACGGGTCCCCAGCTAAATTATTGATAGTTATAGGAACCAAATGGACCCTTGCAGGACTAACTCTGCGAGGGTGCAAAATGGAACCAAATGGACTCTCTTGAGTTACGGGGGTCCATGGCCTTATGCATGCCAAACTGGGGGTCCACAAATAGCGAAGTGAACTTGCAGATCGGGTATTTTGGTGTTTTTTTATTTATTTGGAGACCTGAAAATTAAACTGATATCATCGTCACATTATCTATATCGATGTTTTAGGCCAGGGGTTTTGACTTCAACGTTTTTCAGGCCATGCATGGACCCCTTATTAGTTGAGAGAGAGATGAGGCAGGGACCCCCACTACATATTGTATACAATTGTGTTGCATATTAAACTTTTTCATAGATTTGTTTGACAGCACTATCATCAGTGTATTTCCAGACATTTAAAACTCTCAACACTTAGTAAACTTGACCTTATAGGCTCTGTACTTGGTCTGCTCCTTTTTCATCCACACCAAACCTCTTTGCTGAAAATAGCCGATCTACAAGCTGCAACGTGTTGTGAGATTGTAGAGCTGCTATTTTCGGCTAATGTTACCCTCAGAATATAGGGATGCTAGGGTTCAAGTGGTTAACTTAAATAAAATAATAAAGGTTCCTGTCACACAAAGATTTGGAGACCCCCCTGTAGTAATTCTGAGGACCCCCTTAGGTGTCCCGTACCGCGTGTTGAAGACCTCCGTTTTAGTCAGAAATTGCCCATATCGCTCAGCCCTATACCTACAAACCCAGACCAGTTCAGAACCCAGTCCGGTCCGGTTTCCAGTTCCAGTTCAGGCGCTCTGCTGCTGCTGCGGCGCAGCGTCCTGGTAGTCCGTGTTGTAAGGGAAGTAGTAGAGGTCGTGTTTGACGGCCATGAGCAGGCCGGGCGCGCCCCCGCGGCCCCCCAGCTGAGAGGAGAACTGCACGCTGGGGATGAGGTCCCTGGCGGCGGGGTGAGGCGAGGGGATGGTCCTGAGCAGCAGACCGTCACTCAGACTCCACAGCCTGGTGTAACAGTCCTGACCCACTGTGGAGACACACAGAGAGAGAGAAGTGAAATAAATAGACCAGTTACTTCTCAAACTTTGTCGTGCCAAGGACCAACAAATTGATATGCATTTGGTCGCAGACCCCCGTCTGAAAACATTGTGCCAGGGACCCCCAGAAGAGAAAATTATTATTATTCAACCTTTTCAATTGCTTTCAAGATGCATTTTTTCCTGTTTCCCGACAAAATAGCAGATGTACAAGCTTGCAGCACACACTGTGAGCTTGTACATCTGCATTTTAATTTCATAGTCAATGTATAAAATATGGATAAAGTGGTTAAAATGACCCCCTGAAACCCCCCCCAAGGACCCCACTTTGAGAGCCACTGAAATGCACATCAGAATCAAAGAAGAGGGATGCTGGCTGTTCCAATGTGTGTGTGTAGGGAATAAATGTGTCATGATTTTGTCTCACGCTTGTGGAAAAATAACATCAAAGCAAAACACATAATGTATGGACTTTAAGTACCTAGAAAAGCGCTATATAAATCGTACGTATTATTATCATAATGGAAGCTTATTTCTGCCCTGACTAGTTTTTCTTGCAAATTGTGACATTGTGGGATTTTCGTGGCTTTTTTCTCTCAATAAAAAGATAACGTTTTTATTGCCGTTTTTAGCAGTATATAAATGCCCTGCTTAATCCATTTAGACCTGAGGCCGACTCTAAAAACATTATGTTGCTACATACTGTACATAGCAACAACTACCCCAAAAGGGTTCACGGATTGAAAGGTAAAAACCCGAAAAATGGGTTCCCGGTCTAAATGGGTTAAGTCATACAAGTGTCACACAAATTGACATTTTGGAGAGTGGTTGTGTGCGTGTGTGTGTGTGTGTGTGTGTGTGTGTGGGTTAAAATAAACAGTTTTGGACATGCAAGGTTTCGTCCCGACAGCGATGACATGTGAACAGACACGTTTGTTTACAGAGGTTGCTAGGCAGCCCACCTGCTAGGAGGAGCCCCTCTGACTCGTTGACATGGACGGGCAGGTAGGCACTCTCGTTGTTGTGCCCTTTGAACTCCTGCACTACCTTCGACACTCGCACGTCCCACAGTTTGATCTGCACACACACACACACACACACACACACTAATGGTTTTACATAAACACAGATCAAATAGATCAAATATTCATAAGTAGATGTAATGCATTCTTCTAATTGCGTCTGGGGGTACGTGTTCATTTGGCTCAGGTTGATGTCAGATAAAGATTGTCTATTTCCGTTATGTTTAGAAAGTATACAATTATTAAATAAACAACCTCCAGTTTGTCATGTTAGCCTAAAAGGCAAACAGAAATATATATATATAGAGAGATTTTCTGAGCTTTGTCTGCCTCTTTTTACAGTTCATATTGAAGAGAGACGGGAAACAAGGAGAGGGCCGTGACGCTGACCTGTCCCAGCATGTCTGCGGCCAGCAGATAGTTCTCGTCGTGCAGCATGCGTATGGAGGTGACCGCAGACTCCTGGTGGAAGCGGCTGCACTTCCAGCTGTCCTTACGACTGGTGCGCTGACGCAGGTCTATGCTGAAGATGTCCCCCGAACGACAGCCATTAAACAACACAGGAGCCTGAGAGGGAGGGAGGGAGGGAGAGAGAAGAGGAAGGAGGAGGGAGTGAGTGAGTGAGAGAGAGAATGACAGAGATAGGGGGGTAGAGGGGGAGCGAGAGAGGAGAAAAAAGAAGTGAGTGAGATGGAGAGGGGGGAAGAGGAGAGAGGAATAGAGGGGGAGAGAGAGAGAAAAGGAGGTTTGAGTGTGTGGGGGACAGAGATGGTGGTGAGGGAGGAAGCAAACCTTTTAAAGCCTGATTTATGTTTCTGTGACAAAGTGTCATGCAACATGTCGCTCTGCAAAAATAGCATACTTATAACAGTCAAATATTTTTTCAATTGTAAATCCATATACAATTGTAATATCTCTGTCGACGCCGTCTCTGACTTAAGATTTTAACCACTCAAGCGACTGAGTTTACTTAGCAGATCTACAAGTCCACACCGGTTTTCTCACCCTGAGAGCAAACTGCTGAGCCAGGACGTCACTGCTGACGCCGTACGTCTGCGTGCGCCCCGTCTCTGCGTCTTTCACTATCACCCTACGGGAGAGACCTGCACACACACACACGCACACGTATTATTGTACTATGCTTGTGAGGACATCAAAAGTTTAGGACAGTTTTTTTTCATGGTCATTTTTACCCTTAACCCTAAAGCTAAGCGTTATACTTAGTTGCATGCGGGTGTCGGGCCGACATTTTGTGAGCTTGTAAATCAGCTATTTTCAGTGGGCGACACCCGCACGCAACCAAGTGTAATTCTCAAATTCTGCTATACTTGTGGGGACATTTGGCAAGTATTTTTTATCAGTGCAGACCATAAGACAAGTACAAACTATACACAAAGTAATGTGACAATAAAAAGTGTATTTAGAGGGGATTGTGGTTGATCTGACCTGTGCTGAAGATCTTGTCTGCCTGCGGGTTGAGGCACCAGGCACACGACCACGCCGTAGAGATCTTAAAACTGCACAACATGCCTGGCTGGTCTGAGAGCACAACGCAGAGACACACACACACAAAGAGGAGAGACAGATGGGTAATTAGTAAGGGTGTAACGATACATTTTAACAGCAATACAATACGCATCACGATATATGGTTGACGATATTCGTTCATTCATGGCGATACGATACAATGATTTCAAATCAATACAGTAACTATTTAGCAAAGGAATTAAATCTGTGTGAAACGTGTGGATAGCGAAGGTTTTTTAAGGGAAACATTTATTATTATAGATATAAATAAGTAAACTCAGTGATTCTTGATCTTATCTGACCTGGGTTAGAGTTGCTGAACAGAGAGACGGGCAGCAGGCTGACACAGCCAGGGGTTTCTGCAATGCCCACCAGACACAGCCTGAACAGGGGGGGGGCTCAGGTTAAGGAACACTCAACACCACCACTAGGGCTTACAAATTTAAGTTGACGATTAATTGTCACACTAATAATTGCGATTAACGATTTAATTGTGTTTTTGGCATTCAACATATTTTCAGATGGGGGTCTGTGGACAAATGCATATCATTTTGGGGTCCTTGACATGAAAAACGTTTGAGAACCACTGATATAGCAACATAGGTTTTTCAGAAAACTGTTAGGAACAAAGAATGAATGAAGGATACAGCACATGCGAGTCTGGATGGCTGACCGACGCCCAGCAGATGGAATTCACCTGAAACACACACACACGTTCATGTTTGAGACAGCAGGTCAAGGTTTCAGATTTTTCAGAAGGGCACAGGGTGGGGATTTAACCTACAGGCAAAATAAGAGGCGTCACATTTCTGCATATCTATAAAGTCAACTTTTCAGAAAACATATACCGGTACATGTCGGTTCCAAACTGGAGTGGATTCACATCCGTCCATTCCATTTTACAGAGTCCTAGGATCATTGTGGAAAAAGAATTGTGAAAAAACAGATATAGCCGTTTATGGCACTCGACGGTTGGATTTGAAAAAACGGCACTCAATGTGTTCATTGTGGTACTTTCAATATGTGTATATACCTTTATGTATAGGTTAAAATTGACTATTGTTGTTTATCCCTATGGATGGCTTTTATCTTGGCACTGTAAAGCCCTTTGTAAACACTGTTTTCGAAAAACGCTTTGTAAGTTTATTATTATTATTGCAATGAATTGTGAATGCTGTCATTTTGGGACAACTTTTGAGCTGCGATATGAGTATACACGGTATAATGTCGTGCCTCATTGCGCCTCTTAGCCGTGGTATAATCTACAGAAAACCACGGCCTCTTGGGGCTTATTGCTTTATTCTATAGAGATGCTGTCTGAGTGCTGAAACTAACTGTGGCATAATTGATTTACTGTACATAAGTAGCGTTAATCCCATCGTGTGTGTGTGTGTGTTCGTTCCCACCTTGCGGTTGGTGAAGTAGAGGTTGTCACACATCTCTGCAGACATGGAGCCCCTCTTGCAGCCCTTGAAGGTCATGATGCCGTACTTGCATCCGCCGTGAGTCACGTCGTTCACCGTAAACACCCTCTCGCACGCCGAGTCGCCCTGGAGAGACCGGCGAGAATGCCATGGATTAAAGCCAAATAAAATCTCACGACTGAAAACATTTTGATAGGCCATAGGTCCTAATGTGTGATTCGTGAAACAGACTGAAAGGTGCTTTAGAAATGCACCAATCACCATTTTGTGTGTGTGTGTGTGTGTGTGTGTGTGTGTTTACCACTATCAGCCTGAAGTTGTCTGTATCGGGGTAGCTGCTGTCTGAGCTCTGAACCGTCAGTCTGTGCCGTCTCATTCCACTCACTTTCACCTCATGGACAGCCCTATAGAACACACAGTAAACCATCAAAAATGTCAAATCTATTTCTACTCCACAAGGGGGTGTGCTCTGACATTTTACACCATCTGGCAACCTTTTTTAACATATATAGAGAGACTGAATGCTGCTGACATTAATGACCCATAAATTGACCCCACTGTATTTTGTTTTTGTATTGGATTGTCGCTCATCTGTCCCTCACTCTGTAAGTGTGTGTGTGTGTGTGTGTGTGTGTGTGTGTGTGTGTGTGTGTGTGTGTGTGTGTGTGTGTGTGTGTCCGGATCTTGCACTTACAAGTGTGAGATCAGAATAAGCAGAGTAAGCCTGAATTCTAGTCAATAAACAAGGCAAAGGAAAAAAAGCATCCGTCTCAATAACACACCTTCTAAAAAAAAACAAATGTGAGAAACAGTGTGACAAAGCAAAGAGGATGGGCTGCTTTCTTTCTACGGAAGAGAAAGAGCGAGAGAGGAAGTGCCTATAGGCAAGTCAGTATAGACTTTCTCACCTTTTGACCACATAAAACAATCTAAATGGGTCCAAATTTATTTACTGTTGCTATGTTCGTGAATATCAGTAGCTGCCTGGCAGGAAATAAACCTGGACCCTAGCAACACGGTTTGACTGATACAGTCTGTTAATATTGATAGCTATTTGGCGCGCGTGTGTGTGTGTGTGTGTGTGTGTGTGTGTGTGTGTGTGTGTGTGTGTGTGTGTGTGTGTGTGTGTGTGTGTGTGTGTGTGTGTGTGTGTGTGTGTGTGTGTGTGTGTGTGTGTGTGTGTGTGTGCTCTGATACAGTACCTACAATAGGCGTTCCCAGATAGCAGGCCGAGGTGTTTTTGGTTCATCAGTATAGCTGTGTTGAGACCAGTTCTTGGAGCTTTCTGTCAAACAGTAACACACATGATCACATCCACTGTTGCATCAATAAATGCTGTAACAAAGGCCCTAGCGAATACATCGTTGCTGTCGGGCAGAAACCTCTTCTCTCCAAATGTTAACTTTTTGTGTTTTTTCGGAAATCAACGCCCTACTTGATCATACTACAGCGTCACACTAAAGCATCAAAAGAAGCAGATCGCGAGATTCGCGACGTGTTTTGAGCTTGTGGATCTGCAACTTTTGATGCTTTTGAATTTGAATCCTGAAAAGTAACAGTTTTGGACATAAATGAGGTTTCCACTAGGGATGCCACAATCTGACCTTCAGCCAATTCGAAATTCGGACAGCCCTGGCGAATATTTTTCGATTATTCGACGGCGCCGTTTTTTGAAAAATATTTTTCAAAAAAAAAAAAAAAAACATTTTTTTTTTTTTTTTTTTTTTTTTTTCGCTCCTGTTTTAGCATTATCACGGTCATTTCTGGGTTGCGCGGCCCAATTATTAGTTACGTTAATGTTTGGGCTGGGATGCTTTCCAGCAGGGGCCTCAGTGCGGCTGCAGAGTTCATGTTTGGGCTGGGCTGAAACAGTGAAACGCTCTGAAACTGTGGCCATTTACAATTATTAAGACTATAATATTAGTATTAGCATATATTTTGATTGAAACTAAGGCATACAAAAGTAAAAAGTAAAAAAAAAAAAAAGTAAAAAGTAAAAAAAAATAAAATATTTTTAATAATTTTTTTTTTTTTTTTTTTTATTAAAATCGAATTTTAAAAATCATTTTCGATTATGGAGACTGTAACGAATATTCTAAAATTCGAATAATCGGTGGCATCCCTAGTTTCCACCAGACAAGAGGCGATATCTACATTCACGCCCTTTCCACGTTGAAGTACTGTACATATCTGCATGACATTTCTTCTTGCTCTGATGAGAGCATGTTTCTAGGTAGAGATTAGGGCTGAAACTAGCTATTAGCTTCTCGGCGGATATTCTATCGATATCTTTTACTATTAATGGAATAATTCCTTATCATGGGTAGAGCCAGACTGATGTGTCAGATTGGCCGTTATATCGGTCATTATTTGACTTTTTGGATTACATCTGTATCTGCAAATTATGCAGCCAATGCGTCGATTTTAAACCACTTTCAACCCAGTCATTTTAACATTTTCAAAATGTTTCAGAAATAGCTTGTAGATCTGCCATTTTTGAATATGCCTTAAGTGGCTAAATAAAATAAAGTTTACCTTATGTGCATTTTAGATTTGTTTGCTTATACTGCAAGTTAAATGTTCAGAAATACAAACTTTTAATCAAATCTAGTTTTTCAAATTGATTTGAAAATCAATTGCACTTCTTGACCAAACAGTGGACCACAATGGAAACAAGTTTTGGCTGTTTTGTGTTCATCCTCGTTGGCGTTTTTAATGCCAATATAAATGTTCTATTCTATCCTATATCGGTCAAAACACTGGTAATCGGTGGTCTAGGACTCTCCAAAATCGGGATCGGACGGCCCACAGATCTTGCATTAGTCGGGCTCTAATCATGGGACAGCTAGGATTGTGCGCTCCCAGAGTAGACCTACTTTATTGGGCATATCGTCCTTTGTCAGCATCACTGCTCTCCGTCGCTCCCTCTCCCGCTCCAGTAGCTGTTCGCAGGTCAGTGGGTTGTAGTTGTTGTGTCCAGGCAGCAGGCGGAAATAACGGTTCTTGTCCGCGTCGAAGTAAAACCCTCGCAGCTCTGGAAGAAGGGACAGAAGAGACGGGATTGAACAATGAAATGAAATAATTATATTAAACAAGCAGACAAAAAATGTTTTGACCAATACCTCAATAACGATAGTGCCAATATTGTGGGGATAATCATTTGTTTGCTTTCACAAAATATTTACAAAATTAGATCTCTGATCATTTATAATCAGTGATGCTTATGTTATAACTAAGAGGGTAAAGGCAAATAATATAACAGCATGAAAATCACTTTAACCACATTAGCCCTATTAGTGTATGTAGTTATGTAGCAAAAATAAGTTAAGTGAATGTTTCATATAGATTCTTGTAAACCATGTTTTTTTTTATCTATAGACCCAGTAGGACACAAAAAACCCGGTTTACATTTTTTTCGGCCCATAGGTGGCGCTACAGCAACCAATTCAAAACGCTAATTCGTGATTACTTACAAACAATCAAATTTGATGGGTTGTTGCATCATGAGCTGAGGCACAACCTCTGAAAATTTGACCACAATCCACCTATAGGTGGCGCTACAGCAACAGATTCAATATGCAAATACACAATGGTGCAAGAGCTACCTGACGATTTTTAACAAAAACCTTATTTAAACAGAAACAGAAAGTGTTTATTTTCAATTCAAAGGGTTTATTCTTGAACCTTTGATAAAATGGAACATGGATCCTTGTTAATAAGAAAACAAAAATAATAATACTCCCCCCTCCAGAGAAAAAATATATAAAAGGAATGCTCAACAGTACACATTCTCAACTTAACAAATCAACAAAGAATCAATCACTGTAGGCATCATCGTCATCACTCTCAGCATCATCATCTTGAAGATTATTACATGAATCTTCTGCAGCTTCACATTTGCAGAGCTCTGTGCATGGAAGATTATTGACTTTGCAAGAACAGCGGCCGCTGCACTTGCTGGCAACACATGCACACTTGACTAGTTCTACGACTGCCTCTGGTGCAGGTGGAACCTTTGAGACTACAGGGACACAACTTCCATCCTCTTGCTGCCTCCATCCCAAAGATAGTGGATCTAAAACCTTTGGCTGAGCCACAATGTCTTGTGCCCATACATTTGCTTGCCAATGTGCTCGCAGGATATGTTCTATGATGGACCCTTGCGTTGGACATATCTTTTCCACACCCTGATTGGCCTTGAGCTGTTTAAACATGTGCCACCGAAGTACTTCAGCTGATTCATAGCCAGGTTTGAAGAGCTGACACATAAACTTTTCACACCCAGCTAACACCTCTGAGGATGGATAAGGGCCAACACCAAGCTCAGCAAGTGCATGGAGTACATCATCACCAGCCTTCATGAATGATTTGAAGCAGGTAGATTTTCCTTTTCCTCTGATGTGACCAGTGGTATCACAACCAGTAAGCGTGTGAAATCCTGGCAAAGCTGCTGCTCGTTCAGGACCAATGGCCATGTAGATGGGTCTCAGTTTTATCATCCGTCTTTGATCTCCAGTGCCCATGATGATTGCGCTCTCTGGTTGAAGGTCTGGTACCCTTCGAAGGGCAAGTACCAACACATCAGTGTCACATGAGTATATATGTGGTGTTTTACCTAAACGACTCACTGCTACTGCATACAGAACCAGTAATGTGTCTGCCTCTTCTTGTGTACTTGTGACGTTCACCATGTTTGTGTTTGTGGACATGACACCCTTGTGTGTGTGTGTGTGTTGTGATTGGCAGTTTGCAAAGATCAACAGCTTTTTGTGCAAGGTAGAGAACAAGGTTGACCTTGGTTTCCTTGGTTCCTAGAAAAGCCTTGAAGTCTTTGATCGGTGTGGAATCTTCTACTTTGTACCCCTTGTCTTATGCTCTTCCTGCTGTACGGATTTGTCTTGTTCGGTCCTTCATGGATTTTGTGACTGTATAGTTGTCAAATAACAGGTATATATCTGTGTATTCTCGTGCCTTCATGTCAACACTCCGAGTAAAACATTCTGCAAGATCTCGGCAACATTTTATTTCACCTTTCCGGACATTTATCTCCTGCACGACTGCCATGCCATCAATCAAGATACTGGTCAACATGTGCTGATGGGCTACTCTGCATTTCTATCAATTCTTCAGGAGATGCAGTCCCTGAAACCACTCCTTCCAATTCATGGATAAGAGCAGACTTGGCTGAAGTCGGAAACAGAGAACCATCAGACTTCATTAGGCTTGCATTGTGATCCGCAAATTTGTATGTTCCCACAACGTTCTGCAGGTCAAGTTCTCTAGAGGACTTGGCAACGAAGAAGCAGGCGAACAAACAGTGAGTTGGTTGATTTCAAGCTGACTACCTCAGATGATGCCTTAAGCTTGATAGTTTTGCATCCATCTTTCCAGGTCCGATACTTAAGCTTTGACATTTTGTCCCACATGTTATTTTCCCCTCTGACCCTCTCATTCACAAAAAAATCCAAGTTCTCTGCTCCCTCGTAATGTGCCTCAGCTCATGATGCAACAACCCATCAAATTTGATTAAAAAAATCGACGAGTAGTTTGTAAGTAATCATGAATTTGCTTTTTGAATTGGTTGCTGTAGCGCCACCTATTGGCCGATCATGGTGAAAATGTTATGGTGTCTTCTGGGACACATCATACATTTGTGCAGATTGGCCATGCAGATTTGAAGAAATGATGTTGACAGAAATAGAGACAGACATAAAATACTGCGTCACATTGCCAAATGTTGCCATGGTGCCAAAATAGTGCCAGGGCGGGGGAAAAAAATGTAAACCGCTTTTTTTGTGTCCTACTGGGTCCATAGAACAGAAAAAACATGGTTTACAAGAATCTATATGAAACATTCACTTAACTTCTTTTTGCTACATAACTACATACACTATTTGTTAAAAATCGTCAGGTAGCTCTTGCACCATTGTGTATTTGCATATTGAATCTGTTGCTGTAGCGCCAGCTATAGGTGGATTGTGGTCAAATTTTCAGAGGTTGTGCCTCAGCTCATGATGCAACAACCCATCAAATTTGATAAATATTTGATGAGTAGTTTGTAAGTAATCACGAATTAGCGTTTTGAATTGGTTGCTGTAGCGCCACCTATGGGCCAAAAAAAATGTAAACCGTTTTTTTTGTGTCCTACTGGGTCTATAGATCAGAAAAAACATGGTTTACAAGAATCTATATGAAACATTCACTAAAATACACAATGACATACACTATATATCCAGTACATTGGCTATTTGAAAATGGCTGATAGATCTATAAGCTTACAACGCGTCGCAATAAGACACGTGAGCTTGTAGATGTAAGTAAGTAATTAAGTACATTTTATTTATAAAGCACCTTTGGAAACAATGTTACAAGGTGCTGTACAATTGAACACAAAATAAACAAGATTAAAACAAGTTAAAAACAGGGTATAATAGCACAATAGAGTAATAATACAATACAACAAGGATTAAAGCAAAACATTGACCTGTACCAGTGAGTCAGGTAAAAACTTCATGAGACAAAATGCTCACAAAATAAATGTGTTTTTAACATGCTCTTAAAACCGTCGACTGACTCAGCATTTTTTTTTTGTAGGGCGTTCCACGGTGTGTAAGGAGCAACCCGGTCACCCTTTGTTTTGAGCTTGGTCGCGGGTATCTCCAGAAGGCCTTTGTCAGAGGACCTGAGGGATCTCACATTGTTCTTAGGGGGCAGTAGGTCAGTGATATAAAGCAGGGACAGCCCATGTAGTGTTTTATAAGTAGTTAAAAGGATTTCAAAATCTATTCTGGACTTAATGGGTAGGCAGTGAAGTGTGGCTAACACCCGAATTATGTGTGCTCTGGGGTTGTAGTCGTCATTACCATTGGCTGTGCCCCCCCCCCCCCTATTCTTTCTGTACTCACCAGGGGGCTCAGTGCTGGATGCAGAGGCAGAGGGGGTTGAGCTGCCGCCATCTTGACTCGTCTGAGAGGCTGTTTGAGAAGGTCCAGGTCGAGGGTCGCCGTGCCTGAGGGTCAAAATAAACAGATTTTTATTTTAGAATAGGGTTCAAGTGATAAAGAATAAAGAAATAGAAGAGCTGCACCGTTTGCAGCTCAAGAGCTCAGTAGTGTTCATGAAGGCCAGTCCACACCAAAGATTCACAAGTTACAACTGCAACTCCTTGCAACGCAACCATTATCCCGAAATGGCACCGGAAATGGCAACTTCACCCCTATTTTATATTTTAGGCTGATCTGCAAGCTCAGAATGTGTCACGATGCAACGCATAATGAGCTTGTAGATCTGCCATTTTCGAGAGAGAATGTTTGAAATGTTTTCAAATGCAAATCTTCTGTTATGGGGGTCCACGGCATAAAATATGTTCGCATAGGGGGAAATGTTTGAGAAACACTGGTCTAGCAGGACATAATGTCATTCCCACTAGTACAGTGGTTCTTAAAGTGGGGTCCAGGGACCGCCAGGGGTCCTTGAGGGGGTTCCAGGAGGTCCCCAGCTAAATTTGGTAAATTTGGCAACACAATATCACAATCATTTGAACCCCTTTATCCATATTTCATACGTTGGCTATTCAAAACATTTTAGTTTTTTTTTTTTTTTACACAAATCTTCTTTTCTGGAGGTCCCTGTTACGACACATTTTCAGATGGGGGTTCGCGGCCAAATATATATCAATTTGGGGGTCCTTGACATGAAAAAGTTTGAGAACCTGTGGTCTAGCTGACAGCCTCAGGTTAGAGTCTGGAATGTCAGCAATTAGCCCCTGATACAGCCACAAATTGCTGTTCACTGATATTTTGCATAAACCTCATCGCATTTGTGGCATAGCAAACACAAATTAGAAAGGATTCTGTATTCCTTCCCTTGTCTGTCTCTCCTTCCCTCTGTCACTCACTACAGGTCTCATCAGCTGTCAATCATCCTGTTACCTGGCCCCACACCTCATCCAATCACCACCATCTGCTGTCTATAAAAGGCTGTCTATATGTTACAAACTCCACCCTAGACCCTAAAGGATTTCATAACAGATGGCTTTGTGTTTTTTTGTGCTAGGGTTGGACTAAGTGTGGGAGCAACCTGCAGATTTGTTTATAATAAAGGAACAAAGACAGACATTCACATTTTGGGTAAAATATATATATTTAAACACATTATTTGATCAACAGGATTACTTTATTATTTATTAATGTGTACTGTACTAAATCATTTGCATCCAAGTAGTTACTACCACTTGCATACCACGTTTCGAAATTGCAGATGCAGCAGGACCTGGAGTGATTTAAAAGGAGTGAAACTCGAACACAAGACAAAATCATGGCTTTAATCAGTCGCTTCACTGACAAATACATGACAGCAAATGGATTATTTTCAAAGAAAGTCTTGACACAGACAAATGGGATAACCCTAGCCTAGCCGCAAGCAACTCTTTTCACTAACGCAACGTCCTGCTGCGTCCTGAATGGTAACAGTCTTCCACGCCGACATCTCGCCACTCCGACTAGTGGCTTCCGCGTGCGGTTAGGGTTAGGGTGAGGGTTAGGTATAGGGTTCGTTAACGTCGGAAAGGCGACATGTCGGAAAGGCGACATGTCGGAAAGCCGCCATGTAACCGTCCTGAATCATGTGCAATTTAGAAACAGGTGGTGTATGTATGCAGGACCATTGAGTGATTTCCAACGAGAGCTTCCAAACGCCAACACTTAGTAAAATAATCACCTGCACGGAATCTACAGAAAGTAGCTTATATAACGTCATGGTGTATTTAATAATGTCTATGGTGTATTTTTCTGAAACAAACTTTTCATTTAAAGAGGATAATCCAAGCGTTCCGTGCAGATGCATTGTTGGTGAGTTTAACGTTGTTTAATACAATCAGATAGGACTTTTCTGTTTGGATGAATGGGCTGTCATGGGTTGGTATCGCAACTCTAGATTCCAGATAGTTGCTTGCGGTTAGGATAAGTTAACCCAAGCTTCCCTTACAGCAGCAATATTGGTTTGTTTATCGACATAATCAGAAAGGACTTATCTGTTTCTATGAATGGGCTGTTGCAACTTTGATCCAGATAGCTGCTAGCTGCTGCTATCTGCATCAAAGTTGCAACAATACTATTTTGATGGCATTTAACTTGCTCGCAGTCGCAACTAAATAGCGTGCATAAACTGCACTGCATACAAACATTGTTTATGGATTAATGCATTTAGTAATCACCACACTATCAATGTATTGAGTTTTTTTTTAATCAATTACATTTGCAATTTCTGTTTTGTTTGCTTTTATGTGGCCCCTGCAGGAAAACTAGCTGCTGCTCTGGTCCATAGCGTTAGAAAGAGTTCTCCTTGACACTATGTTACTTTTCAGCCGCTGCCCGCACACCCCCGATAGCGCAGCATCTCGTCCGTATTAAAAATACAAGAATACACTTTCGCTACTCATCAAAACAAAGACTGGTTTGAGATGTTGAAAGCCTACTTTCCTTAGTGGGGACACTCGGAGCCCCCCACCTCACGTCTAAAATAAACTTTTTGGGCCAGCAAAGAAAATATTTCATCGGATGGAAAAATAACTTTAGTTACTCAACTGCGCCCCCTACAGATCTGGTCAATGGAATATTTCCATTGACAAGATCTGTAGGGGGCGCAGTGGAGCAACTAAAACATTTCCCCAGGTTTTCTGGTTAACTTGCTATGGTACGAACAGCTCATAATAACCTATAATATAAATGTTTTACCATTGTTCCCGTGTGGTCCTGTGCCATTCACGACGTGATCCACTGTATCCCCTCCGATTTCTCTCTCGTCTGTCCCTTCTGTTCATCCCCTGAGTTGTGAACAGCTCCTATGTGACTGTACTGTACTGTAATGAGAAGCAGCAGCAGCCAGGCAGCACTACAGCGTGTTTACCAACTCAGAATGCAGCCTGACTGCCTGGCTACTATCGCTAGCACTCAGAGGCTAACCTGCATATATTTGTCTAAATAATATGGAATAAATATGTAATCATTCCAGCGTTCCAAGTGGACATTTAAAAGACCGAAGCCAAGTAATTGACTAACGGACGGCAGTTCATTGATTGCTACCAAAACAGAGCGTGTAGTGTTTCTGTTATTATTCCAACAGCTCCTCTGATGTTAAAAGTACCTTGCTGCTGCCATGTTGCGGTCACGTGATGACTTGGTACCGCCTACCCCGAAATGTGATTCGCTCACATGATTGATTCGGTCCGTGACGTCGGAGGCGTTCATTGGTTGATTACTCGTGTCAATCTGGTTGCGTTGACCAGTCACGGTGGACTCCTGTGCTGGGAACAAAGCAAAATACTATGTAATAATCATAATAATAATGATAGTGACAATGATAATGATAATATTACAATATTACATAATAGAATATACATGTTATACTGTACTTTTGTTGCCATATTGTGCAAATAAACAAAACTATGCTTAAAATAAAATTGTAGCCATACAGCAGTGGTTCTCAAACTTGTGTGTGTGTGTGTGTGTGTGTGTGTGTGTGTGTGTGTGTGTGTGTGTGTGTGTGTGTGTGTGTGTGTGTGTGTGTGTGTGTGTGTGTGTGTGTGTGTGTGTGTGTGTGTGTGTGTGTGTGTGTGTGTGTGTGTGTGTGTGTGTGTGTGTGTGTGTGTGTGTGTGTGTGTGTGTGTGTGTGTGCGTGCGTGCGTGTTTGTGCCTGTGTGCGTGCGTGTCTCCCCCCTGTGGCCAAATGCCGAAAACGACAGTTGCCTGTTCAAATAATCCTCCAAAGCTTTAATATAATCACTGTGTTTGATCAGTAAAATGAGGTCCACCCGTCTCTCCAGCTCTTTAGCAGTGGTGGTAAAAGTAGTACTCACATGTTTTACTTAAATAAAAGTATCAATACTGCAATTTAGAATTACTCTGTTACAAGTAAGAGTCCAGAATTCAAAATTTACTCGAGTAAAAGAACAAAAGTATTGGCATCAAAATATAATTATAGTATCAAAAGTAAAGGTATCCATTATGCAGAATATCCCATTTAACAGGTTTCAAATGTATAAAACGTATACAAATCTTTTGAAAATAGCAGATCTACAAGCTCACAACACGTCACAGCAACGTGTTGTGAGCTTGTAGATCGGCTATTTTCAAATAGCCAAAGTTTAAATAGGGCTGTAAGTGGTTATTGTATGTTTTGTAATAATAATCCAAATCTGCAAATAATAATAATAATAATAAAGTAACTAGTATAAAGTTTTCTAATACATGTAGTGGAGTAAAAAGTACAATATTTGTCTCTGACATGTAGTGGAGTAGAAGTAAAACAAAAGTATTGAAAATGGGAAATACTCCAGTAAAGTAAAGACACCTCAAATGTGTACTTAAGTACTTGAGTACATGTACTTATTTACTTTCCACCACAGCTCTTTAGTAAACATATACATTTCAGGTGGGGATGCTGATTTTATCAAATCAGATCAAGGAGAGAGAATTCAAATCATTTAAAAGAGACCTTGTGGATAAACATTTCAGTTACACCAATAGAAAAACTAACAAACAAACAACAACATACATAGCCTTACAACCAGAGCTTGTTCTGAAGAACTGAAAATATTTAATGAGCTCTTTATATCTATGGATTATGGAAGAAGACTGAGAATTTGACAGTAAATTATGATGTAGTTATATAGGTATTATTTATGGTGGAAACCTTATATGTCCAAAACTACTTTTCAGGATTCAAATTCAAAAGTAGTAGATCTACAAGCTCGAAATGTGTCGTTTCGTCTGTCTATCTATCTATCTATCTATCTATCTATCTATTTATGTATTTATTTATCTATTTATCTATTTATCTATTTATCTATTTATCTATTTATCTATGTATCTATCTATTCATCTATTCATCTATTTATTTATCTATTTGTCTATTTATCTATTTATGTATCCATCCTAAATGACCAGTATGTGGGTGTATATGTTACAGGGACACTGGCAGTGACAGTTGGATGTAGAGGCCACGCCTCTGTGTGTTGTATTGGTAGGAGCCTGGCCAGTACAGGCTGCTACCAGCGTTGCCATGTCCACTTATTATAAGCGACTTTCGGCTTATTTTTCTGTAAAGTTGCTTTTAAATAATGGTTGGGGCTTGTTTCTAGTGTAGCTGCTTATTTTGGGCTTGTTTCCTAATGTCGTTTAAACCAGTCTTTCTCAAACATTTTCAAGTCAAGGACCCCCACATTAATATGTATTTGTCCCTATAACCCCATCTGAAAATGTTTTGTGCCAGGGAGCCCCATATACCAGATTTGTGTTGTTAGAATGTTTGTGTTGTTAGAATGAAAATAGCAGATCTACAAGCTCACAACGCGTCGCATGTTGTGAGCTTGTAGATCGGCTATTTTCAAATAGCCTATGTGCCTATGTCAGGGGTCTTCAACAGGGGTCCGGGACCCCTAGGGGGTCCTCAGAGTTACTACAGGGGGTCCCCCAAATCTTTGTGTGTTTTTTTTACATTAACCACTTGAACCCTCGTATCCCTTTTCTGAGGAGAACTTTAGCCAAAAATAGCAGATATTTTTGGCTATTTTTGGCAAAGAGTTATGGGTGTTGAGGGAAAAAAGAGCAGCAAGAGTTTATCTAAAACACAATTTTAGAGTAGGGGGTCCCTGCTTCATCTCTCTCTCAGCTAGGGGGTCCTTGGCCTGAAAACGTTGAAGACCCCTGGCCTATGTTGCTTCTTTTGGGCTTGTTTTTCTAGACATGGTTGCTTATTTCTCTCACACGATCTGGCAACGCTGATGGTGGTACACACAGTACACACACAGGACCCGCATTGGCTGCACAGCAGCAGCCTCCATAAAGCGTCCCAAAAAACTACACACTGAGATTTGGAATATTTGCTGCTGCTGCTGCAAGGAAAATGGCGACTGTCATTCATAATCCTCTGAAATCGTAAGTACATTAAAATAAATAAATAACAAATCATGGGGGAAAACAATTGCACATAAATGTGCATTGAATGCATGCATTGATGACATGTGCACACATTATATAGATAGATGCCGAGCTCACAATAGACTACTGTATTTTACATACATACACAAATACATCACAGATGCATAACCAAACTCGGTGAGTTTTTTTTTGGTAAGAATTCCTTTGTTTGTAATTACTGTGTAATAAGCATGTTTTTACTCTACTGGGACTAACGCAAAAAGCATAGCCTTATTGCCAGATCTTTCCGCGCGTAAATCTGAATTTATATGAATCTGCAGACTACTAGCTACATGGCACAACAACAAGGGTGTCGCTGGCCGAACAGATCGGCAAGCGACACCGTTCGGTTGTACTACGGACGGAGCATAAATTAGCCTTGTTACATCTGCGCTCTTGTGTTGTAGCCTTAAGCCTGCGCAGTGGTGGAAGAAGTACTCCATTTTTTTACTCAAGTAAAAGTAGAAATACTCTGTTACAAGTAAAAGTTCGGAGTTCAAAATGTACTTTAAAAGTACGAAAGTATTGGTATCAAAATATACTTTAAGTGCCAAAAGTAGGAAGTACTCATTTTGCTAAATCTTTTGAAAATAGCAGATAAAGAGCTTGTAAATCGGCTATTTTCAAATGGCCGAATTGTACATAAGGCTGAAGTGGTTAATGTATGTTTTGTAATAAAAATCATAATCTACAAAGTAAACTAATACAGTTTTCAAATAATTGTAGTGGAGTACAATATTTGCCTCCGAGATGTAGTGGAGTAGAAGTAAACGTATTGAAAATTGCCCAGTAAAGTAAAACAAATAAAATTAAAAATTAAAAATGTACGTAAGTACAGTACTTGAGTAAATGTACTTAGTTACTTTCCACCAGTGGTAGCCTGCCTGCTGCTCAGTGGTTTCCGTTTCCACTCAGATCTAAAAGTTGCCACTTGGAATGGTTACATTCATTGTGCGTTTGCATCTTTGTCACAGCTTTCTCTTTAAAGGACTTTTCTGGATGTGCTTTCATTATAATGTCATTGCATTCCATGTATTTCACCAATGATAATACATGCATGAGAAGAAGGACACTGTTTTCCACATCAGGAACAGGCTGTCAGAACAGAAATGCACACAGCTCAACGTTTTGGCAGGATAATGTCATTACAATGGGAACAGGATAGGTGGGCACTATAGGGACATCTGGGCACCTCGATGTAGAATTGGCTATTTTGTCCAAAATATTAAAACAATTCAATATTTGAAAAATGGTCTTAAGAAATGTAAAGTATACATGATCAGAAGTTCATGCTTAAACATTCGATAATTATGGTCTAATATTTCTACACTTGCTACAAATTGCTACACAACCTGTTTATCCAGTCATTTTGGGGCATGAAGGGGGCAGAAGTTGAAGGATAAAATGAAGTCTGATAATGATGTACCGTCACATCATGTATACTTTACATTTCTTAAGACCATTTTTCAAATATTAAATTTTTTAACTTTTTGGACAAAATAGCCAATTTTACATCGAGGTGCCCAGATGTCCCTAGTTCCCACCTATCCTGTATCCGTATAGGCTACCACCAAGCTGTTTCCACTGCTGCTTGGGGTCATGCATAATGTCCCACATTAAAACCCATTAAGACCTGCATGAGGCCGATTCTACAAATGCCTTCTAAAAATCAGTAGTTCTCAATCTATTTCGTAGATCTGCTACTTTTGAATAGCCAACACAAACATCTAAAATGACGCAGATGTGTTCCCGGTTTTAATTAGTAGGCCTACTAGTAGCCAGTGGTCCTCAAACATTTTCATGTTAAAGACCCCCAAATTGACATATTTGGCCGTGGTGGACCCCCATCTCGAAGGATTGCGCCATGCAGCACCCCTAGAAGAGAAGTTTTTTTTTTTCCTTTCTTTTCACAACATATTTCAACATTATATTACAAATACAACAGAAAACAAAAAAAGACAATTACAATAAAACATACAAGACAATCAATGCAAAAACAATAACAAAAGAAAAACATACATTGACATCAGCACTACTCCTCTCCAGATTCTTCCATTAAATGTGGCAGATTATTATTTTCCATATACTGTATAAAACAACCCCACACCTCCTGAAACATCTCTTATTTGTCCTTAAGTATATATGTGATTTTTTCTAGGGGTAGGCATAAAGACAATTCCCTGAACCACTGTGCAATGCTTGGTCTATCCGGCCTCTTCCAGGTCAATGCAATTACTCTTTTGGCTTGTAAAAGACAAATATCTATGAATATGTGTCCATCTGGATAGAGGCCTAGTAGAAAGAACTTAGGTTCTGTAGAAGAGAAGATTTGATTTTTTTTAAAGAATTCTAAAATGAATGTGTTGACTCAGTGAGTGAGAACCCTTTCTGTCTGTCTGTCTGACTCCCAGACAGCAGATGTTTACCACTGTCATGAGGAATGTGTGTGTGTGTGTGTGTGTGTGTGTGTGTGTGTGTGTGTGTGTGTGTGTGTGTGTGTGTGTGTGTGTGTGTGTGTGTGTGTGTGTGTGTGTGTGTGTGTGTGTGTGTGTGTGTGTGTGTGTGTGTGTGTGTTTTACTACACTTGTGAGGGCCACATGTCCCCACAAGTATAGCACAATTTGAGAAATAGACATTGTTGAGGAGCTGTGCCTGATTTGTACTTTAGTTATGCGCCATGCAGTAGTGCTGTACACCGAAAATAGAAGATCTACAAGCGCATGACACATTGCAGTGTGACGTGTTGCAAGCTTGTAGCCTAGATGCTGCTATTTTTGGCCTAAGGGTTACAGTTAAAAATAGCAAGGGATTGTAACTATGGCATGCATTCATAAAATTACTGTCCTAAAATGATGATGTCCTCAGATGTACAGTGACATAAACATACGTGTGTGTGTGTGTGTGTGTGTGTGTGTGTGTGTGTGTGTGTGTGTGTGCGCGTGTGTGTGCGTGTGTGTGTGTGTGTGTGTGTGTGTGTGTGTGTGTGTGTGTGTGTGTGTGTGTGTGTGTGTGTGTGTGTGCGCGTGTGCGTGTGTGTGTGGCTTGCGGAGGGATGCTAGACAGTTTTCACACAGTCTATTGTACAGGAGGTTATAAAAAACAGTCTGCATTCTTGGACAAACACAGTGAAGGTTTTCTTCTAACACACAGTGTTTTTCAAGAAAACCGCCATGTGTCTGTGTAGTGAGAATCTACAGTGTACAACTATATATCTTTGGCCTGATGTGTTTACATGACAAAACATTATAGCATAAACACATTCCCCTCTCGCTGTATTTTGCCGTTTTCACTGTTTGTTTTGGTAGACAGGGATGTGGTATTTTTTGTTGGTCTACCAAAACCAAGTGAAAACACCCAAAATACAGCGAGAGGGCAGTGGGTTTCTGCAGGTAAACACCACCACACTACTACTCCAGTGGATGATAACTGCTGCTATACAGTAGAGCAGGGGTCTTCAATGTTTTTTTTTAACCCAAGGACGCCCTAGCTGAGAGAGAGATGAAGCAGGGACCCCCTCTATATTGTATAAAATTGTGTTTGTTTGTTTTTTTACTTGGTTTACTCTTTTTTTCCCTCTACACCTATACCTCTTTGCCAAAAGTAGCAGATCTACAAGCTCAGATGAGCTTGTAGTTCTGCTATTTCTCAGCTTATGTTCCCCTCAGAAAATGAATTCTAGGGTTCAAGTGGTTAATAAAAAAAAAAAAAGAAGTCCTGAAGACAAAAAAGTCCTGAGGACGTGTTACCATTGTGGTCCTATGTAGCCTATTCAATTCATCAACATAGCATAACAAATAACACAATAATACATGTCATCAACAACTACAAAACACTATATGTACAAAGGAGATAAAGGAAAAACGGCGACACCTCCATTCGATGGGAATTTACATTCACCTCCCCTTCTGGTCTCCTGATAGATGATTTTTCAGGCCAATTTTTTGAAAGAAACCAGTGGACGGTTTGTCAGGGCATTTCACATTTTGGTGTTATAGCAGTAGAATGAGAACGAGTCTGCTGTTATCAGGTCGTTTAATCCGCAGCTCTGAGAGACAGGGGACCCCCGTCGTCTCCCCATCCCCCCCACACTAGTATTATCATGTCACCCACCCTCCCCCTCCTCCTCCTCCTCCGAAGAAACATGCGAGATGACCTGGAAGGCCACAGCGGGTGAAACGGTGGCTATTCGTGTGTGTGTGTGTGTGTGTGTGTGTGTGTGTGTGTGTGTGTGTGTGTGTGTGTGTGTGTGTGTGTGTGTGTGTGTGTGTGTGTGTGTGTGTGTGTGTGTGTGTGTGTGTGTGTGTGTGTGTGTGTGTGTGCGTGTGTACACAGATGATTTACAGCAGGTGTTGTTTCATCATAAAGGTTGTTATTGTCTGAGCTGATAGAACGGCCTCTGTGAAGGAATAATGGCTTGAAGTTATTGCAATCTTGTGAAATGGGTTATTCTGAGGGGGAAGCTGCGTGTGTGTGCGTGTGTGTGTGTGTGTGTGTGTGTGTGTGTGTGTGTGTGTCTGTTGCGCCAATGTTTATGTCTGCCTTTGTCTGTGTGCCTGGGGTCAACGTGTGTGCATGAGTGGGGTCTGCAGATTAGAAATGTCCCAGCATCCTCCTGGGTCCATCTGTCAGAGAGGAGCCTAGAGAGATGGACAGATGAGAAGAGATGGAGGAGGGATGGATGGAGGGAGGGGGGAGGGGAGATATCCCTCCATCTGGCTCTTAAACCGTATACAACAACAACAGATAATTAACGATAAATAAATTAAATGGAGGGAAAACTGTGTTTGTTGTTTCCACTTAAACCCTGTACTTAATTGACCCGGGAGCCCCAAGGGCTCAATGTTAGTCCGCCTCATGGATTAAAGTCCTCAGTCTGACTGATTTCAGTCATTTGGATTCGGGCAGACGGGCATGTCTTCTATGGAAGCATGTCACGCAGCGAAAACATCCTATCTACAAGCTCTCAATGCGTCGTTTTGGTTATTTCGTTAACCTCATAGCATAATTGCCTAATGCATATTTTAAGGTTTTCAGGAAAGGCAAAACAAAAAATCACATTCTGCCTAAGTGATCTAGTCTAGTTGACTTCAATCATGAGTAAAAAACTAAATTTTCCTAAGTCATGTTTATGTGCCTTTATTTAGATCTGCCTAACTCTACTCTCCTAACACTGCTGATTCATCCTGCCTTGTTGCCAGTGTCCTCAACCTATCAGAATGCTTGTTACAGAATACATTCAAAAACCCATTTTTATGCCTAAGTTGACTTAAAAGCACTTTCTGCCTAAGTCATTTTGAAATGTAACAAGTATTCTGATTGGCTTAGGACATAGGCAATAAGGCACAATGATGCACCAGTGTTAGGAGAGTAGATCCAGGCAAAAATGTCAATTTGACCAAAAAGTGACTGAGGCAATTATGCTATGAGGATAATGAGGCTAACGCTTTTTGAAAGATTAGAGCATTTGAACTAAGTGGTCATAGCAATACGTTCAGAAGCATCTTCCATAAAAACCTGCATGTCTCGGATATTTCATAAAGCCTCAGTCTGTGATTTCTTCACCTGGTTGACACAGTATGTACAACAGCAGGAACAATATTACTAAAACATAATCATTTTACATATTGTTTTAATTGTTTAGGAATCAGCATTAATCCATGCCTCCTACATTTCCTCCCCTCTATACCAGAGGTTCTCAAACTATAGGGCAGGGGTCTTCAACAAGGGGTCCGGGACCCCTAGGGGGTCCTCAGAGTTACTGCGGGGGGTCCGCCAAATCTTTGTGTGATAGGATTTTTTATTTTACCTTAAACACTTGAACCCTAGCATCCCTTTTCTGAGGAGAACTAGCCAAAAATAGCAGATCTACAAGCTCACAACGCCTCGCGCTGCGAGGCGTTGTGAGCTTGTAGATCAAGGTGGACGAGAAATAAAAAATAATTCCTCCAGTGATTAGAAATTGATAATTCAAAATATGCTCCTCGTTGACTTACATTGTACACTGAAACAGCTCTCAAACTCACTCTTTTAGCACATAAACGAACGCAATCAAAGTTGATTCAGACGATATAGAACATCACAAAACCTTGTACTGTTTTTTTCTTCTATAAAAAATGTTTAACTTCCTGTTGATTTTTCCATTTTTATTAGGAAGAAAACCCGGACTGGATCCATGGATCCGGATCCGGATCTTCAAATAGTAAAAGCAACAGGAAGGTAATTTTGTTTTTTATAAAAAAAAAAACAGCATATTTTGAATGATCAATTTCTAATCAATGGAGCAATTATTTTTGATTTCTTGTCCACCTTGAGTTACATCATGGCAAGGTAACTACACAACCCAAACCTCTACCAAAGTGGTCTTGCCCTTTAAGTCTGTTTTATTTGTTTAAAAAAAATGCATAGCATGTGAATACATCTTTTTAGTTTATTTAAAAAAAAAAGAACGTTCTGGCAACCGATGCTTCCATTTACAAAACACTTCCGTAGCTTTTAAACTACGCTGATAAGACAGCAATCACAGCGTTGTAAATGTATTTTCTAATAAATATTCCTATTCAAGACTAGCAACGTATGTTTTGATCTTTAAATATGCTTCATTTCAACTTTGAAATTGCACAATAAATCAGTGAGGTCGCCAAAGAATTTCCCCCGTAAAATAGGGTATAAAAACGTTGGAGAACCCCTGCTCTATACAGTACTAAATCTCTTCAGCGACAATAACCGATCTGCAATAAAGATCACAACACGTTGCGCCGCGTAGTGAGCTATAGTAGACGGGCTATTTTCGACAAATGTTCGCGCCAGAATAGGGACACGCTATGGTTCATGTGAGGGTATCCATTGTCTTTTAGTATTGGGAAACATTTATCTATGTTTCTATCTAATCTGTGGTGAGAATCAGACAGATGTGTAAGTCACACACACACACACACACACACACACACACACACACACACACACACACACACACACACACACACACACACACACACACGTCATCTGAAGAGTATTTGGTAGCCGGTTAATGAGTTACTTTGGTAGTGGGATATTTAAGTCACGGTATCAAGTTCCACGTGAGTTATTTCCAGCAGGAAATCACCCGTTACATACCATGGTCTACTTTACGAGTGTGTGTGTGTGTGTGTGTGTGTGTGTGTGTGTGTGTGTGTGTGTGTGTGTGTGTGTGTGTGTGTGTGTGTGTGTGTGTGTGTGTGTGTGTGTGTGTGTGTGTGTGTGTGTGTGTGTGTGTGTCCATTGTCTGTGGAGACGGCAGACTAGCACGGCAATGAGAGAGTGATTGTCTGGTCAGTAAGTGATATGCAGCCAATAAGGAGAGAGCATAACAAAGCCAGGCAGCTCCCCTGCCAGCTGACTTGACGTTCAGTTACAATATTCAGCATGAATGTACCCTAATAGTTTCCCTATTCTCTGCAGTCTGCATGTTACAATATTCTATTTCACACACACACACACACACACACACACACACACACACACACACACACACACACACACACACACACACACACACACACACACACACACACACACACACACACACACACACACACACACTGTAGGGTCACAGAAACATAAATGCATTATTTGTGTTATCCCAAGTGTAGAGCCCAATATTTTATTGTGAAGGCTGGGGAACTGGTGAGTGGTTGTGAGAGAGTGACAATGCGCTAGCTTGGCTGTTGTTCAGCGTTGGTGGAGAGAGAGCAGGTAGCCTACAGGTTCCGTGTTATCAGAGCGGTAAAATCAACATGCAGGAAGACCTGTTTTGTGTTCTGAATCCAATTTGTGAGTGAGGAAGGAAAAGTACTGCAGCGATCGGCTGACCGTTTGACGAAGATGATCAGCGATTTGAGGCTGGATGCCTCAAATATGTCAGGGGAGGGTTAGCTCAACTAAAATAACCTACATTAGGCCAGGGGTTTTCAACGGGGGGGGGGGGGGTGGGTCTGGCCGGGACCCCTAGGGGGTCCTCTGAGTAACTACAGGGGGTCCGCCAAATCTTTGTGTGATGGGGGACATTAGCCAAAAATAGCAGATGTACTATATGGAGTTGCATAGGTCAGTCAAATTATGAAAACTCAATTTCTAATAAACGCCAGCCAGTGGATGCATATGATTGTAATGATTGTAGTTGTAAGACCCTTTACTGGATGCTTGGATGATTTAAGCCATTGTTTATATTGTGAGTGAAGAAATGGCAGTCGTTGGTCTATGAAACTGTTTAGGACTGTGTTGTACAGGCATATATGCTCAGCTGGACTGCAGCCTTTGAGCAATAGATGCGTGATGGACTGGATTTGATGTACCAGTTTCCAAGCTCAAAATGATTACGATTGGGTTTAATCATGGCTTGGATGTGTGGTGCGTGCATGTGTGTGTACGTGCGAGTGCGTGCGTGCGCACGCACATGTGGGGGGCCCTCTCTGGAGTTTCAGTGTAGGGGCCCCCAGGGATGCTAATCTGGCTCTGGCTCCAAGGACTCGAGCAGCAGTTGATCTGAATCAACTGCAGTTTGTCTGATTGGCACTAAAATACATCTCAAATTCTCATTCTACTGCTCTGCCACCAATATGTGGAATGCCCTAACAGGCTGACACCATCCATTAAAAGATATAAATCACTGGTTTCTTTCAAAACGGGATTGTAAAACCATCTATCAGGAGACCACAAAGGGGGGATTAATGCAATTTCCCATAGAAAGGAGGTGTCATTCACTGCCGATGTTTTCCCTTTTTCTCCTTTGTACATACAGCATGGTGTTTTGTATTTGTGGATGACATGTATTCTTGTGTAATGTTTTTATGCTATGTTGATGAATTCAATACATATAAGACCACAATGAAAATGAAAAGTCCCATTGAGACCTGAAGCCAATTCTACATGTCTCCTAAATCTCAACAGTTTTTCTATATCAGTGGTGCTCAATCTTTTTCATGTCAAGGACCCCCAAAATTATATGTATTTGGCCGCAGACCCCCGTCAAAATATGTTGTTCCAGGGACCCCCAGAAGCAAAGATTTGAGATAAAAATGTTCGCTTTAAAATATATATATTCAAAGATTTGCACACATTTTCACGATTTTTCAAAAATAGCAGATCTACAAGCTCGTAGCGCGGCACTCGGTGCCGCGCTATGAGCTTGTATATCTGCTATTTTTGAATAGCCCAAAGTGTAAAATAATGCTTTTTAGCTCAAATCAAAAAATGACACAGTTCCAGGTCTTATTAATGTCTTACGGTACCTCGTGCTGTTTACATTTCTGACTAATAAAGTATTCAAATCAATGCAAATCAATCAATCAATTTGGGGGGGTCCTTGACATGAAAACGTTTGAGAACCAACTGGCACACAAAGGTTCAGGTTGACCAAAAAGGATGATTATTTTGGCAGAGACGACGAGGGCTATGTTTAGATGTAAGGCTAGTTTTCCTTAATGAAGGACAGACCTCAGGGTGGTAGTAATTGTATGGACTGGTGGGAGAAAGAGAGCATGGCTGTGATTTAGGTGGAATTGTAGAGGGAGGGGGGAGGGGTTGCCTGGCTGTGTGTGTACGTGGGTGCATGTTTAATGTGCGACGAGTGTGCGATAGTGTTTCTCTCTCATATACATGTTTGTGTGTGATTAATGTAGTATGTGTGTATATCTTGGAGAGAGAGCGAGAGAGAGAGAGAGAGAGAGCGTGTTGTGTGTGTGTGTGTGTGTGTGTGTGTGTGTGTGTGTGTGTGTGTGTGTGTGTGTGTGTGTGTGTGTGTGTGTGTGTGTGTGTGTGCATGTGTGTGCGTGTGCGTGTGTGTGTGTGTGTGTGTGTGTGTGTGTGTGTGTGTGTGTGTGTGTGTGTTTGGCGTGCGTGTGCGTGTCTGTGTGTGGCATGCCATGCACGGGTACTAGGGTAGTCTTCTGGGGGTCGGTAGTCGGTTGGGCCGACCCCTCCCCCAGTGTGTGTGCGTGCGTGTCAGAGGGGGAATGTGCGTGTGTGTGCGTGTGTGTTGTGACTGCATTCATTCATTCCTACTGCTCTGTGCTCTCTCTCTCTCTCTCTGAGCGGCTAGCAGGGTCTTTGTCTGTCTGTGGATTCCGGCAGGCAGTCAGGTTAAGGAAGGAAACACTTTCACAGGAGACCCACTGAATTCAAATGACCAGCAGGCAGCGTGCAGGAACATTACATTCTACAGCAGGGGTCTTCAACGTTTTCAGGCTAAGGACCCCCTAGCTGACAGAGAGATGAAGCAGGGACCCCCTACTCCATATTGTATGAAATTGTGTTTCAGATTAAAGTTTTTTTTTTACTTAGTCTTCTCTTTTTTCCCCTCTACACCTAGCCTCTTTGCCAAAAATAGCCGATCTACAAGCGCGAGGCGTTGTGAGCTTGTAGATCTGCTATTTTTGGCTAAAGTTCTCCTCACAAAAGAGGATGCTAGGGTTCAAATGGTTAAGGTAAAAAAAAAAAATCATATCACACAAAGATTTGGCGGACCCCCTGTTGTAACTCTGAGGACCCCCTAGGGGTCCCGGACCCCCTGTTGAGAGAGAGAGAGAGAGAGAGAGAGAGAGAGAGAGAGAGAGAGAGAGAGAGAGAGAGAGAGAGAGAGAGAGAGAGAGAGAGAGAGAGAGAGAGACCTGTGCTGACCACAGTACATAGATACATGCTACTGTACAATTACTTTAAAAACACTCTAAAACACATCATTCATTTGGCTCGATCGCAAAATGGTTTTATTTTATACTACGTGTATTAGTAAATGTATGGTAAAACAGAGAGAGGCTTGGAGGAGATCATTTGTGTTAGAGTTCACCCAGAGACATCCTGCAGGGTTGAGTTATTGTTGAACCCATGCACCCCCCCCACACGCACACACACACACACACACACACACACACACACACACACACACACACACACACACACACACACACACACACACACACACACACACACACACACACACACACACACACACACACACACACACACACACACACTGTACCTCCATAACGTTCTATTTCCCCTCTCTCCCCGATTCTTTGTGTGTGTGTGTGTGTGTGTGTGTGTGTGTGTGTGTGTGTGTGTGTGTGTGTGTGTGTGTCGGGGTTTTGAAAGGGAACACGTGTGCCCCAGGACATAATACCCCTCCCTCCCTCCCAGTCTGTCTGTCTGTCTCTTCTCTGTCTCCCCTACATTGCCCCCCCTCTCTCTGTCTCCATCTCTGTCTCTCTGCTCTCTCTCTCTCTCTCTCTCTCTCTCTCTCTCTCTCTCTCTCTCTCTCTCTCTCTCTCTCTCTCTCTCTCTCTCTCTCTCTCTCTCTCTCTCTCTCTCTCTTCATTCCTCTCTATTTCCCCCTCCTCTCTCTCTCATTCTCTCTCTCTCTCTCTCTCTCTCTCTCTCTCTCTCTCTCTCTCTCTCTCTCTCTCTCTCATTCTACAGCAGGGGTTCCCAAACCTTTCAGCTCGAGACCCGAATGATGATGTAGCCGATCTAAATAGATCTAAATAGATCTAAATACGGTAGCCAATCTATCCATTTATTTGTGGAACTGACGCAAACTAAATGTAATGCCTACAATTCCAAGTGCTTGTCAGGGTGAGCGAGCCCCCAGTTTCAATGTGATTATTTTGGGGGGTCGCGGCCTGAACATTTTGGGAACCTTGGTCTTCTAGACCAGGGGTCACCCCAAACTGACCAAATATAACATTCAACAATCCAAGTCGAATTTAACATGGAAGCAGAAGCACGTTCTTGTTTCAGCAGCAGAACGAGAACACGTCTCCATGTCAAATTTGCTCCATTTAAAAGGTTCTTTCCAACCTTAATAACCCTAATCTTACCCCTCCATCTAAATTACAGACATGTGTAAGATCCTGGGAATACCTTTACATTTTTATATAGTTGTTCCACTATGCCGAATGCTAAGTTAATAGGACAGAGGAGGAGGAGGTCACAGATGGGACATATTTGACATGTTCCAAACATTAGCAGGGATTTGGGGATAGACTGAGACCTTCTTCTCCCAGCTGATAAGCGATCACATACTTAGCTTGGCTGTCAGTGGAGCGTTGTTATGAATTCCACCAGCGTTATGGGACCTTCATTCTAGTTGTGCTCTTCTGCTGCGCTGTTTCTAGATCCCCGTGGGGGTCTTTATTCATTCCCTGTAAATGCTATTTGGCATGTAACATTTATTAAAAATGTTATTCTTACAGGGAGTGAATGGATTCAGAGACCTGACGCCAAACTATGCTTCCTCATGCTTTCTATATCTATGCTCAAGCTTGCTTAATAAATATATGTTCTAATCCAATCCAAGAGTTGTCTGACTGAACTGAGGTTAGGGTTCGGGTTAGGTTTAGACATAGTCTTACTGAGGTTAGGGTTAGGGTTAAGGTAAGGTTTAGACATAGTCTTACTGAGGTTAGGGTTAGGGTTAAGGTAAGGTTTAGACATAGTCTTACTGAGGTTAGGGTTAAGGTTAGGTTTAGACATAGTCTTACTGAGGTTAGGGTTAAGGTTAAGGTAAGGTTTAGACATAGTCTTACTGAGGTTAGGATTAAGGTTAGGTTTAGACATAGTCTTACTGAGGTTAGGGTTAGGATTAAGGTTAGGTTTAGACATAGTCTTACTGAGGTTAGGGTTAGGGTTAAGGTTAGGTTTAGACATAGTCTTACGGAGGTTATGGTTAGGGTTAAGGTTAGGTTTAGACATAGTCTTACGGAGGTTATGGTTAGGGTTAAGGTTAGGTTTAGACATAGTCTTACGGAGGTTATGGGGTTAGGGTTAAGGTTAGGTTTAGACATAGTCTTACTGAGGTTATGGTTAGGCTTAAGGTTAGGTTTAGACATAGTCTTACTGAGG
>NC_139953.1:39743962-39770305 GCF_963454915.1 Gymnoscopelus microlampas
AACACACAAGACTTTGGTGATAATATAACATTAGAGGTAGGGTAGTGTAAGTCATATGTTTTTGTTAAAGTAAGTGCTAAATAGCTGTATATTTTGATAGTAATCATTGCAGACAGAGTCTGAGAACAGGGGTATCCATGTCTCTCCAGCTCTTTGATTAAGAGAAAATACATCTTCAGGTCGTGATTTCACTTTTATCTGGTCAGGAGCAGGATACAGGATAAACAAGTGAAATGGGGAGTATAATGACACGTAGAAATGACCAAACAAAATTGGAATTGGATTTGGAACACTATAGCTGTAGAGACAGGGAGACCCATGTTACTGAACAAATACTCTATAGCAGTGGTTTTCAACCAGTGGTCCGGGGACCACCAGTGGTCCTTGAGGGAGTAACAGGGGGTCCCCAGCGAAATTAGTTAACATAAGCGTCACAATCATTTTAACCGCTTAGCTTTGGCTATTCAAAAATAGCAGATATACAAGCTCATAGCGCGGCACAGAGTGCCGCGCTATGAGCTTGTAGATTTGCTATTTTTGAAAAACCTTGAAAAAGTGTGCATATCTTTGAACATTTATATTTTTTTAAAGCAAAAATTAACTGATATCTTTGCTTTTGGCGGCCCCTGGCACAAAACATTTTCAAGTGGTGGTCCAAATGTATAACAATTTAGGGGTCCTTGGCATGAAAAAGTTTGAAAACCACTGCTCTATAGTAATGATAAATCTTTGACATTTTTACATTTCACTTAGAATATCACTTACCCTTTCTTTAATATTATAAAATAAATGTAAAACAAAATGACATAGTATTTTTTCTTGGAAACCTTGAAAAACCTTTCTTTTTTTTCATAGTGATACCAATATCATGCTCTTATCCAGAGCGACTTAAAATAAAATAAGAACTTGAATTATACTACGTTAGTTCCATTGATCCAAGCCGAAAACTCAATCGATTGATTGACCAGTAAAGTGAACATGATCTGAAAATGCCTTCAAGATGTTCAAGTGCGTGCGGCCCCGATCCGGAAAAGGTTTTGAAACCGCTGACCTAGAGACCATGCTGCACACAGACGTGCACGCTATGATGCACGCAAACACACATACGACAAAGATGCACTCAGACACACTTATGTAAGGGTTCCTAATCCTGCCTGGGGGTTTTATACAGGCACTATGCGGTAGGAAGTGGGACAGAAACATACACACAGTGATGGATTTGCTGGGGGGGAGGGGGGGCGGGGGTAGAGGGGAAATCCATGCCTCTGCTTTTGATATCCCCCTGTGGTAATTGCCCCCCGAAAGGTAAAAAAGAAAATCGGCACATATAGGCTGCATAATTGCAGATACTGATGTCGTAAAAAAAAGAAAGAAAGAAGTCTAATACTGATATATCAGCCTAAAGATAGTCTTCAAAAGACAATAACCCATTGAGACCTGAACCCGATTCTACATGTCTCCTAAATCTCAACAGTATTCTTTTTCATGTCAAGGACCCCCAAAATGATATGTATTTGGCCACGGACCCCCATCAAAATATTTTGTTCCAGGGACCCCCAGAAGCAAAGATTTGAGTAAAAAATGTTCGCTTTAAAAATATATATATTCAAAGATTTGCACACATTTTCACGATTTTTCAAAAATGGCAGATCTACAAGCTCAAGCTCGTAGCGCAGCACTCGGTGCCGCGCTATGAGCTTGTAGATCTTCTATTTTTGAATAGCCCAAAGTGTAAAATAATGCTTTTTAGCTCAAATCTAAAAATGACACAGTTCCAAGTCTTAATGGGATAAGGTGGCTGCACTGGTAGCCAAAGTGACAATATTTTATTCTTGACGCAGAGTAATGAAAACCGACGTTTCGGCAGCTAACTGCCTTCTTCAGGGTATATGATGTATATCGGCCAAACCGATATATTGGTCTGTCTCTCTAGCTCTGGTCCGTTCTCCGGGCTATGGACCAGAGCTAGTCTGTCTCTAATCGTGATTCAGGTCCTGTGCCTGCTGGCAGACACAGACACTGTTGATGCGTGTGTCTGTGCATGCATGCATGCGACATGTGTGTGACTGTGTGTGTGTGCTTGCGTGCGTCTATGTAAACCTATAACCCATCTGTCTGTCATGCAGGAAAAGACATCTCATCCATATTCTGTTGTTGTATGTTGATCTCTTTTACAGTAGATGTTTTCTGCTATCTTCATCCTGACCTGCTGCTCATGGGGGAGAGGGAGAGAGAGAGAGAGAGAGAGAGAGAGAGAGAGAGAGAGAGAGAGAGAGAGAGAGAGAGAGAGAGAGAGAGAGAGAGAGAGAGAGAGAGAGAGAGAGAGAGAGAGAGAGAGAGAGAGAGAGAGAGAGAGAGAGAGAGAGAGAGAGAGAGAGAGAGAGAGAGAGAGAGAGAGAGAGAGAGAGAGAGAGAGAGAGAGAGAGAGAGAGAGAGAGGAACAGGATGATTCATGTCTGTTGGGTCTTCTTTATACTTCGTCTCTGTCGGGTGGAAACCTCTCCCACCCAGCAATGTGTGATAGGGCTCTATAGCAGGGGACAGGCGGGAGAGCAGGTTTCTTGGATAAGTGCCGATCCAAAAAACTCAAACTAAATAAAAACTAAACTAAAACAGTAAAACATTTTCACACACAAAAAAAACTAAACTAGTAAATCCGTTTTAAAAACTAATTAACCCATTAAGACCTGAAGCCAATTCTACAAATGTCTTCTAAATCCTAGTTTTCTGAAACACCTATGTTTTTTCTATATCAAACTTTTTCATGTCAAGGACCCCTAAAATGATATGTATTTGGCCACGGACCCCCATCTCAAAATATTTAGTTCCAGGGACCCCCAGAAGCGAAGAATAGAGTTAAAAATGTTCGCTTTAAACAATATATATATTCAAAGATTTGCACACATTTTCACGATTTTTCAAAAATAGCAGATCTACAAGCTCGTAGCGCGGCACTCGGTGCCACGCTATGAGCTTGTAGATCTGCTATTTTTGAATAACCAAAGCGTAAATAATGCTTTTTCAAAGTCAAAACAACAACATTTAAAGCTGTAGTAACCTTGGTCTGTCCATGTATCTGCCCTCTGCTTGATAGTGTCTTACATCTATCTGTCTGTCTCTGTCTGTCTGTCCAGGCTGGGCGATCAGTTCTACAAGGAGGCCATAGAACACTGTCGCAGCTACAACGCCCGGCTGTGCGCCGAGCGCAGCGTCCGCATGCCCTTCCTGGACTCCCAGACCGGCGTGGCCCAGAACAACTGCTACATCTGGATGACAAAGTGCCACCGCCAGCCAGGTGAGGGCGCCACCAGTGTCTCTAACGCACTGGGATTCAAAAACTATAAAGCAAAACAAACAAGAACTAATTGACTTACTAAATGTCAATTATGACTGTGGTAACAGTCTGATAACACTGTGGTCCCTCGGCCAGGGGGGGGGGGGGGGACCGACAGACTCGAGTCAAACAAAACTGTTACATTTCAGGATTCAAAATCAGAAATAGCTAAAGTAGCAGATCTACAAGCTCTAAACGCGCCATGATATGCTTTCCCCTCCCTCCCTTCCTCCATGCATCCATCCATCCATCCATCCATCCGTCCATGCATGCATCCATCCATCCATCCATCATGTTATCTGGGTGATGTTGAGGCTTCGGTTTCCTGGTGGTTTTGGACACAAATAGCAGCAGTGTGTCCTACAGGCCTGACAGGAGACACCCTGCTCTTAGTGGTCAACCTCTGTCTCAATATACGCATTTATTCTGGGCTTGTCACACCAACTCTCTCTCTCTCTCTGTCTCTCTCTCTCTCCCTGTCTCTCTCTCTCTCTTTGATTCTACAGCAGGGATTCCCAAACTCTTTTCAGTGCTAGACCCAAAAGATAAATGTTGGTGTCTCCCCCCGCAACCCAGACTTTGGTACAAATGAACCCTCTTTCAGAAATAGTGAAAATAGTCACTCTACAAGTTGTCAACACATCTACAAGTTGGAACTTGTGGATTGGCTATTTTCACTGCCTGTTAAAGTTTTTGAAAATGTATGGATTTTTTTCTCTTTTCTAAAATAGTTTTTTCCCCAAAACAAATCGTATTTATTATTGAAAATCTTTTAAAATAAAATGTTTTGTCGGTAGGAAATGTACTTATAACCCATAAAAAAATGGGTCCATGTCAGACCCCTAAATGAGTCCCGACCCACGTACTGTTTTGGAAACACTGGTGTACTTGTCTCTCTGCACATTGAGTTGAGTTGAGTTTATTCCAGGATAACCAGGTTCTGTCACAATCCACAGGGAAGTGCGTGAGACATTTTTACATTTTTGACAGCTAATACACCAGATGTTGTTGTGGTTGATGAAGAGTCCAGAGAAGTGTCTGTGTTAGAGATAGCATGCACCTTTGACCCTAGCCTAGAGGAAGCCTTTATGACCAAGGTAATTAAATACCAACCACTCCTACATACCATCTCAGAGCTGGGCTATAGGTGCAGAACTATTTGTTTTTTATATATATAGGCAAAAATGCTGGCAAAGTACTGTGCTCTCGCTCTCTATTTCATAATTGGTAGCCGCCACATATGGCGGAGTACTGAGTGATATGCTTATTGTATCATGAAGACATTAATATTTGTGTCCTTGTATGCTCTCCTTTATGTGGACATGAATAAATTGTTAAAATGTGTGTTTTTGTGTGTGTGTGTCAGGTCAGGCAGTAGGACAGATGTATTCTTATCCAGCTCGTTGTTGGAGGAAGAAGCGGCGACTCCACACACCACTGGACCCCCAACTACGACTGTGTGAGCTCAGACTGGGTAACTAACACACACGCACGCACGCACACACACACACACGCACGCACGCACGCACGCACGCACGCACGCACACACACACACACACACACACACACACACACACACACACACACACACACACACACACACACACACACACACACACACACACACACACACACACACACACACACACACACACACACACACACACACACACACACACACACAAGGGAAAAAAGGTGGGCCCATTTCTAGGAGAGATTGCCCCTGTCTTCAACAGATTCATTATTCTTTAGTATTCTTTAGCAGATCTCAGCCTACACGTTTAAATATAATGTCTTTTATGTCTAAACAGCATGGTAAAACACTGCACAACACTTTAAAGTTGCTCCATGCATTGGCGTACACAGTATCAATATGCAACCGCATCGTTTAGTCTTTTTTATTGACATGAAGCATGACGTTTCATGTTTTAGTTGATCTCTTTTAAAGTGTCATTGATGTCTTGAAGTGACCGCTATCGCCGCCGCTGTTGGGGGCTCATCCGGACCCCACTTTGAGAACCACTGTTTCAACAAAATGTGTCATAAATCACATGTCGTGAGAGGATTCTCGGCGGTCGGATCTGCACTGGTTTCCATGATAGATTGATGAATGGAGGGCCGGGAAAAGGAAGGAATTTGGGGTAAAATTTGTGGAGGTTTATGTAAATGGTGTGGCTGATATTGTTGACAATGGACAATGGACATGTACTGTGTTGCCGTGGTTCTTCAAACCCCCAGGGGTCCTTGAAGGTGTTCCAGGGGGTCCCCATGCTAAATGATTGATGGTTATGAACCAAATGGACCCTTGTAACTCTGATAAATGGAAACAAATGGAACCTTACAGGTCTGTAACTCAGAGAGTGTACAAATGGAACCAAATGGACCCTTACGGGTCCATTTGGTTCCATTTGTACACTCTCTGAGTTATGGGGTTCGGTAATGCATACTGACCTGGGGGTCCTTGAAATTAAAAGGTTTTAGAGCCACTTGAGTAGTGACTCTTTCTTTCTTTCTTTCTTTCTTTCTTTCTTTCTTTCTTTCTTTCTTTCTTTCTTTCTTTCTTTCTTTCTTTCTTTCTTTCTCTAATGGGTTCCATGTTGTGCATGGTGTGGTGACTCTCACAGGTCAGGCTTTTGGTCCCCTCTAGAAGCACATACATATTTTATATCTGCTCACTGTATACTGTCTGACCATCTGGCTCTGGTTAGCCTGTCTGTCTGTCTGTCTGTCTGTCTGTCTGTCTGTCTGTCTGTCTGTCTGTCTGTCTGTCTGTCTGTCTGTCTGCCCGACCGTATCTGTCTGTCTGTCTGTCTGTCTGTCTGTCTGTCTGTCTGTCTGTCTGTCTGTCTCTCTCTCTCTCTCTCTCTCTCTCTCTCTCTCTCTCTCTCTCTCTCTCTCTCAGGGGTCTCCAGGTTCATTCTTCTTTGAATCAATGCCTCCTCTCTCTGTTCGGACTACACACACACACACACACACACACACACACACACACACACACACACACACACACACACACACACACACACACACACACACACACACACACACACACACACACACACACACACACACACACACACACACACACACACACACACACACACACACACACACACACACACACACACACACACACACACACACACACACACACACACACACACACACACACACACACACACACACACACACACACACACACACACACACACACACACACACACACACACACACACACACACACACACACACACACACACACACACACACACACACACACACACACACACACACAACACACACATACACACACACACACACACACACCCCTCCTTGCAGTACAGGAGCACCCTAACAGGGCCTCTATAATCATTTGTCCATGAGGTTTTAGAATGTAAGTGAGTCCTGTGAGGTAGCTTTGCGTGTGTGTGTGTGTGTGTGTGTGTGTGTGCGTGCGTGCGTGTGTGTGCGCGTGTGTGTGTGTGCGTGCGTGCATGCGCGTGTGTGCATTTGTGTGCGTGCGCGTGTGTGTCTGTGTCCGTATGTTTGTGCACGTGTGTCTGTGCGTTCACATGTTTGCGTGTGTGTTTGTACACTGTCGCTGCAGTACGTGTGTCTGCTACATCCAGTAATCCGTGTGCGTTGTGTGTCCGTGCATGTGAAGTGTAACTTAGACTGCAGGAATGAAGGAATGCCCCATGCATGCATCCAGGAACTGGATAAGGGGCTGAAATAAAAGCAGCTCTTTGTGTGCATGTCTGCCACTCTATTGTCTGTCCTCACTGTCCTCCAGTCTTCTAGACGCAACACTATCCTCCCACTTTATACCCACAGACACTCGGCTCTAAGCTGTCTCTAGAAGAAGTACTCCGATTTTTTTTTGTCTGAAGTGAAAGTAGCAATAGCACAACGTAGAAATCGTTGTTGTCGGGCAGAAACCTCTTATCTCCATATTCGTCACCTTGTTAAACTAATGGCCTATGTAATTTTTTTACGTTTTTCAGGAAAAAAAAAACTGATCCAAAACAAAACCATATGATATTTCTTAATCATTTCACCCAAAATGTTTATAACAAATTATGACATCAACAATTAGTGACATCTGCTGGGCCACTAATGGGAACTGCAGGTAATTTTGTTCTCCCGTGTGAGCTTCAATTTCAAGAGCTCTCCCTTGCCGCCTGGGTCAAAGTGGTTAAACAGAAAACATAAAATACATTTTCAGGGTGAGACAACCCCCACCACCCCCATCGCAGGAGAGAGCTGGCAGGGACAGAGCAAGCTTTGTTATAGGCCGAAACACTGAGGAGAGAGGAGATTTAACCCAGATATTATAGCTGTCATATAAGTCGACAGAGAGGACGCGAGCGGACATGTTTATGTAACAGATGGGGGCCATTTTCTTAGCCACTTAAGCCCCTATGCTCTATGCACATACTTGTACTGTACTTAAGTACAGTTCTCAAGTATAATACCACTGGTGTATCGTGTGTGTGTGTGTGTGTGTGTGTGTGTGTGTGTGTGTGTGTGTGTGTGTGTGTGTGTGTGTGTGTGTGTGTGTGTGTGTGGGAGAGGAGAGTCACAAAGGCAGTGCAGTAGCCCTGCTTTCAATAACATAACAAACAAACAGACAGACAGACAGAAACAGAGAGAGACAGAGGGAGAGACAGAGAGACAGAGGGAGAGACAGAGAGAGACAGACAGACAGACAGACAGACAGACAGACAGACAGACAGACAGACAGAGACAGACAGACAGACAGACAGACAGACAGAAACAGAGAGAGACAGACGGAGAGACAGAGAGAGACAGAGGGAGAGACAGAGAGAGACAGACAGACGGAGAGACAGAGGGAGAGACAGACAGACAGACGGAGAGACAGCGAGAGAGAGACAGACAGACAGACAGACAGAGGGAGAGAGAGAGAAAGACAGACATAGAGAGAGATGGATGAAAGGGTGTGGTTGTGTTTAGTGGTGTGGTTGTCATGTGACCTTGTGGACATCAGTCTTTATTGGAGTTGAGTGTACAATGGCCGCCGCAGTTTAAACAAATGAAAAGCAGCCTTTCTGCCTCGGCAGCGAAAACACTTGATCCTGCACACATGTTCAGCACACATGTGTACGCCAACGCACAACACACATGAACGCACGCACAGACACACACACGCACAGAGACCTTCCTCCTCCATTGCTTACCTACAGTAGCCTACATGGTTGCTTTTGGACAGAAACCTCTTATCTCCATATCCATATCTCTAACCTTTTGTGTGTTTTCCTAAATTAACGCCCCACTTGATCATACTACAGCGTCACACAAAAGTATCAAAAGTAGCAGATCTGAAGGCTCGAAAGCAGAAATAACTCATCAGGTGCCCGGAACCCACGACCGGAACCTCCGGCGCATAATTGCACCTCCAAAATGATTCCCCTGGTTTAAAATGTGTTTAGTTTGGTATCATTCGTTTAGTTTCTTTTGGTAAAATAAGCGTTTGGTGTGTCCATCTTTTATTCTAACTCGTAGCGTGACCAGCGAGACAAAACTAATTGATTCGCATTATGTGGGGGAACAAAAACAAGGCGACACCAACCATAATAATACACACCATAATACCGCCGGATCAAACGGCTCAGTTTTAGAATGAATACCAGGCTTTTCTCCGTGGTGGAAAGCCTGGTGCCACGAGGCTATCTGATTAGTAACAGTTTTGGATGTACAAGGTTTTCCACCCGACAGCATTTAGATCTTCCTCTTATCAGTGGTTTTCAACCAGTGGTCCGGGGACCACCAGTGGTCCTTGAGGGGGTTCCAGGGGGTCCCCAGACAAATGAATAGTTAGGAACCAAATTGGACCTTGTGTGTCTGTAACTCTGAGAGTGTACAAATGGAACCAAATGGACCACAACGGGTCCATTTGGTTCCATTTGTACACTCTCAGAGTAATGAACACTGATGATGATACAGTGTAGATTGGGACCCCCAAGAAATCAAAATGGTTGAGTCCCTGGCATATCTTTTCAAATGGGGGTCCCTGGGCTAATATTTGTCAATTTGGGGGTCCGTGACGCAAAAAAGGTTGAAAACCACTGCTCTTATTATTTTCTTCTTTCACCCCCCCCCCCCCCCCCTCCCTCCCTCATCTAGAGGCAGAGCTGGCCCCCAAACGGGAGGGTCCCCCAGGGGAGTCCACGGCCCTGGAGGCCCTACTGAGAGGAGACAATCTTCTGGACAAAAACAAGGAGGAGGAGACCATGCTGGAGATACAGGTCATTTACATTATTAGACATGGTTATAAGAACACTCAAGAGCAAGCATTATGTCATGTTGTTGCTGTCTTATCTCCATATTTTTACTTTTCGTGTTTTTGTTCGTAGATCAACGCCCTACTTTAGCTGTTTTTTGGCTACTTTATCTGTTTTTGAATTTGAATCCTAAAAAGTAACAGTTTTGGACATAATGAGGTTTCCACCCGACAGAGACGATATAGCGTATTTATTGTAAGAAACAACCTTGTTGTCTTGTAAGAAACAACCAAGCATTATGTGTATAAGCATCTCTCTCTGCGTGTGTGTCTGTGTTTCTGTAGTGCAGAGTAAAATGGTTAGAAATGTCTTATTTTATATACAGGGATTTCATTATGAAACAATCTACCTTTTAACCACCAAACAAAGACAATTTATTTTACAGGCTTTGTGGGCAGAATGCTATGTATTTTCTTTTTCTTCTTCTTTTATTATAGGTTTATTTTAGCTATTTATTTTCCATGTGTTTGTAATGTGTGTCTGTTTTAGGGCGAGAAATAAGTTTACTAAATAACTTTTTTAAGTGCTGTCCTCTAGATTTTGTCTGTTTTGAATCCCAATTGTTCTCCTCACTAACACTGTTGTTCTTCTCTGGCGTGTCCTTTATGTTTGACTGTTCTTCTCTGGTGTGTCCTTTATGTTTGACTGTTCTTCTTCTCTGGTGTGTCCTTTATGCTTGACTGTTGACTGCAGAGGGTCCTGGAGGCGGAGGAGAACGGAGACGGTTTCCATGACGATGAAGACTTTGATGTGGACACCCCAAAAAGGAAGAGTAGGAACAGAGGGAAGGTACAGTAAAAAAGTCTCAAGAAGAGAACGAGTGAAAGAGAGGCAGTGGAATAAAAAGAGAGAAATAGAGAGTCATGATTAATCCCACAGGGGAAATACAGATTGTTTAATCAATAAATAAGTATTGTTTCTGTGGACACAGATCTTGATCTTGTGGGTGTTTGTCTAATGTGTTTTCTAAACTGCTGTAACAAATTGCCCGTTTGGGAAACAAACAAACTTGACCATTGATGCTGGCTGTCTCTGTACAGGGACGAGGGTCCGGTCGCAGGAGGACAGAGGCTGTCTCCACTGAAGACCAGGACAAGCCCTACGTCTGTGACAGTAAGATCTGACGAAACCTCCTCCGTCGAAGTGCGCTTTCATTTCAGTTCATGCTAACACACAGACAGTTAGGAGTAACATAATACGACGGTATTGTAGAGCAGTTGTCTGTTTTCACCTTCCCATGAAAGGCCTTATTCTTTCACACTGTTTCCAAGACATAAACCGCAGCATGGAGTTGATGCAGAACTGACTTAGCATGCGACAACTTAGCATACTGGGAGATATACCGCTCTGGGAATGGACTGCCTTGGGATTGTTTGATAAGCAATATCGTCTCTTTCATTTTGTATTCTCCTGTTCTGTGCTCATATCTTTCCTTTCTTTCATGGTTTGCCTTTTATGTCTCCTCTGTTCCAGACAGATACAAACAAAAGCATAACTCAAAAAGGGCCGAACAAGGTATCTGACTGTCCACCATCTTGTTTTTTCTCAGGGCTATGTGTCTTGCTCTAATGACCAGGCTTTGCGCTCACGGGGAAAACAGCTGGTGTACGTGTGGCTAATGCAGTGGTTTTCAAAGTATGGGCGCCAGGGTGGCCAATTCCAAAGGAGAGGAAGATGAAAAAATTAAGAAAAAGTTTAAAAGAAAAAGAATGATATACAATTTCCTATTTCAAATCAAATTCAACTCAAAAGATGATTGTGCCAGTTTAAACACTCTCAACCAGGCATCCCTATTTGTCTCCACCAGGCCCTAGGCGTGGCCGAGACTATGTTTTGCACCATGTCCGTCTGTCCGTGTGTGTCCGTGTGTTCGTCCGTCCGCCTGTGAGCAGCTAATCTCCTGCACCGTTGGCTCGATCGACGTGAAACTGTGCACACACACTCCCTCGATGCCAGAGCAGAACCTCTGCCCCAAATATTTATAGCGCCACCAGGAGGCCAATTTTTTGCAAACATTTTTTTTATATTACTCCCAGACACACAGTATCTCTAGTCGTATAGGATCAAGACAGATCGATCCGATTTTTCATATTCCATCCTGATTGGCGAATTCTCAAAATTGCTGGCCCACAATAACCTAACTAGCCTGGCAGAGACCTATGGTCCAAGGAGCACTTTTTCTAGTTTGGTCACGTCAGTACTGTACATTTTTTTCCCCGAAATGTTCTCTCCTTTTTTTCCCCTTTTCTTTTTTAACCATGCACTCCAACCCTCTATCCTTATTAAAACGGACCTTAGTTGCACTGTATCGGTGCGTTCTTTTTTCCCCCTCTACACACCAAACCTCTTTGCCGAAAATAGCCGATCTACAAGCTTATGAGAGCTTGTAGATCTGCTGTCTTCTGCTGATGTTCCCCTCAGACTATAGGGATGCTGGGTTTCAAGTGGTTAAACCATTTCTTAATAGGGCGGCCGCAGCGCAGCCGGAGGCTATATGGTTATTTTTTGTGGGGTCCTTGGCATGGAACACTTTGGGATCCCCTGGCCTGGGTCTAATGGAATGCTAATCCAACACTGTTGTATAGCGCTTCACACGCTTCCAGATCAGTTCTGCCAACGCACGCTGCTGCATGATGCCACTAACACCATGCTATAGGGATGGCGCGCTGCCAGGCATGATGACGCCCCCAACCAACCAACAAACCACCTTCAAGCACCAAGCAGTCAAGCTATATGGGTCACTTCAACTTGTGACATATATAATAGCAGCGGTTCCCATTATGAACCTTTTCTGGATCAGGGGCCCACTTGAAAAATCTCAAAAGTGCTCGCCTTCCCACCCATCTGACCACTTAAATTAACATGTGGTCGGATTGGGTTAGGCCGCATGCATTTTCAGAGCTTTTTAATGATCAATCGATCGATTGTGTTACGACTTGGATCAATGAAACTAACATAGCAGTCACTTCGTGCCGCGCCGCGAGCTTGTACATCTGCTATTTTAGATTTTTTTTTATTTTTTGTATGTCGAAAGAACTGCTGGTTTAGAAGGCATTTGTAGAATCGGCCTCAGGTCTTAATAGTTTTAAGAAAAAATACCATGACTTTTTATTTATTTAATTAAAATGGTATTGTTTTGTCAATTATTTGGGGGCCTACTTGCAATTTCCTCCCGGCCCACGAGTTGGGAGGTTGATAAGACAAGTCTACAGGTGGAGCCATTTTAGCAAAAATAGCGATAGCAGATCTACAAGCTCACAAGTCGCGATGCGACGTGCTGTGAGCTTGAAGATCTGCTATCGTTATTTTCTTTCTTTTTTTTACAATTAAAAAAAATGTTTTTACCCCACAAAAAATATGATTTCATCAAAATGTTATGTTGCACCAATACTGCAAACATCTGTATGAGTGTTCGGGGCCTTTAATTCAATAGAGAAACAGATGTTTGGGGTCATTTTGTGCCTATATTATAATGAGACCAAACTACATTTGAGAAACAGAGCTGCATCCTATACTTACGGTACTAATGTTGGAAAAGTGGTGCATGATGGAGTAGCTTCTATAATGGCTTACCACGGTTATGTGCTTGCCTTTTGAATATCCAGTTAAAAACAGAGGAACTACTACAGCTTTCATATTTTTGGTATAAACTGCCCTCCCAATACTCGTTTCCCAACTTGTTTGGGTCGTCCGTGGCTTGGCAGAATGAAAAGCATACCATTTGAAACAAACAGATAAATCAAACATTACATTGAAAAGGGCCTTGAGTCATAGTTTTTGGCAGCAGATGGTTTATTGTGACCCTTTCCCTTGTAGTTGACTAGTTATTGGCGTAGATGTCTTAAAGGGAAACTTTTCCAATTTTGATCCTAAATGAAAACAAATTCTGATGCGAGGAGATAATATATAAAGTGTGGGGAAAAAAATACCCTATGTTTTTTGTGTAAACGCAGTCTAACACTCAAATGCGTCAAATGAGTGACGAGTTGGGGCACGATGCGTCATGGATGAGTTCCAATTCCAATTAGCCCCAAACCGTCACTATAGCATGAACTGAGAGTGAGAATATACTGTCGTCTGTGTATTTCTCATGTGGTTGGCGTCACAAAATGATCAAGCGTACACACTGGGGGTATTTTTCCCTCCGACATATGATCTCCTCACATTAGAACTATAGAATTTACCTTTAAAAATCTGCAAAGTTTTCCTGTGATGGTCATGCTAGTATAGTGATAGATAGATAGATAGATAACTGCAGTACAACAAGAGAGATGTGTAAAACATGACAGTGATGTCCAGATGAGAGACGCAGATTTATTTGTAAGCGTTGTGTGCTGCCTGTAGTGTCACTTTTCCCTAACTACTTCCCTGTAGAATGGCTGTGTTGTTGTGTGCCTAAAAGAACTGATCTATGAGCTAACATGGCGCAACGTGTTGTTAAGCTTGTAGATCGTTCATTTTTTTTAAAGGCCTTTACAAACCAAGGGTGTAACAATGATGAATACTTGCTGGCAAATATTTTTGCATCACAACTATTCGTATAGAGTTGATGTATCATTCATACAGGCTGATACCTTTATTCATGGTGCGGAAGCTCATAAAAATCAACCTTGTTCCAGATACAAATTGCGTAGCTTTTGTGTACTAATGCTACAAACAACTATATGTTTTCGGGGAAATGAATCACAGAAAAACCACCCCTGTAAGGACCTTTTGGGCACACAACACTCTTGTGCGATAGAGTATCAATTATATTGACCCATTGTGTCTGAAATAAAATGTATCTAGGCTTTTCTTTTCTTATTAGGAAAGTGGGTCATATTTTATATAACAAAGGTGGTGTAAGTGATATTTCTTTGCTAAAATAAGTGTTAAATAGCTCTATATTCTGATAGTAATCATTGCTATTGTGTGTTTGTTCAGTAACAGGGGCTTCTCTGTCTCTCTCCAGCTCTTTAGTAAACAGAAAATAGGTTTTTAGGTCGGGATACCAATTTGATCCAATCAGGAAAGAGAACCCATACAAAATACAAGATAAACATTTGAAATCGGATGTGATGAAACAAACAAACAAAAAAACTGCTAAATTGGAGCTGAAACACAATGAAATTAAAGCTGATAAGTTGGATTCTCTCTCCTTATTGGATGAAATTTGTGTCCCACCTGAACATGTATTATGTATATGTCTAGTAAAAAGATGAAGAGACGAGGACACCCCTGTTACTGAACAAACACTCTGTATAGCAATGATTACTATCGGAATATAGAGCTTTGTCTTTTTAACCAAAGGCTGATAAAAAAAATATCACGTACAGCAGTGGTTCTCAAAGTGGGGTCCGGGAACCCCCAGGGGTCCTTGGGTGGGTTCCAGGGGGTCCCCAGCAAAAGCAGTTAATACAGCATCACAATCATTTGAACCCCTTTATTATTGGAAACGTTGGATATTCAAAAATAGCAGATATACAAGCTTACAGCGTGTCACTGTGAGCTTGTACATCTGCTATTTTTGAACATTTTTAAAAAATCTTGAAAGGGTTTTGTGCCAGGTCCCTGGCACAAAACCATTTTCAGATGGGGGTCCGCGGTCAAACATATATATAAATTTGAGGGTCCTTGACTCCTTGACATGAAAAAGTTTGAGAACTACTGACTTATAGCACCTTTTAAAGTCAAACTGTATTAAATGTGACAGCTTTAACGGTGGAATGTCGTGGTCTCTCTCTCTAGTCTGCGGGAAACGTTACAAGAACCGTCCCGGCCTGAGTTACCACTACACCCACACCCACCTGGCCGAGGAGGAGGGAGGAGGCGAAGAGGACAAGGAGATGAGCCAGTCTCCTCCCCTGCGCCCCGACAACCACAAACGTAAGGAGAGCTGCATGGGCTGCAACTATTTTCTTAGTGATTATCCTATCGATTACTTTGTGTCTACGATGTGTCACATAATGAGAACAATGCGGTGTGGAAGAAAATCACTGATGCAGATACAGACATACAGTATAGTAAATCCAATATATGAGGGCTAATGTGTCTCTAATATTATTGTTGAACACATTCCCTGCCAGAGGTCTTTTTTTTTTTTTACTTCCCCCACTGCCAGCATTAATAACATTGAAAAAAAAAAAGTACACAGGAGCCGAGATACAGGATTTTAAAGTAATAAGTTAACCAAGGAGTGAATGGAGCTAGAAATCTTTGGATGTCCATATCTCTGGTTCTGAGTGGATAAATTGGAAATAACCGTTGTTTTTCCAACAACGGTTATACTCGTTGTTGGCAGATAACGGGGTATTTTTCCAACAACGAGTATAACCGTTGTTGGCAGGTAATGTGTTAAGATAAGGAATGACTGTGTCCATCAACCAATTATCTAACAGCTTTGTGTGTGTGTGCGTGTGCGTGTGCGTGTGCGTGTGCGTGTGCGTGTGCGTGTGCGTGTGCGTGTGCGTGTGTGTGTGTGTGTGCGTGCGTGCGTGCGTGCGTGCGTGCGTGTGTGTGTGTGTCTGTGTGTGTGTGTGTGTCCTGACAGCTCAGAAGGGTCCGGACGGATCCGTCATCCCCAACGACTACTGTGACTTCTGCCTGGGAGACCAGGACTCCAACCGGAAGACAGGCCAGGCTGAGGAGCTGGTCTCCTGCTCCGACTGCGGTCGCTCCGGTGAGCCTCTCCTCTCCTCTCCTCTCCTCTCCTCTCCTCTCCTCTCCTCTCCTCTCCTCTCCTCTCCTCTCCTCTCCTCTCCTCTCCTCTCCTTTTCCTCTCGTCTAGGCTTAGCTATAGATGTTGAAAAGACTTTCACTGTTAGACCAGTTATAACACAGTTTTAGCCTAGCCGTATTGTAGACGTCTAATAGCCCGAAAAATGCTCAGTGGGATATGAGTCAAACCGACAGATCTCATTTGTTTATTTTTGGAACACAGTTCTTATATGCCGTGATATTAAACACATCTATAGGAATTCAGAATGGGGAGGGGAAAAAACGTGTCCCGGATACGTAAATTACACCAGGCTTCAGTACTCTATTTCAGGGGTCTTCAACAGGGGGTCCGGGACCCCTAGGGAGTCCTCAGAGTTACTACAGGGGGTCCGCCAAATCTATGTGTGATATGATTTTTTTTTACCTTAACCACTTGAACCCTAGCATCCTTTTTCTGAGGGGAACTTTAGCCAAAAATAGCAGATCTACAAGCTCTCAACGCCTCGCGAGAGCTTGTAGATCGGCTATTTTTGGCAAAGAGGCTATAGGTGTAGAGGGAAAAAAGAGCAGACTAAGTAAAAAAAAACTAATCTGAAACACAATTTTATACAATATAGAGTAGGGGGTCCCTGCTTCATCTCTCTCTCAGCTAGGGGGTCCTTGGCCTGAAAACGTTGAAGACCCCTGCTCTATTTGGTACTCTTTGACAGGAAGAAACCTTGAGCAGAACCTGGCTGAATGTGGGGCAGGCCATCTGCCTTGACAGACAAAAAAACATAACAACATTAAAAACAAATCAATAACAGTCCACAGCCATGGAGACCCTCCATCGGCAGCCTGAGGGGGGGGGGGGGGTCTATGAAAGCCTGTGTAGCGAGAAAGCCCCATTAGAGAGTCTAGCTTTATGCCTGGCCCTTTATAGCTTTAATAAGTAAATCAAAGGGCCCTCTGATGCTCATACAATCTCCTATCTTTGCTGTGATCAGCATCACTGAACCACAGACGTCTGTCTCTGTCTTCTCATTTCATGAAGTTGTCTCGGTGTGTCTGTGTCATAGATTGGATCAGGCATCCATCCATGATGTAATGCCCTGGTTCTCAATGTCGGGTCTATAGAACCACCAGGGAGGTCCAAATAATGGACCCTTATGGGTCTGTAACTCTGAGAGTGTACAAACGGAACGAAAATGACCCTACAAAAGTGCAGTAACTACATTTTTGGACAAGGGTTTTCATGATTTGGGGGGTTTACCTCAAGAACAGATATACAATTAGTTATTATTATAGTGCAATATCTGATAACTGATAACCTTAAGGTTTAAGGCCTAAACCTTAGATTATTTGCGTAGTTATATGCACTTTGGCTTTGTAGAGCAGAATACTCTGGCCTCTAGCTTGTAGACTGGCTAATTTGTGGTGCTTAACCAAGTATATATCAGGCATTCCTTCCTGCATGCTTCATTGCTTCTCCATGTCAGCCTGTCGAATCGTCCCTCAGTGAGAACCTTTTTACGCCGCATGTATCCGCTCTTCTGTTTTTCTGTTTTCACGCGTTACACCATGGCACGTTTGGCAGCACACGCACACCTCCATTTGCATGATATTTGACCCGGCTGCCTCCGCTGGACTTATAAGCAGAACTTTTGCCACGACTGCACCCGTCACTATATACAGTTGTATGTGGCAGGGCCTTTAGGTAAAAGGCCTGTATTCAACATTTTACTTAAGTAAAAGTACAAAAGTATCTGCATCAAAATAATACTTACAGTACCAAAGTAAAAGTACCGGTACTCAATCCAGCCAATCTGGAAGCTCACAATGCGGTGTGATGCGTTGTGAGTATAAAATAGCTCTTTGATAGTACCCATTTATCAGCTTCAGTTTTATAGTGTTCCATTTTGAATTTTGTCTGCTCATTTCTTTGTGTCATCTCTTCCAATTTCACTTGTTTATCCTATATCCTGCAGGAGTTCTCTCTCCTGATTGGATAACATTGGTATCCCGACCCAACTTAGTATTTTCTTCACTTGCGAGCTGGAAAGATGGAGAGACCCATGTTAATGAACTAACACTCTATACAGCAATGATTCGCTATCAGATTACAGAGCTATTTAACATTTATTCTTAACCAAAATATATCACTTACTGCACCTTTAAGAAATAGACGACATGGAACAGACTCAGCTGGCGGCGAGTCCATCTGAAATGACATCATGAAATGAATGACATCATTCATCAAACCAAACGCCAGAACTCAATGTGTCCCTCCGTCTGTCTCTCATTGTTGTGTTATGAAAGCAGACGGCGGCTCAAAGAAAACACTTCTGTCTCCAATTCCTCTACGCTTCTATTTAGTCTTTATTCATCCTACATTTGATCAATGTTAATTCAACACAGAGAGTGTGCAAATGGAACCAAATGGACCCTTATGGGTCCATTTGGTTCCATTTGCACACTCTCTGTGTTGAATTACATGTGTACGCTCTCTGTGTCGCATTACATGTAGGATTTTAAGTGTAACAGAGGCTGACAGCAAAGCTCATTGTGTTGAGGCACCTCACCTGCCAGTGGGGAGTGTTAGGCGGGAGGAGTAGGACGGAGGCTCTACTACTGCGTCCTCCCGGTGGGGGCTCCTCACTGGCAGGGGAGCCAGCAGCATATAAGAGCAGTGACAACACACAGAAATGTGCGTAGGGAGGAATTAACTCACTGAGTGCCATTAACGTGTTTCACATGTTTTTACCGCTATGGCGCTGGGTGCCATTAACGTGTTTGATGTGTTTTTGAAAAAATAGTAAAAAAAATAATAATTATTATTTTTTTTTTTTTTAAAAACATGTTCAGAACCCAAGATATCATCATCTGAAGATGTGCAGCTCCATCCACTCCTTGTTTAACTTAGAACTGAAAAAGGCTGTATCTCGCTTCCTAAGCACTTTTTGTTTTCTGTGAAAAAAACTCTGGCACTTTTCAGAATCAATTCTGAAATAATTCTGGCACTCAGGGAGTTAACCCATTAAAAAACATAAAAAAACACCAGGGGGCTTAATGAAGTTCTATCAACCTCATAGACACATGAAAAACAGAAAAAGTGCAAAACCATGGCACCGCCTCTTTAAAATACAGAGATGATATATAGCAACATAGGTTTTTCAGAAAGCTGTTGGGATTTAGAAGGCATTTGTAGAATCGGCCTCAGGTCTTAATGGATTAATTGGCATAACGACGATTGGATTAACTGTGCCCTCTCTCCATGCAGGTCACCCCACATGTCTGCAGTTCACAGACAACATGATGCAGGCTGTGAGGACCTACCAGTGGCAGTGCATCGAGTGCAAGTCCTGCAGCCTGTGTGGAACCTCCGAGAACGACGTACGTTCACCTCTAATATAATGTCTGTCTGTCTGTCTGTCTGTCTGTCTGTCTGCTGCACTATAGCGCCTCCTACAGGTTGGTGGGGGTGCCTGCCTGTCCAACAGGGAGAGGATCAGGGAGGGGTAGAGCAGGGGTCTTCAACAGGGGGTCCGGGACCCCTAGGGGGTCCTCAGAGTTACTACAGGGGGTCCTCCAAATCTTTGTGTGATATGATTTTTCTTTTTACCTCAACCACTTGAACCTTAGCATCCCTTTTCTGAGGAGAACTTTTGCCAAAAATAGCAGATCTACAAGCTCACAACGCCGATCTACTGAGCTTGTAGATCGGCTATTTTTGGCAAAGAGGTATAGGTGTAGAGAGGAAAAAGAGCAGACCACGTAAACAAAAAAAAGGTGAATCTGAAACACAATTTTATACAATACAGAGGGGGTCCCTGCTTCATCTCTCTCTCTCAGCTAGGGGGTCCTTGGCTTGAAAACGTTGTTTTCGACCCCTGGGGTAGAGTGTTCCTGCTGACTGTCGTTATTGCAGACAATATCAGTATAGTATATCATACAAGTATAACTCACTCTGTGTGTGTGTGTGTGTACATTTTTTGTTTTGATTGTATTGCTGTATTGTTGTATTGTGCTTTTTGCTTTGGCAATGTAAACGTATGTTTTCTCATGCCAATAAAGCCCTTTGAATTGAATTGAAATTGAATTGTGTGTGTGTGTGTGTGTGTGTGTGTGTGTGTGTGTGTGTGTGTGTGTGTGTGTGTGTGTGTGTGTGTGTGTGTGTGTGTGTGTGTGTGTGTGTGTGTGTGTGTGTGTGTGTGTGTGTGTGTGTGTGTGTGTGTGTGCGTGCGTGCGTGCGTGCGTGCGTGCGTGCGTGTGCGTGTAGGACCAGCTCCTGTTTTGTGACGACTGTGACAGAGGGTACCACATGTACTGCCTGAAACCCCCCATGACCCAGCCGCCAGAAGGTACTATACTGTACTGTATATGTTACTGTGTATGACCCTAACCCTAACCCCGTGACCCAGCCCCCCAAAGGTACTGTACATCAGGGACTTCACGGGCTCTCAGAAGGTTGGGGGGATGGACTTTCGGTGGACTATACCCCTCACTTTACATTTTGGCTATTCAAAAATAGCAGATATACAAGCTCATAGCGCGGCACCGAGTGCCGTGCTATGAGCTTGTAGATCTGCTGTATTTTAAGTTTTTTGGGCGGATTTTGTATTTTTTTTCTCTGTGTTTTGGTTACTTTATTTCGGTTTTAGGGTTAGGTTATTTAATTCTTATTTTTGCCTGATTTTACCGATTTATTATCAAAAAATATATATATATATTATTTTTTTTCAAAAAGTGGGGGGTATGAAATCACGGATCTGTGAGAGTGAGGGTGTCGCGTCGTATGCACAGTGAATGGCCGTGACGCCCCTGCTGTACATGTTACTTATTTGTCTCCTATGCGCTCTCTCTCTCTCTCTCTCTCTCCCCCCCCCCCCCCCCCCCCCCCCCCAGGGAGCTGGAGTTGTCACTTGTGTCTGGAACTGTTGAAGGACAAGGCCTCAGCCTACGAAGAGGCATAACACACACACACACACACACACACACACACACACACACACACACACACACACACACACACACACACACACACACACACACACACACACACACACACACACACACACACACACACACACACAGTGCATTATCAGGCTCAGGGCAGACCTTCAGTTTTTCCAGTGAGGAACAGAGATCCCCTACCTCTCAGACAGCCTACCTGTTCTGCATAATATAGATAACGTATATATTTCACAAATTGTCCATATTTATGTTTCAGAATATACAAAAAGTGGCAAAATAAATGTTTGTAAAACAAATATTTTATATAAATTAGGTTCGTTATTTTTGTTTGTTTTCGTGTATTTTCTTCTATATCCAGTCCTGTATTTTCCCCATAATACATATTGTTTTGTCCAGTTTTTGTGTCATTTGAAACATACGTTTTGTTTTTTTTGGGGTATGGAGGCTGTTTCAGTCATTAAAGGGATAGTTCACCCCCAAAATGACTTTTTTTCCTATCGATGAGTCACCCCATGGAGACTTGAATTCATGGATATTGTTTTGTTTTTGTCAAGCCAATAATTTGATGCCCGGTAGCGGTACCGGTAGGAGACACAAAGGATCTCCTTTGTGTCTCCTACCGGAAACCGCTACCCACCGGTCCGCTGGTCATCAAATTATTGACTTAGGAATGCGACAAAACCCAAAAAATATCCATGGATTCAAGTCTCCATGGGGTGACTCATCGATAGGAAAAAAAGTCATTTTGGGGGTGAACTATCCCTTTAAGTCACCCCTCCCTACCTCACAAGTCCACAGTAATCCCTCTAACCAAACCATTCAAAAAGATGAGGAACATGCTTTATTTTTTACATCATTTGGAAGACACTTTCAGAAGGTTTTTACTACACACTAAAATCCTCATAAAAATCCAGATAATTATCTATATCAGTGGTTCTCAAACTGTGGGTCGGGACCCCAGATGATTTGCTTAATGTGCAACATTGTTTTCTCGCTCAACAGTAAACAAACCAACATACAGTATAAGTGTAGACAGGGTATCTGCACAATTCAAACCAAACCAAATTTCACGTCTCAACTCCTACAATTCCAAGTGCTTGTCAGGATGGCGGGGGGGTCCCCAGTTCAATGATATGATTTATTTGGGGTATCGCGGCTGTAGGTTCGATAACCACTGATCTCTATTGAGACCCCAGGGGAGTGTGGTGGTTCTAATGAACAAGCTGGTAACAGGTGCTTCCAAACGGTACGTGTTCTTGTTGGAAGGAGAGAGAGAGATCGAGCGTTTGTTTGAACTTCACTTTCTATTTCCAGTCCTCTCTCTCTCTCTCCCGGTGTGTGTTTAGACTTCAATAGTGACATTCCATAATTCGTCGCTGTCGGAGGGAAACCTTGTAAGTCCAATAAAACCTTCCTTTTTTATTATTGTTTTAAGAACGATTTAAAATAGTGAAAATAGCCGATATGCAAGTTCACAACGCCTCGCGCCGCAACGTAGGGCGTTAATTTACGAAAAACCAAAACATCCAAAGTTAAAATATGGAGACAAGAGGTTTTTTGTCTGACGACGGCAAGGATATCTTGACTTATTGGATGTTAGTAATAATACCATGGCTCTGAGGGTTTTGTCAAGCATCCTGGAATTAAAGCTGCACTCTGTAACTTTCCTCTTCTACCCCCGGATTTGAACCCGGTTTCCTGCGTAAGTGCTGATTTTTTTTTTTTTCTTTAACCATTGAGCTAATAGAGCCTGCCTGCTTGCTCAGGGGATAGATTGAATCTTGACCATCATCAGGTCAAAATGTGTGTCAGATCCTGTGAGACAAGGTGAGACATGACCTTTGACACGATCTAAATGTCTCAATAGAAGAGCAGGGAGACAAAACACAACCACCCAAGTTATATCGTATTAACACACTCTACCACACAGATTGGACACATTTTTACGTATTCATTAAAGCAGTTTCATTGTGACGCTTTAAAGGCGTAGTTCACCCCCCAAAAAATGACTTATTTTCTATCAATTTCACACCCCATGAAGCCTTGAATTAATTCGCCGTTTTTTTTTTTTTTTTTGGCGCATTCCTAAGCCAATAATTTGATGACTTGCAGAGTTTCCGGTAGGAGACTTGCGGAGTCTCCTACCGGAGTGTATTTTTGGTGAACTACTCTTTTACTGTGAGACGCAGTGAGAGGAAGCTTGGGGTCTGACAGCGTTCAGACGCTGGTTCCTCTGAAGTGCGGTCGTGCGACAGGACAGACAGCAGTCCTATAATCCACGTCTGCTTTCTGTATCCTGCTGCGGAAAAACAGATGTGACACTTCCTCCAGGATTATACTAAACATATCACTTCAAGTGGTTCTAAAACGTTTTCTTGTCAAGGAACCCCCAAATTTATATGTGTTTATCGGCGGACCAGGCCCCAATACATACTACATACAGGCAGACAGGCAGAATATGAAAATATTTTGTCAAGACTTTTAGAAACAAGCAGATCTAATAAGCTCTCGACGCGGTGTGCGCTTATTAGATCGACTCTTTTCAAATATCCGATGTATGTGGGTATTTAATATGGTTAAAGAGGTTTTAACTGATTTTTATGGTACACATTTAGCTGTGGACCCCATGGGACCCCCTCAAGGATCCCTCACTTTGAGAACCACTCATTTTAGTATACTCTGTCATATGATAGTGTCACGGGCTGAAAACAACAGATCTACAAGCTTACAATGCGTTTTTTTTTTTGCGCTGCCATACAACAAAGTATATGAATCAGGCATTTATGCACTTAAACCCCATATGGTTGACCGGAGTCCCTCAGGGCTCTACACTAGTGTCTTTTCAGTTTTCCGTTATTGTTTCGCAGGAAAATAGCCGATCGACAAGCTCACAACGCGTCGCAACGCGACGCGTCGTGAGCTTGTCGATCTGCTATTTTCTGCGAAAGCTTCCCCCACAATACGGGTGCTGGCGTATAGGTTTAAGTGCTTAAGCATTCCCCAGTGATTATCTGCTGCTGTTTTCAATAACATCATTCTTTTTGGCTAAACAATGCAAAACAATAGTGTCCAAAACCCCCCACTCTGGGATTATGTTTTAAGAGGCCCGTGTTGTTGTGATTATGTTACATATCCACAGAGAAAGTGAATTGAATTTGGCAAGGCCTATTGGAGCGCATACCTTTTGAGTAGATTGGATCCATGTAATGAGAAATGACACATGGTTATAAACACAGCGCTTTCAGAAGAATTCTGTTTGCGTTTCATGTTGCGAGTGAATTAATGTCGCTGTGACTCGACCGCCTCCTAAAAATCAAATCTTGGACTCTGACTGGTTTCTTTGTTACTGTATGCCGTGGTGGACAGCAACCAAGTTACATTTCATTGCTGTCCGGCAGAAACCTCTTATCTCCGTATTTTAACTTTGTGTGTGTGTGTTTTTTTCCCGTAAATTAATGCCCTACTTGATCATACTACAGCATCACACAAAAGCATCAAAAGTAGAAGATCTACAAGCTCGCGTGTTGAGCTTGTCGATCTGCTACTTTTGATACTTTTGAATTTGGATACTGAAAAGTAACAGTTTTGGACATATGAGGTTTCCACCCGACAGAGACGATATCAATCAAACCCTGTCTAGTTTCTTTATACTGTATGCAGTGGTGGACAGTAGCCAAGTACATTTACTTCAGTACTGTACTTTTCTTTTGCTAATTATCTGTACTTTACTCCAGTAATGTGTATTCTTGGATACTTACTGTATGACTTTCACTCCACTACATTTCAAAGACAAATATTGTACTTTTGACTCCACAACATTTCTGGGAAGGAATAAAAAGTACAATTTGAATTAACCATAAAATCCCTTTTTCAAATATAATTAAAATTGCCGATCAGCAAGCAAAATAAATCGCAAAATACATCAGACTCAATCAGATTATTTTTTGCTTATATATTGCTTATCCAGACTGGATACTCTACCATATGCAGATTGGTCAAAATAATGTTTTAGTTCATTAAACAAAAGCTATGATCACAGCTTTTTAATGTCCTTAATGCTGTCTGAGAACTGAAGGTGATTCTTTTTATTTAATTTTATAGAACACAGAAACCAAGGTTACACGTCCTCATAGTACACGATGACAACAGTGAATACTTGTTTTTTAAACATTAGATGGTGATTATTTTTGTATCCCCGTCGCAGGATATCTCATTCAACATTTCTTTGTTTTTGTTTTGTGATTTGATGTTGTATTTGATACTGCTTTTGTCCAAGGACAATCAGGAGCTAGCTTAGATGCATATTGCATAATGATATTGATCTGTACAAAAGAATGTATTGTAACATCCTCCAAAGCCCCATTTATACTTTGGTCATACGATTGCGTGCCGGAAAATAGCCTACAAGCTCTCTTGTACATTGGCTATTTTCGCTGCACGACACACCACAGTACAATACAGAGCATAATTTAGGCATTACACTCTTAAAAGGATTCTATACTCTCACTACGCATATGCCCCCAAAATAAATTCCATATGGAAACATTTATTACATTCTCTATTCTGAACTTAATGATTGAACTTTATGAATGAATGTGAATTAGATTTGCACATAATGTGTAACATGCGTCTACATAGTAGAACCTATATGACGCAGGTGGTATAGGAACTGTATCTGTTGTTCGACATATAGAGCCCTTTCTAGTAAGAGTGTGCAGTCATTATAATTTACCTTCTGAAAACACCCTTTTAATGTCATTCTGTTTTGATAGCCTCCCTTAATTCAACATCAAATATACAGTATGTTGTATTTTGGTAATAATTGATGTTACATTTTGTGTAAAATAAAGATGTTTTTTCCACAAACTACACCTCTTGCCTTCGTTTTTTAATCGGTATTTGATTTCTTCAAAACGTAAGCCCTATTTGTGTTGCCTAATAAGTATAAATGCATAGGAATATGAAATTTGAAGAAAATAAATTACCAAAATAGCAGATCTACAAGACGCATTGTTAGCTTGTAGAGTTTTTTGAATATATTTTGTGGGTTTATGTTTT